>NW_006399866.1:592006-620748 GCF_000299155.1 Elephantulus edwardii | reverse complement strand
GGGGTAAGACTGAGGAAAAACTGGATTAATTATGTATACTGTATTGAAACAGATGAGGGAAAGAACAGATTAGAGGCGATATATGATTGAGTATTATGGTTAGCACAGGAATCCAGAATTAAGGTTGCATAGAGAAGTGTCCTGGGGTTGGGGTAGGGGATCGGGAATTGTGTACCAATGAAGGAATTTTTTTCTTTTCGGAGAGGGGAGCGAAGTGGTGGGGAGGGGAGGGCAGGGAGAAAAGTGCGGCAAAGAATGAATGGAAATCCAAAATCTCTGTAAATGTTTATTAACATTAATAAAAGAAAAAGAAAAAAAAATTTATTATTCACTTCAATGAAAATTTACAGAGACTTTGGATTTCCATTCATTCATTGCTGCACTTTTTTCCCCTCTTAACCCTCTCCCAGATGTATTTTTAATTTCTCTTCTTCCACTCCCTAGGACTGGCTTTAATTTTGGAGTGCTCCCATCAACACCAGCTTCTAATTTTACTGGTGCCCAAGGTATAGTCTCTACTTTGCGTGTATTTTTGTGTTCCTCCCAAACAAGTGCAAGTTATTTTCATACAAATATGTTGATATTTCACTTGCTGGTTAAAATACCATTAGCAGGTTTGGTATTAATAGGATATATTAGAAATATGTTCAATTTGGAAAACTAATGCAAAAGATTTCTGGCTGGTTTAGTAATTAAGAACATGTAAAAACTTCCTGAAAATCAAGGCTATGTAATTGCATGTTACTGTTATGATGTGAATTAAAATATCTTGAAAATTTAAAATTCAGTCTATTTTCAAGGTGATTCTATAGAACAAGATAGACATGATACTATAGAAAAGCTAATTTGTCTTTTTTTCTTGGTAACATTTCAGTAAACAAACTGGTCTTATTCATGCTCTTCTGTAGAGTCAGCATTGGCATGTTTTTAATGTTCTAAAAGAAGTTGAGACCCATGAACCAAATGTATCTCAATGTACTGTTGTTTGATTAATTAATTTTTTTTCTTTTACTTAAAAAGTAGTATGTTCATGTTGAAGAAAATAGGAAGATGAAAAAAGGGGTAAAGGAATTAGAAAGTGTGCCTTCAGTGATAACTTATATTCTGTTGTATTCCTTTTGCAGGTTTTGTCTTCTGGAGTTATTTCATTTTTTCCATATAACATAATCACTTGAGAATTTTCTAATGCAATTGAAATGATCTTGGATAATTGTTACTCTTAATGACTAAATTTGGAAGCAGGAGGGGTATCCTCTTCCTAAATAACATATCTCCAGAAACTCTGTGAACTTTGGTAAATGTCGATAGTTGTAGAGGGGCTTCAGGGCTTTTTTTCATAGGGTCGCTATGAGTCATGCTCGACTTGAAGGCAGTCAGCAACAACTATCACTATTTCTAGCTTACAGATAGGCTATAATTTATTTAACCATTCACCTGTTGGACTATGTGCCAAGTAAAATGGTAAATGTTTCTTAGGAAGTTAATGAAAAATTGGGAGCTGGAACATTGTGGACTTCCTAAAAACCTGATTTATGTGTGGTTCTTAAAGGGCAATGGATTTTATTCCTGTCTCTTTGGAACATAGTTTTTTAACCTTCGTCCTTTTAGGTGTGGCAGAATACCTCAAGGCCCACCTCCTCACCAGTCCTTTTGTAGAGAAAAAAAAAACTCATTGATATAAAGAGATTGAGGAAGAACAAAATAGTTGTCTAAAATCATGTTGTTGTTGTTATTGTTAAGTGCCGTTGAGTCGCAGGCGACACATAGTGACCCTATGAAGGAGAGTCCTCGACGCTTGGGTGCCTTTCATCCTCTCTCCAGGTTCATAGGGTTTCCGGAGGCAAGCTATTATGGAAGTGGGTGCCACTCCCTCTTCCAAGCTTGTTTTATTCGGGGAGCTCCACCCCACTCTCTGTCCACATTGGGTAGCCAACCATTAACGCATTTGACACATCAGTGTCACAGTGTCTAAAATTATAAGGTAAAATAATAAAAGACAATAGTAATTCTGCAGACATTTTTATTAATACAGGAACATTCCAAAAGTATAAACTGCTCAATGTAGAAGAAGTCTTTCTGGAAATTGCTCACAGATAGTAGGAATGTGGGTGGCAGGCAGTGTTCCCAAGTAATAAGACTTCTTAAAACAGTATGGAGTTAGAAACATACATAAACACTTGCAATAAGCTATTTTATGTGTTTGTGTGTGTGTGTGTGTGTGTGTGTGTGTGTGTTATATATATATATAAAATAAGCTATATAATACATATTTTGGTTATAAGTATAAAATGTTAGTCACTTTTATTTATTCTAAGTACATAACTATTTGATCAGGCATTCGCTTGAGCACTTTAATGGCATTTCATTTGGTCCTTTGTAACAACTCTGAGGAAGGTACTGTTCTTATTTTTGTTTTCCAAATGGGAAAACTAGAGAAGCCTTGGGAGGTTGAGTCATTTCTGCAGTAAGTGGTCCACGTCCCTAACCACCGCCGTATTACCTCTACACAATCCCTGTCTAGCAGAGCTATATTCACTGCCATCAATCTGACTGTAGCTCGTAGCAAGCTTCCATTAGTTTTCCAAGGGTGTAAATCTTTACAGGAATAGACTGCCCATGTTTGTTTGTTGTTTTTTTTTTAATTAAAAAAAGTGGAACTTCCATTTGGATCAGTTCCTATCTAGAAAGGTACTTTGTCAAGGATGTCATTGAGGAAGGCACATAGTCAGGGGAAATATTAAGGGAAGATGACCGTTTTCTTTCTCTTTTGAGATAATGTTACCTTCATGTAATCTTTATATATATTTGTTGTGATTTACTACTTACCAAACTAATATTATTTCCTCTGACCTTAGTGAGATAATTTAGACAAAGTCTAATGTTCTTATAGAAGCCCAGGTAATGTAGTGTGTTTAGTGTTGTGCTGCTAGCTCAAAGGCTGGCAATTCAAGTCCACTGGTGACACCATGGGACACAGATGGACAGTCTCCTCCTGTAAAATTCATGGCTTGGAAGCTGACAGAGGATTGCTAGAGGCAGACTTGCCTCAATAGTCACGTAGCAGTGGGCTCTTTTGTTCGTAGCATTCCTACATCAAAACACTCAATGGATCCTTTCAAAAGAAAACCACTATGTGAACAAGATAGCCCTTACCTCGTAAAGAAAGGATTCAAACTTTGGCTTGGAAATAATCAATGGAAATGTAATAGGATGTATTTTGTTATATCACCTCATTTCCTAATTCCTTTTTCCCTCTAGGAGCAGCTCCTCCCAATAAAGAGTCGAACCTAACCGACACATTGTCGTTTGGTGGGGTGAGCAAACCTTTTCATGAGAGCACCCTGGAGAGTGCACCTCCTCCAGGAAGTACCTCAGCCTCAAACGCCACTGGAACTGCTGCTGTTCCATCAGGAGAGTTTGTTGCGTCCAACAGCAGGCTTGGGACACCTCCAGTAGCTGTTCCTTCCACAGCCTCTGAAAAGCTGGAAATTCTGCCATCTAAGTTGGGAGAGGCTCTGCTACCCAATTCTCTGCCTGGAGAGACTCTTGGAAGCTTCTCCGGACTGCGGGTTGGCCAGGCAGATGAACCTGCAAAGATAGCCAATAAAGCTTCCTCCATGAGCTTGGCTAGCGCACAGTCAGCCAAGACACCAAGTGCATCTCCAGGGCTTGGTTTTATTAGCCCTCCAGTGTTGGGGAAGCATGTAGAGCCCCCTGTGAGCTCCTCCGCAACCCCTACTGCAGGAGCACCCCCAGCAGCTGCCAGCACAGGCACTAGCAGTGCCTCAGCCAGCATTTTTGGCAGCCTGCCACTGACGAGTGCAGGGCCCTCTGGGATGGTCAGTTTTGGTGGGTCATCTTTAAGTGGCAGCAAGACTAATTTTTCATTTGGAACCCAGCCGACCAGTAGTGCTGTGACCCCACCTGCCCCACCATCAGCTACGACTGCCACTGCCTTGCCCCCATCATTCCCCACATTGTCACATGTTAACCTCCTGAGTCCAGCTTCCACTCCCACTCAGCCAGTGTTGTATGGGAAAGGTACAGAGCAGGGCCCATCCTTGCCTTTGCCTGAGAAGTCAGGCAGCAGTGAGATAGTTGCATCAACATCCTCCCTTCCAGGGCATCAGCAGCTCTCCCAGCTTTCCCTGGCTCCTCCTCAGACTCCTGACTCTAATAAAGAGTCTGCCGTGGTCCAGCCTACTGTTAGCAGCTCCACCCCTATGGCACTGAGTACTAGTCTGATAGTACCTTCGACAGAGGCCAGTCCAGCAGCCACCGGGCTCCCCGATGTGAAGACAGAGGCAGTATCTCCGGCTGCCACATTTTCAGCACCTGGGCAGACTGCTGTCACAGCAGCTACCCTGCCAAGCGCAGTCCTTGTGTCTGCAGAAACAACAAGTACCCTCACCACCTCCAGCTCAATATCCAGCATTGCTCCAAGCCCAGCCACAGAGACACCAGTGTTTGGGACTGTCACTTCCAGCTCATCTGTCTTTACTCAGCCACCTGCTGCCAGTTCTAGCTCAGCTTTCAGCCAGCTCACCAACAACACAGCCACTGCCCCCTCCACGACCCCCATGTTTGGGCAGGTGGCGGCTAGCACTGCACCAAGCTTGTTTGGACAGCAGACAGGAAACATAGCCAGCACAGCAGCATCCACACTGCCAGTCAGCAGCTCAGGGTTTGGCAGTCCAGCTTTTGGCACCTCTGCAGCAGGGGTTTTTGGACAGGCGACCTTTGGGCAGGCCCCTGTCTTTGGGCAGCCTACAAGCAGCTCTGCGAGCGGCTTCTCATTCAGTCAGTCTGGGTTCAGTTCTGTGCCTGCTTTTGGTCAATCCATTTCCTCCACTCCTACATCTAACAGTGGGAATGTCTTTGGCCCCTCTTCAAGCACCAGTAGCTCCAGCTCCTTCTCATTTGGACAGTCTTCTGCCAACGCAGGAGGAGGAGGAGGACTGTTTGGCCAAAGTAACCCTCCTGCCTTTGGTCAGAGCCCAGGCTTTGGACAGGGAGGCTCTGTGTTTGGTAGCACCTCAGCCACCACCACCACAGCAGCATCCTCTGGCTTTAGCTTTTGTCAAGCTTCAGGTAAGAATGTATGCAAGATTTTTACTTGGTACCCTTGTGATACTTGAAACCTTTATGACAAGGCTGCATCACTCTTGCAATGTAAAGAAAGGTAATACAAGCAAAAAAGACTCTTTCTAGTCTGTAAAATCACAAAGGGACTGTGGAGCACTTGAGTTCTCATTTCTTTACCTACTTAGATGGATCAACCGCAACTGACTGTAACTCTAGTTTTGCTTCTCAGCATATTCTGCAGTCAGCTACCAGAGTGCCAGTTTCAGGGGAAAAGGAAGCATCCTTCATTGAAGGCAGTGATGGAAAATTCATTGGCTCATAAACATGAAGTTTTGAATTGAGAAATACCATTACAGGTCACTGTGTCCAAAACTGACAAGCCTGCAGTTGGCTGATCTAATATCCTAGAGTGCTAATGGTGAAGACAGAACCAGAATCCTTAGTCTTTAGTGGCTTTTTTAGTTCACTGCCTGTTAGGATTCTGTCTTCCTCTGGCACCATTTTGTTTGCTAGACGGATATGTTCAGACACTTGAGAGGTCAGGTTTTGTGGAGGGTTCCCTCCCCTCCATTTCTCAAAATGATTTTTTTTTATTCTAAACTTGACTAATTTTGAAAGTGAAATTTAGTCCTTCACTGTTGTGTCCAGTTATAGCAGCTTTTACTTCAATGTGAAAATCTTTCCTCAGTTTTGCTTTCTGATATTTATCTTACAAATAAAGATCTTCAGCAGCTATGTGCTTGGGGGGAGAGTATCTATGACTTTATGATAGGCAAAATTCATTACCCCAGAGCTAATGTCTTTGAAAATGGTTCAAAGTTCACTAGAAAGTGCTCGCTTCGGCAGCACATATACTAAAATTGGAACGATACAGAGAAGATTAGCATGGCCCCTGCGCAAGGATGACATGCAAATTCGTGAAGCGTTCCAAAGTTCACTAGAAAGAAAACATTTTCCCTCCTTCCATTTAGTGAATGCTAGTGAACTACTGAGTTCTAAGTGCTGTGTTGAGCTGTAAAGCTGTCAGGACACGGCAGTGAAAAGACAGACTCGGTGCACTGTGAAGAGGCCTGTGGACTCATTTGAATGATGTCGTGAGTTGACTAGAGAATGACTAGAAAGAGAAACAGTTTTTTTTAAAAAGTAGGATACCTAATGCATCCTCTGTTCTGCAGTCAGTATTGTGAAACTCATGCATAATCATTATCAAACTGTTAAAACACTATTCAGAATCCTGAAGGAAACCTTATTCATTCAATGAATGTATAGAAAGGCCCCTTAGCCTGCTGCAGTCTGATTGGGAAATTGAGATTTGCCGAAACTTACCTACATACATCAATGACAGAATGGAATAAAACTTCCATCTTCTGACTCTTCATCCAGGATTTCTTTTTTGAATAACTGGTTCTTCCAGACTTTCCCAGGTCCTCTTGAGCCCACCACCTCCTCCATCATCATATGCCACCAGGAAGAAAGATAAGCTACACTAAAAATCTGGTATTTGAAGGTCAGAGGAAACCAAGGGTTCGAAATAGTCATGTTATTACATTAGTCATTGCAGAGAATTCTTGGTGACTTAAAATGTGAGGAGAGGCCGTATTCTGTCAATAGACCACCTTCTTAGCTTTCACCCCCCCTGTGATTTGGTAGGAGAGAAAGATTCAATCCTTAGAATGTAATTGAAGGATAGGTTAGCATATTTGAATGCATTTTTTTTTTTAAAAAAAAGCGTTCACCCAAACTAAACCTTTATTTTCTTTGTATTTTATAGGTTTTGGATCAGGCAATACTGGTTCTGTGTTTGGTCAAGCAGCCAGTACTGGTGGAACAGTCTTTGGTCAGGTAAATGTTTGTGCCCGTCTCATTCATGTCGATGGATACTAAACCCAACAACTTTTTTTCCTCTTGTTGTTTACTGTCAAGTACACAACAACACCTCCTTCTCTAGTGGAGCATCTGGAGGATTCAAACTGCATGCCTTTGGGATTGTAGTGCAGCTTCTTGCCACTAGGCCACTAGAGCTCCCTTAAACCCACCAACTTTTATAATTCACACAGTTCAGTTGAATGTCCAATCTCAGAATTCTCTTGTGGTTCCTGAACTCCATCCTTTTTAGGTCCCTCAGAGACACAGCAGTCTCAGCATCTAATGTGAGACTCATAGGGATTTTCATCCTTTGTGATAGTCTGCAAGGAAAGTACTTTTTAAAAAGCATTTCTGGAGCCCTGGTGGCTCTGTCATAAGGAGTTGGTGCTGCCAACCCAACGGCATGCGGTTCAAGTCGACCAGCTGCTTTGTAGAAGATGAGTAATCTCCTCCCAAGCGATTTTTTTTAAAGCATTGCTTGCCTCATTTCCATTTGTTTTCTGCAGGTTCTCTTGGCTTGTCAGGTTAAATCTTCCCTTTAGCTTTGTTTCTACGTTTTATGGTTCTTGAGTTTAAAAATGTTTTAAAAATTTTAAATAGTTGTTATTAACAAAAGAAAATGAAGCTGTGACCATATGTAACCCACAAAACCGGAAATATTTATTATGTGGCTCTTTACCCAAAATTACAGTCCCTGTGCTAATCTGTGTGTAGTCCAGGATTCTTTTTGGTGACCTAAGCAGTTTCACTTTATAAAGCAAGTAGTTAGTGCCTGCTGTGCTCCATTCAAAAAAAAAAAGTGACCCGACAGGTTGTGGAAATTATAAAAAGCAGTATCACTAATATCATACACAAGCAAAATCCTGATGGAAATTATTTAAAAGGAAAAAAAAAATAACATCACATGACTGGACCAGTACATTGACAGAGAACCACCAGAAATACAAGCTGGGTTTAGAAGAGGTCTTGTCAGATGAATCTTGGAAAAAAGCAGAGAGTACCAGAAGAATGTCTATCTGTGTTTCATTGACTATGCAAAGGCGTTTGACTGTAGATCACAGCAAATTGTGGGTAACCTTGAGGACAATGGGAATCCCAGAACACTTAATCGTGCTCATGGGAAACCCTATACTCAGACTGGAAATTGACCTTAGGACAGAGCAAGGAAACACTGCATGGTTCAAAATCAGGAAAGGAGAGTGTCAGGGATGCATCCTATCTCCATACCTTTTCCATTTTGTGCAGAACAGATTATTCGGGAGGCTAGCCTTTATGAGAAAGAATGTGGCATCAGGATTGGAAGAAGACTTACCAACAACCTATATTATGCAGATGACACAGCCTTGTTTGCTGAAACTGAAGAGGAACTGAAGCACTTGCTGCAGTAGGTCAAGGACTGTAGTCTTCAATATGGATTGAAGCTCAACATTAAGAAGACAAAGATTCTCACACTGGGCCAATTGGCAGCACCATGATAAATGGAGAAGAGATTGAGATTGTTAACAGGTACAGCTTCCTCGGCTCCACAAACAACACTGTTAGCACCAGCAGTCAGGAAATCAAAAGACAAATTGCATTGGGAAAATCTGCTTCAGGGACCTCTCCAGAGTACTTAGAAGCAGCTATCAGTCTAGATACTAAGGTGTGGCTAATCCATGATCTTCACAAATATTAGCTGTGCCTCAGAAAGCTGGACTAAGGATGTCAGAAGAAGAATTGATGTCATTGACTTGTGGTGCTGAAGAGTCTTGAACATACCATGGACCACCAAGAAGACAAGTAAGTCTTGTCTTGGAGAGGGTGAAACCAAGTTTTGCCTTGGAGGCTTGGAAATTGAAACTCCATCTCACATACTGTGGGTACGTCACCAGGAAGGATCTGTCCTTGGAGAAGGACGTCATGCTTGGAAGGGTGCAGGGACAGTGCAGGAGAAGAAGAACCCAGATGAAATGGATTGACACAGTAACTGGGATAATGGGGATAGGTATGTTGGAATTAGTGAGCCTGGCTCAGGACAGGGCAGAGTTCTGAGCTGTACATAGGGTCACTATGAGTTGCAGAAGACTCGACGGCATATAACAATGACAACTCATGCACAGTTGTAAGTGCTTAATGCTTATGCATGCAGTATCCATGATACACAGATCCATTCCTAACTGTGCCTTTTGAGAATTTGGAGGTAATGTGTAATAGGTACATATGGTTTCTGTTTAACCATACTTCTGTTTTTCATCACCATTGAGTCTGAACCAATTCATACCCAACCCTCCAGTGATTTTCTAAGGTTGTAAATCACACAGGAGGAGATTGCTCATCTTTCTCCTTCAGATCTCTGGTAGATTTAGAGAGGCTCAGCTTTGGGTTAGCAGCATACTTCCTACAGACAGTACCACAGAGTGTCCTTAACCTTAGCTACTAGTAGAAAGCATAAGATGCCTTCTCAGTGATTTTATTTATATATATAAAGTTTTCTTAGTATTTATTTTAGAAGTTATTACTTGGATGAAATTTCTCAGTGATTTTTCAAAGATGCATCTGTAGCACGTGAAGATAATTGTGATAAAGAACCTGACTTAAGTATTTCTAAGTGAGGGCAAACTTATATTAAAGGGCAAGTAAAAATTAATCTAGAAATGAAAAACAAACTAGTTCACTGTATATTTGATTCATAACGTAGGAACAGCCTTAAAAACCTCATCTGATCGTCTTAGTGCCTCTATTTATGCAATTTTTTAAATTGTGTGTTTTTGTGTGTGTACTGTCGAATCAATCTGACTGGTACAGGAAGATATTCCCCCTCCTTCTCCAGCGGAGCATCTGGTGGATTTGAACTATGCACCTTCAAGGTTGCAACACAGCTTCTTTCCACTAGACTCTCAGAGGTCCCTATTTAAAATCCATACTCCCCGCAATGACCTGGGTTCACATGGTTCTCTTCTCAGACCGTGAGCATTATTGGACTTGGTTCTAGGATAGTGGTACCTCCAGTTCCTTGGCAGACATAACATAGCCATTATGCTTCAAATTATTCTTACAAATAAATTTTACACTTATTTTCACAACTATGTAAAATGTACCTAGACACTATAAGCAAGAGCTAGCATAACTTCAGAAATGAATAGAAAATTACAGGAAATGTCATAACAGCTTTGGCAAACAGAGTCAAATAGAACTTCTTGGAGGATTCAATAATTAAAATTTAAAACTTAACACACATGAATCTAACAACAAATTGGATCCATCTGAAGGGAGCACTATTGTGCAAGAACAGGTATCCATAAGCTTTCTCCAGAAGACACCTGATAGTAAATATTTTAGCCTTTGTAAGCTAAATGTAGTTGTAAATACTCAGATCTGCTGTTGTAGCATCAAAGCACTAAATCAGTTGCTGTTGTTGTTATTGTTATTAGGTCCTAGTGAGTCAAGTATGACTTTTGTAACCCTGTGAACAGCATATTGGAACCCTATCCTATCCTGTACCATCTTCATGATCTCTAACCATTGCTGCAGTCACTGTGTCAGTCCACTTGGTTGAAGGTCTTCCTCTCCTTCACTGTTCTCCACTTTCCCAAGCATCATATCCCTCTACAAGAAATAACTTCTCCTAGTAACATACCTAAAGTATCGTATTACCTAAACTGATGGAGATATGGTTGTGTGCCATTAAAACTTTAAACAAACAGGCACATACCAGAATTAGCCCGTGGGTGATAGTTTACCACCTCGTGAACCAGAAGGCAGGTCAGAAGAAATGACAATGTGTCCTGGAAAGCTAAAAGTATGAAAGTGGGAGCAAACTCCAACAAGAAAAAAATAGCTCTAATATACATTTAATTAGAGTCTCAGAAGAAGGGAGAGAGAAAGTGTGTAAGAATATTAAAAATTTCCAAAATCTGCAGAGGTCAATAGTTCTTAGGTTCAAAAAGCTGGACAAATAATGAACAGAATAGACTGTGAGTAATGTGACCTGTCATAGTGGAACTGTAGAATAGCAAAGAGAAAAAAATAAGCAGTCAGAAAAAAAATAGGTTACTTTCCAAAGAGGCAAGGATTAGACTGACAGCTTACTCCTCTATAGGAGTAAAAATCAGGAGGTGCTGTTTGTTCCAGACCTAGGGAGAATAAAAAGAAAATATTCTGAGAGAAGTAAATAAGACTTTTTTAAATAAATATTGAAAGAATTATAAGTCTTCAGACATGAAGGACATTCTAAAGGGCATCCTTCACGCAGAAAGAAAATAATATCTTATTTAAGTGTAAAATAATAAGATTTTTAAAAAGTGATAAATAAAAAAGTGATGTATGTTAAATTTAGATATATTTAAATATATGTATTATATATATTTATGTTGTTGTTGTTATGTGCCATCGGGTCGCTTGCGACTCGTAGCGACCCTATGTACAACAGCCCTAAACTCTGCTCTGTCCTGTGCCAATCGCACTGTCTCCAACACTCTCATCCCAATTATCCCAGTCACTGAATCAATCCACCTCATAGAGGGCCTTCCCCTCCTGCACCGTCCCTCCACCCTCCGAAGCATGATGTCCTTCTCCAAGGACCGGTCTCTCTTCACAACATGTCCAAAGTATGTTAGACAGAGCCTCAGAATCCTTGCCTCCGAGGAGCCACCCGGTTTAACCCTTTCCAGGACAAATCTGTTTGTTTTCCTAGCAGTCCATGGTATTCTCAATACTCTTCTCCAGCACCACAGCTCAAAGGCATCAGTTCTTTCATCCTCCTTGGTCATTGTCCAACTCTCTGATGTATAACAAGTGATTGCAAAGACCATGGCCTGTATCAAATGCACCTTAGTCTCCAGGGAGACACCATTGCTCTTCAGTACTTTGGAGAGGTCCCTAACAGCAGACTTTCCCATGGCAATGCGCCTTTTAATTTCCTGGCTACTGGTGCCAAGAGTGTTGATTGTGGAGCCAAGCAAACTAAAGCTGTGTACAATCTCAATCTCTTGACCATCCATCCTGATGCTGCCAATTGATCCAGTGGTGAGAATCTTAGTCTTCTTGACATTGAGCCTCAATCATATTGTAGGCTGCAGTCCTTGACCCTCTGCAGCAGGTGCTTCAGGTCCTCTTCAGTTTCAGCCCTTGTTAATATGATATTGGTAGTACATTTAGAGGATGAAAATAGATAAAAACTGTGACATTGTAGTTGAGAAGAGAAACAGGATTTGGGGGTGTTTTAAGATCCTATATTGTTCAGAAAAAGAATATTCATTAATTTTAGACTCTGAGAGTTAAGCATGCGTCTTAGAACTTTTGGGGAGGGAACAACTAAAAGATTAGAAACAAAATGTATGGTGGCACCCAAACTAATAGGGCTAAGAGATGGAATAGTGAAAGGAAAAAAAAAATTAAGACTACAAAGATGAAAAATATAATGCTAGGCAGAACAAATAGCTCAAAAAGAGGGACTAGATATTCCCCCAAAAAAGTAAAATTGGTCAGGTTAAAGGAGTAAAAGTGAAAAGTTAGAAGATGACATGCTGTGCAGATTGTAACCAAAAGAATGATGGAATGATGGTCTTGCTCTATTAAAACTAACAAATTGACTTTTAAAATAAGTCCACAAGAACCAAGATATGATCTTGAATCTATTTCATCTTAATTTCATGATTATCTTAAGAATAGGTTTGAAACTTTGAACACCAGTGATCAAAGACCAGATAAGTTACAGGATGAGATCAAGGCTATCATCTGTGAAGAAAGCAAAAGGTCATTACAGAATCAGAGAAGATAGAGAAAACGAAAATGGATGTCAGAGAGACTTTTAAAATTGCACAAAAGTGTTGAGAAGCCAAAACAAAGGGAAAACATGCTGAACAGAATATTTTAAAGGGCACCTCGAGAAGACAGAACAAAGAGAGCTGGACTTGGAGAATAAAAAGGGAAGAACTTGCTCTTTCTTTCTCAAGCTGAGAGAATGGAAAAACAAATTTAAGCCTATAGTTGTAGTATTCAAAGATGCTATGGACAATATATTGAATGACCCAGAAAGCATTAAGAAAAAGAAAAGAGGGAAGAAGAAGAAAAAAAGGTGGAGGTAATACACAGTATCACTGTACCAGCAAGGACTGACACTGAAAAATTTCAGAAAGTACCATATGAGCAGGAGCCAATGGTAATGAGGGAGGAAGTTAAACCTGCATTCAAGGCATTGACAAAGTATTAGGCCCCAGGAATCAATGAGCTACCAATTGACTTGTTTCAGTTAACAGATGCAGCCCTAGATGTGCTCACCATTCTATGCCAGGATATTTACAGGACAGCTGTCTGGCCAGTGGATTGGAAGAGGTCCCATTCCCAAGAAAGGTGATACAACAGAATGTGGAAACTGTCAAACAATATTGTTAATATTATAAGCAAGCAAAATACTACTGAAGATTATTCAAAAATGGCTAGAACAGTGCATAGGTAGGGAACTGCCAGAAGTTCAAACAAGATTTAGAAGAGGCACCAGGGATATTATTTCTGATGTCAGATGGGTCCTGGCTGAAAGTAAAGACTGCCAGAATAATGTCTGTTGATGCTTTATTGACTGACTATGCAAAGGCATTTGACTCTGGATCATAACAAGTTATTGAGAAGAAATGGCATCCTAGAGCACTTACTTGTGCTCATGTGAAACCTATACCTAGATCAGGAGGCTCTTGTGCAAAAAGAGCCAGGGAACACTGCATGGTTTAAAATTAAGAAGTGAGCGTGTCTGGGTTGTATTCTCCATACCTATTCAATTTGTTTGCTAAGCAAATTATGCAAGAAGCTAGGCTCTGTGAAGAGGAATGTGGCATCAGGATCAGAGGAAGACCCATCAATAACCTGCATTATGCAGATGACACAACCTTGATTGCTAAAAGTGAGGAAGACTTGAAGTACTTGTTGCAGAAAATCAAGGAATGCAGCCTTTGGTATGAATTGTATCTCAATGTCAAGAAAACAAAGATTCTTACCACTGGACCAGTAGGCAGCATCATGATGGATGGAGAAAAGATTCAAACGGTCAACAACTTCATCTTACTTGTATATACAGTTAACTCCCTCAGTACCGCAAGTCAGGAAGTCAGCAGTTAGGAACCTCTCCAAAATTATTGAGGAGTAATAATGTCAGTTTGAGGATAAGGTGCATCAATTCAGGCCATCATCTTTCTAATCACTTGCTATGCATCTGAGAACTGGACAGTGAATACGGATGACAGAGGAATTGATGCCTTGTGTTGGAAAAGAGCCCTGGACATCCCCAAAACAGGCAAGAGAACAAACAAATATGTCTTGGAAAGGGTGTGGCCTTGGAAAGAGTGCTCTTTGGAGGCAAAGATGATGAGGCTTTGCCTCGCATACTTCAGGCATGTTTCTAGTAATGTCTCTTCCTTGGAGAGGGACATAATGCTCGGAACGGTGGAGAGTCGGCAAAGGAGAGGAAGACCCTCGACCAGGTGGACTACCCCAGCAGCCTCTCATGTATCAGAAAGTGTGAGGATGGCACAAGATTACAGGGTTCAGAACATTTGTTCATGGGGTAGCTGAGGGTCTTATTAGACTCAATGGCAACTAACAATTTACTTTTAACAGAAAATATTTCTAGAGATGAAAAGGAACCATTTATGCTCATAAAAGAGTCCATTCACCCACACAAGGTAATAGTTTTCACTTAATACCAAAGTCTTAGGAATAAAAAATTGAATAGCAAGGAAAAAATAGGTACCTGGCTTTTCTTTCTAATTGATGAAATAAACACAAAAAAAATCCGTTATAAGGGTTATAAAAATTTTAGTAACATGATTAACAAAGTTAACTTAATGTATTTATTTAGAAAGTGTCAGCCAATAGTTGGACTCTATATCTTCTTTTCAAGAACATACAGGAAAATTACATAATTGGCAACAATGTATGTCTTAACAAATTACCATGGGCTAGTCTCCATCTGGAGACACATGTGTGGCCACAGTATAACTGAACTAAATATTGGTAAAGGTGATAAAACTATCTCCCATGTTTGAAAAATAAGATAAATTCTAAAGAGATCAAATAATAAGTCATCATTGATTTAAAAAATATTTTATTTTGGTTTTTGTCAGAAAATATTTTTAACTAATAAACTGTTGGATACTAAATATTGAAAGGGAGCTCTGAAGGTGTAGACTGAGAAGTTTGTCCTGCCAACCCAACAGCTGTGCCTACCTGTTTGTTTAAATCCACCAGTAGCTTCAGCAGGCAGATGCTGCCTCCTCTGTGCCTTTAGAGCCATAGAGACCCAGTGCGGAGAGGCAGCTCGGAGTCAGCGCCACCTCGCCAGCGTTGAGTTTAATGAAGTACCAGAATCTGGGAAATACAGCAAACACAATGAGTAGAAGAAAATTTATACCTTTGAATTCAATCTTACGAGGATAGTGTCCTGCTCAAAAAATTGGAACAAAAAAATACACAGATATCATTACAGATGCTGGTGGCATTAAAGAGACATGAGAGTGACATGCACTCAGTTTATTTTATTATATTGTTTTGCTTGCAAAGTTCATATACATTGTGTTTCACACTAACCTCTCACATTGTGTTTCATACAATCATCCCATTCAGTATGTTTCATAAAATTCATCATCATTGAACTATGCCTACCATTTACCCTGTCTTTCCAGATCCCCACGACATTCCTCCCATTTTCTTTACCCACCCTCTCCCTCCACCCACCAAATTATACAACCCTGTGATTTCCCCATCCTCACCTCTCTGCTCCCTCCCTTCACCCTTTGGATCCTTGTACATGTTTTACTAATTCTATTTCTGCACTAATGATCTTATGCCGTATTTCTTCTTATGAGACTGAGTTAGTTCACTCCGCATATTGCTCTCCAGTTCTTCCCAAGTTAATGTAGTAATTTTTGAAATTGTTGCTCCTGGGAATCAAATTTAAATTTAGGCAAAATGGGTATATTTCTGTTTAAGGGAAAAAGCCAAACCTGAATGTGGCCATTAAAGAAATTGGATCAGTTGTCAGAAATTTTCCAACCAGCCTCTCCCCTAAATAACTTATTCAGATAATAACTTTATTAATGAATTCTATGAGATATTGAAGGAGGGATAATAATATTTGTCTTAAGAATGAGCATTCCTTAACTTAATTTTTGAGCCCAACATAAACATCTAGAAGAAAAATTATAAGCCAGTCTTCCTCCAGAACACACATGTAAAAACTCTAAACAGAATGTTAACAATCTCACCTCGATGTTTACGGCCAGTTTATTTTCCCTAATGGTGCCAGGCCCGATTAGTGGGCTCTTTGATGTACGGGGCTAGGACAAATAGGATTCCACATGCAGAAGAGTGATGTGGAACTGCTCCCTCACAACCCTGAGCACAACAGCAGATTAAATACAAGCACTAAGGCCAGAAAAGTCTCCGAAACAAAGACAGAGGGAAACCTTCAGGGCCTTTTTTTCCCCCCAATGAATTTTAGATTTACCATGAGAAGTATGAACATCTAAAGAAAACATAAATTGGACTTTATCAAAATAAAAAACCTTTTGTACTAAAAAAACCCCAAAACCAAGCCTATTCTTATCAAGTCATTTCTGAACTATTTGTTGTTTTTGTTACGTACCATCAAACCTGAACTGCCTCATAGCTGCAGTGAGGTTTCTGTGTCAATAATCATACAGAAGACTTGCCCATCTGTCTCCTGAGGAGCAGCCAGTGGATTCAAAGCCTGTGAGTTGGCAGGACAACTCCTTACCACCAAGACTCCAGAGCTCCCAAGTCTGGCCCGTAGGAACCTTGTATTGTAGGGTTTCTAAGGCTATAAGTCTTTGATTTACAGACTACCACATTTTTCTTTCTTGGAGCACTGGTAGATTGTAGCCATCTAACCCTTTGGTTAGCCAGGCACTTGACCACTGCACCACCAGGACTTCTCTTGTGCATGAAAGGACATTTTTTTTAAAAAGTGAAGAAATGTGCAAATGAGAGACTATGTTTTAAAATTATGTGTCAGATAAGAGTTAATACCCAGAATATACACTGATGGTATAACAGGTATGTGATAGCTACTTATCAAAAGATCAGCATTTCAAATCTACCAAGTGCTCTGTGGAAGAAAGATAAGTGGTCACCTCTAGTGAGAACTAGGTAGCTAGTGCAGGGTCTGTGAGTCAGCTTTGATTTTTCATTTGCAAAATACTAATAATAAGGCCTTAATAAGCTCGTACTTGATGCTTACTAACCCACTGTTATCAAGTCAGTTCTGACTCATGGTGACCCCATAGGACAGAGCACAAATGCCCCATACTTTCTAAGGCTGTAAACTCTGTGCACATACTAGAAACAGCAATGCTTATTACCACATAATTCTGCTGGTGGGTTTGAACTGCTGACATTTTGGTTAACAGTTGAATACCAGTGCACCTCCAAGATTCCTTTGAAGCCCACTAGGGTGTTTTTTGAATTTTAAAACTAACAAAACCAAATGTATAAAAGATACAGAATAACTAAATCTTTTCCTATATTGCTGATGGGAGCATAAAATGATGCAATTACTCTGGAAAACTATTTAGCAATTTTATCTTAACATTACATGTGCCCTCATTTTAAGGTATTTGCCCCAAAGAAATAAACACACATATCCACAAAAAGACTTCCACAGAAATCCTGATAGCAGCTTTATTTACCACAGCCCCGAATTGTAAATTATCCAGATGTTCACCAACAAAAGAATAACATGGGTGCATTCAGACAGTGGAATAGTGAGCAATAAAAGGAAAGATTGGCTGATTCATGCTGCAATATAGATGAATCTCAAAAGCATGTGTTGATTGTAGCTCGGGCAATTAGGTTAGAAAGTGAAATAAAAAAGAAATTAAACTATCTTCATTTGTAGAGTTTTTTTCCATTTTGTATATAGAAAATTCTAACACATCACTAAATTGTCAGAACTGAAAAGTGAATACAGCAAGATTTCAAGGTACACAAGAAATACACAAATGTCAGTTCCATTTCTCTATAATTGGAGTGAACAATTCAAAATTAAGAAAACCAGTATGCTTATAGTAGCATCAAGAAGAATGAAATGTAGTTGTTATTGTTGTTGTTACATGCTATCAAGTCACTTGCAACTCAAAGCAACCCCTATGCACAACAGCTCTGAACCCTACTCTGTCCTAAGCCAACCTTATTGTCTCTGACACACGTACCCCAAATTACACCAGTCACTGAGTCAATCCATGTCATTGAGGGTCTTCTTCTCACACTCTCCTTCCACTCTCCTTAGCATGATGTCCATCTCCAGGGACTGGTCTCTCCTTGCAGTATGCCCAGAGTATGTGAGATGGAGCTTCAAAATCCTTGCCTCTAAGGAGTAATCTGATTTTACCCTCTCCAGGACGAACCTGTTTGTCCTCCTAGCAGTCCATGGTATATTCAGTACTCTTGAATAAAATACTTAGGAATAAATTTATCAAAAGGAATGTAAAACTCATACCCTGAATAACTTCTTAGACCTTGAAAGAAGGTCTAAGTGGACAGATGGCCTGTGTTTAGGGATGAGAAGACATAATGTTAAGATGGTGTTAACCCAGCTAGGAAATTAGAGAATTTTTATTGAAACCAACATTTGTCAACTTAATGTAGCCATTCATCCAGAAATTCAGTGGTAAGACAGCCAAAAGTAGCTGTGTTCATAGGGCTTAACATTTGATGGACTCAGCCATTAATAAAACAATATAATCTTATGTCGTATTCATACCGTGAAGGAAATAAACAGGATAATGTCACCAGGGAAGGTGTTTTAAATTAGATTAGGTGTTTTAAATTAAAGACATACTTTTTTGAAGAAGCAACATTTGAGTTGAGATTTGAAAGACAAGGAAGATGCAGACTTATAATTTTGTCCATAAAAAGCAGATATGATTTTCATCAAGCCTACAAATCCAACTACCACCTTCTAGGAGATAATGGAGTTCTTGAATAGTGCAGGCTGTTAATAGGCTCTGCCACTAACCAAAATATTGGCAGTTTGAATCTATCTAGAATCACTTTGGAGTAAAACCCTGGAGATGTATTTCTGAAACATCAGACACAGAAAACCTGATAGAGCACAGTTCTCTGACACAGAATCACCACAAGGTGCATCAGTTCCTCAAACTAGTCTTGTTTTTAAAACAGAGGTCAGAGGAACAACTCACTACACTATGGGATGCTGTTAGCATTCAGACCATGGGAAACTCTTGATCAAGTGACCTGCTTTGCTCAACAATTGGATTGTAAAGAAATCCAGAAGGGAAGTCTATAGGGGGGAAAAAGAGTTAAGAGACCTACCAGTCCATGTCAATGTGTAAACTGTATGACTTCTTACTCAAAGAAGCAAGCTAAAAAGAGGAATTAGGAGACCACTGAGAAATTTGAACTTTGCTCTTTTGATGCATGTTAAACTATTTTTTAACATTTTTTTAAACATGGTGTCTTGCTTTTGAGACTTACAAAATCTGTAGATGGAATGATTCAAGTAAGAGTTGCTTCAGACCCATACATGTAAGAAGTGAGTGAGGGGAAGAGACAAACCCTGTCCACAGTGACTAGGTGCATGTTGAAGCTGGGTGCTGAGGGCTTCATTTCACAACACTGTCTACTACTTTTTGTGCATTTAAAACTTTTTCCAAAATAAATTTTTAAAAATTTGTTATTTAGCTTAATTAAAACTAATGAGATTCTCCTGAACCTAGTTTTGAGAGTACGTTGACTGTCAGTTCATATTCATTTCAGTGAAGTTTAGTATCTGCGTCTGTTCATTTTTATGAATATTTATCAAATCACATTTTAAAAATCATTTGAGCCATATGAAACTGCTTGCTTGGTAGTGCAGAAATGTCCACATTGGGAGTTTAATAGGTTTGGGCCTGATACTTGAAATTTCACTAAAAAGCCTAATATTTTCTGCGTGCATGCATTAGATGTCCATTCACAGCCCGTTTCCTGGTTACCAGAGCCCATTCTTTTATGCTTGGATTCCAAGTTTGAAAAAGCTGTTGCTCATCATTAAGTGATTAAAAAGGAAGGGAAGGAAGAAACCTTGAAAATATCTTAGGAAAGAGCATTTTAAACAGTGGAACTACCAAGTATATTGCCCGAGGCAACAACTGGTCAGTATTTGCCAAGCACAAAAGGACAAGTGTAATTCAGTTGTGTCACACAAGTGCAGTTGGTGAGCGAAGCCAGAAGATAAACCAGACCATGTAGCTTTTTAGAATTTCTAAACATGGTGAGAAGATGCAATTTTAAAGTTTATTCTAGGTACTTCACGAAAATAGATGGAAGCAGAGGACCAGTTAACTTCTTGTACAGTCCAGACAAAAGTAATGGTGACTTGGACCACGTGGTGGCTCTGTATCTAAACGGGAGTAGCCAGATTACGGCTGTGGTGGTTTGGTTTTTTTTGTTTTTTGTTTGTTTGTTTTTTAAAATGTATTTTATTTATTTATTTTATTATATTATTTATACATGTACCGTCAAATCAGATCTGAATGGTTCAGGTGGAGATTGCCCCCTCCTTCTCCAGCAGAGCATCTGGTGGATTTGAACCATGTACTTCTGGGTTTGCAGTGCAGTGTCTTGCCACTAGGCCACCAGAGCTCCCTGGCTGTGTTTTGAAGTAGCTCACCGGAGGTTTGACTTGTCAGGACCAAATGGAAAGTGCCCAGCACATACAACATGTTCAGTCACTGCTCCATTGTTTTGAGCACACCATTCTATTTGAGGCACTGCTCTAAAGTGCATTGCATTTTTTAGTTTATTTAATTCACTCACCATTTTGAGGTGGATCATTTGAGGAGGGAGCTCTGGTGACATAGTCCATAAAGAGTTATGCTGCTAACTCAGACCCACGTGCCCTGTGATTTGGATCCAGCGGCAGCTCCTCCTCTGGTGTGATTTACAGCCACTTGCAGGGTCAGCTATGAGTTGGTTCCAACTGTGTTATCATCCAAAATGCTATTACTGTTAACATAAATGGTCCCTCAAATCTAGCATTAGTCTTAAGAGCCTGTTTCCAAACAAGAGTAGAATGTCTGGTGCTTAATGCGTCTTTGGGTCAAAATATGTCCCTAAACTAGCAGCTTCTGAGTAAAAGATTTACCAATCTAGGTAGAATTCAACTGTGGTCATCATTTCAAAAATGTAACTAGTGTAGGCTGATTTTTGCAGCACTGAGAAAGTCATTATGAAATAAAAGTGCACAAATTAAGAGAAAAGGCCTTGTAAGTCACTTCTCAGTTGCTGAGTATAGTTCAGCGTACCTAATTCTCCAGCACTCCAAGGAAGGCGTTTACACTAGCCTGTAAATCTTTTCAAACTTTCCATTTGGGGAAGCTCTTGGGTTGACTTTCCTCTACCACCATCATGCCATGCCGAGACTCATGGCAGCAGAGCAGATAAACATTTGGAGTTCCCCTAAATCATGTTTCCAGAGGACCGTATCTGAAGGCCAGCTTCTTCCATGATTGTTATAGCATCTATATCAGAACTAATCAGAGTTCTCTTACCTTTTCCATTTGAACCAGATGTGAGCGCCTCCTGCCTGAGGACATGGCCTGCCGTTTCACAGTGACCTCTCATCCTATCTCGCTTCCTGCCTCTTTTGTTTTTTAGCAGTCATCTTCATCCAGTGGTGTTGTGTTTGGGTCTGGAAATACTGGCAGAGGGGGAGGTTTCTTCAGTGGCCTTGGAGGGAAACCCAGCCAGGATGCAGCCAACAAAAACCCATTCAGCTCAGCCAGCGGGGGCTTTGGATCTACTGCCACCCAAAGTAAGTTACAGCCTTTCCCAGCCCCTCAAATGTCATCATTGTCTTCCTCATGTTGTTACCAACTTTCAGTAGCAAATATAGAAAGAAAAGTTTCAGATGCCCATTTAAACTGTTTCCCCCAAAGCAGTGTGGTTGGGATTTATTTTAAATTTTTACATTTTTTTAAATGAGATGTCCATATAAGTTGCAAAAAAGACATTAGGGCTGCAGGCAGAGGGTCTGAGTATGGAGCTGCTCCCGAGGCCCACAGCGCTGCACTTCTTAGGAGCAAAGTGATTTGAAGTGAATGCAGGCAGACAGGCAGAAAGGGGTAGCAACAGAGCATGGGGGGGTGCCATGTGGTACTTCTCTCTGAATTTGCTTTAAAAACCAGTCACAACAGAGAAACCAAGGATTGGAGCTCTTACTCGTTTCAACCTCTAACATTTTTTGTTTTCTTTTTCTCCAATTCGGTAACTATGTTGTCACCTTCTTCTCCAGCTGATTTCAAACTTCTTTGTTGATCTGTTTTACATGGTTGGAAATGAAAAATCTTATACTCTTTGCTTTTAAATATCCTGTTGCTGATAAGAGGTTGTGGTGGGAAGATATGAGCCTCTCATCTTGCTCTTGGATGCTCTCAGTACACAATAACAAAAAATTAGAAATCAGAACCCCTTTGCTGTATGTTGATTCCAAATCATAGCACCACTATAGGACAAAGCAGAATGGTTTCATAGTGTGTGCAAGACAGTAATCTTTATCAAAGCAGACTGCCATAGCTTTCACACAAGGCACCTGATGGCTTTGAACCACCAACCTTTCCTTTTAGCGGCCAAGCATTTAATGACTGTACCACCAGGGCTTCTTATGTGCAATAGATCTTAATTATAAAGAGCTAATGCTCTACGTACAGCACAGTTGTTACCTAAATATTAAGTTTCACATAGTTGAAAGCAAAACTTGAATCCTAAATCATCGGAATTCATAGATCAAAACCAGGTCTTTGATGTCACTGTCTACTCTAGTAATACGCATGGAAAGCTTGCTTGTCAAGAGACACATACCTCTAGACTCGGGAAGTTATATAAGCGGAAATTTTTGTTATTCAGCTTTCAGTCTGCCAGGATAGATTTAGAATCCCAGAATGAAGGGATCTTAGAAATCGAGTCTAGCAGTTTTCAAAAACTTAGTGTAAACCAGTTCTTAAACAAAATCTTTATGCAAAACCAGATTCACTTTGAAGCAGAAGCCAGGGACCTAGGGAGACAGCATGAGCTCTTTCCATACTGTCATCCCAGGACTGGGATCTCTCTACAGCACACATTTTGAAAGATATTGTCATTGCCTCAGTTGCTCCATTTTCCAATGTGGAAATAGACTCAAAATTGTTGAGTGTTTGGGTGGAGGTTTTTGAGGGTGGGAGTTTTAATTGTTTTTAGTCCTACAACAAGAAACTGCCTAAAGCTTGATTAGATCTTAGTTAATATGCCAAATGTAACTTGAACACAATACAGCAACAACATATCCCAGTGTTTGTCTGGTTAATCCTGACCCATAGTGACCCTGTGTGGTGCTTCCAAGGCTATAAATCCTAACGGGAAGAGACTGCCCATCTTTCTCCAGGGGAGCCACTAGGAGGTTTGAACTACCAGACACATGGCATTTTTAGTTAGTAGCACATACACCTCAGATAATTAATATTAGTTAGAAATCTTGATTTCTTCCACAGATCTATTATCATCTTAAAAATTTTTCTCCTGACTAATTTATGTCTAGTGCGATGGTTCTTAAGAATTATCTTCTTGTAAATAAATTAGTATTAGAAAAAAAAAATTCCTTCTGTCACTAATGCGCTGTGGCTAGCTTGTATCTCCTTACGAATCAGCTGAGAACATCTTGCTCCAATTCTGCATTCAGTGGCGTAACAGTGGTAGGCTGAACCCAGCTATGGTGACAGCATGTACCTCATGGACATTGGCAAAGAATCCAAATCAGGGCTACCTCTCCTGAGGCACACCCCCTACCCCAGCCCAGCTTGTTGTTAAACATTTACAGGCACGCCATCGCTTCTATTTCTAAAACTGAATATATGACTTTTTAAAAATTTTACTTCATTGTTAAGAATATACACAGCAAAACATTTACCAAGTCAGCAGTTCTGTGTACAGTTCAGTGATGCTGATTACATTGTTCAAGGTGTACATTTCATCCTCCTCATTTTCTGAGTTGTTTTCCGTCATTAATATAAACTCAGTGCCCCCTAAGGCTTCATTACAAACAACCTTTCAGATGAGATCAGGCGCATTCAGGGTGGTATGGCCGTAGACCCAAACAACCTTTCAAATTACCGAACGTCGATTTGATCCCATAAAAATAGCTCTTTTAAAAGCATAATATTCAAGACAGACATTTTTACTAGTTAGCACACACTTGGTTTTAGGAAAACTTAAGGGACTAATTTTTCCTTAACGTTTAAAGATTATCTCAAGGCACTTGTTACTTCTAGCCCGCTTGACTTGAGAAGGTCTAAGGTCCATGAAAATTTTAAATTCTATTCTACATTTGCCCCCCATTTCAGCAGAATTCTAAAGACTCTTTGATCAAAATGTTTAATAGTGATAACAGGCTACCATCCAGTTCTTCCCTTTTTTTGAACATATAAAAGTTTAAAATGACTGTACAGTAAACGAACTCAAAATATAAAAAAAAAAATGGAAACTTCACACAAGAGAAAATACAAAAGCCACATCCACAAGTGCAAGCTTAGAGGAAGGGAGACAGGAGCTAGACCTCATCTGGGGGGAGGGCGCTGTGCTCACGCCAGCTCTGATAATGCTTTGTGCACAGTCTCTGGTGACACCCTCTTTCTCCTGGGGTGGCTGCCGCATTTGACAGTTTGAGTTCTTTTTTTTTTTTTTCCTTTTGACTATGTTAATGCTTATCCTTGTTCTCTTCTTGCTTCTCAAACAATTACTTCTCTGCTATTTTTTTCTCTGTGTTATAAGGCATGTCCCCCATAGTCGTCTGAGGTAACGTAGACTCCACTCCCTGCATTAAGTCTCTTGTCTCTTTTTAGCCTGAAATCTTTATCAAATTGACTGGTTTTATTTTGCTACTATCCTTATCCAGGGAGCTCTGGTTGCTTAGTGGTCAGAAATTGTACTGCCAGCTCAAAGGAAGGCAGTTTGAATCCACCAGTGCTTGTGGAAGAAAGATGGGGAGGGTCAGTTATGATTAAGTTCTGACTCAGTGGTCCATAAAGACAACACTTTGTGCTCTAAAAGGATCCTTGGACAGAGAGGGAGAAATTATGAAACAGAACTCAAAATCACAAAAATGACCAGGTTTGCACTAGTAGGGGCACTGGAGCCCTCAGGACTATGGCCCTCAGTAACTGAGCCTGGAGCTAAAATCGCCCCCGGGGCTCCACTTACAACCAAGCAGTAGGCATGCTTGTAAGGTCAGCAATACTACCAGGCAAGTGTTCACCCACTGGAAGAATGAGTCATAGCTGATTTGTAAAAGGCAGTGTTTGCCCAGAGAGAAACCTGGGAAGTCAGGTAAGGATAGGATTGAAGGATGAGTGGAAATGAGAATCACAGAGAAGTAGCAAGTAGCTCTTACAGTGTAACTAATGCCATAAAATAAAATCTGTAAATAATTGAATACTAAACCAGTTGTTAGGTATTGTCGAATACAACTCATAGCGACCTTATGAACAGCTGGCCTGAACCCTGCCAGAGACCAGGCCAGGCCCCACCAGGATCCACAGGCCCGGGACAGGGTTTGCAGGCATCAGCAGGGGCTGCTTCAGCCTACAGGGGGTCCTGAGTAAACCAGTAATAGTTCTATAAACTTTCACTCAAAGTACAAAGAAATAAAACATTTAAATAATACTAGTGCTGTGTTAGATCTGGTAAAAGATGAATAATCTCCTGCTACACAATTTACAGCCTCTGGAAACCCCTTGGAGGATCAACTGTGAGTCGGCCTTGGCCCTCAGCAGTGCTGCGTACACCTGATCCTCTTCTCACTGTGCATAAGCCCGTTGTTGCAGTTGCTGTGTCAGTCCATCTCAGTGAGAATCTTGTAACATGTCATCTCCTCTCTGCTATGAATTTTATCCATAAGGTCCCATTCCCGTTTTTAGTCTTGTCCTGAGGACTCTGCTATGAGTTGTTCTTTGTGCGTTTTTTTGTCTTTAAGCTCAACCCAAAAGACAAGCCATTGGATCAGGTAATGAAAAAGCCATGTAATGAATGATTGGAGCTCTAAGACTCCTCTACAGCTGCTCTTTAAGGAAATGTCTTGACGAAAACTTCTTCTGACCTGGTCTTTATGATTACTATATTAACATCACATTTAGTTCATATCAAAATCTGTATCAAATGTAATTTGGGTCAGACCCTGGTGTTGAGTTATCATACTGGTTTTGCCAAATAAAAGACTGAAGCAGAGCCATGTGAAAGTTCACAGCTGGTGCTAGTTTAATATCTGCTTCTCACCCTCAAAGAAGCCCAATGTTCAGTAGTTAATTGTTTGACCACTACTAGAAGGTTGGCAGTTCAAAACCACCAACCACTCCAGGAGAAAAATGCAGCAATCTGCTTTACTTCCATAAAGAACTCCAAGGTTGGAAGCCCTCTTGCGGTAGTTTTGGCATAGTCTTTAGAGAATGTCGCTGTTAACCCGAAGATAACCTCAGGGGTTCAAATCCACCAGCTCCTCCACAGGAAAAGAATGGACAACCTCCTCCTATGCGGTTACCACCTCAGAAAACCTACTGGAGGCTCAGCTCTGAGTCCGTTCTGGCTCGATGGTACCCAGTGTTTCTAGGATCTCAGTGAGTTGAAATTTATAGCAATAGGTTTGGTTACCCCCAAAGTACCATTCATCAGACAGCTCTGCAAAGATAGACTGTCTTTCTACTGACCGACTTATCCACAAGTGAACAACAGTCTTCTGCAGAGAAATAGTCCTCCAACAATGAAGATAATTCTCTCCTTTCATATATTCTCAAAAACTAGCGGCTATTTTGGAGCTTATATTTGGAGGGGGCTAAGAGACTTCCTGGTGACTATGGAGATGGAAGGAGAGCTTTATGTCAGTAGCCAAAAAATTATCATCAGATGGCACCTTCCTCACCTCAGTCAAGCTTAAATAAATGTTGAATTTTCTTAATATGCAGAGCTGAGCTGCTTTTGAGATCATAGACTACAACTTCCACACCTTTAGTGGTTTCATTCTTAGAGTCTTTGTGCAGTGAAAGATTTTCTTTTTGATTGCTGACCCACCCTGTGTTTAGGTTTCTTATATTTGACCTGACTGGAATTTAGAAGGAAGAATAGTTAAAGGAGAACAGAGAAGGGAAGTAGTATTTTCTGAGAGTGCACCATCTGGTAAACTGGTGCTCTACAAACATTATCTCAAGTAATCCTCATACTTAGAATTACTATTCTCATTTTATGCGTGAGGAGACGGAAGTTTAGGGTTGTTGAGTCTTGCCCAAGTTCATATACCTGTTCCACATTCTAGTCCCAGTCTGATGGAAAAACTATTGCTCATTCCACTGTGCTATGCTATGAAGATCTTAAAAACCACTTATCCTAAAGAAAGTCTTCTAGATGTTTTCTCACTTCTTAGAACTTGCTCCAAAAGGAAATCCACCCTAATCTTGCACTCAAATTTGTTTCTGTGGGATTTTGTGTTAAGATGTATTGACACATGACTGAACTATATGAGCTCGAACATATCAGAAATTATGCAAGGCGTGCAGGCCAGAGCAAGGTTCAGATTTGTCGTTCATGGGCTTGCTAGGAGTCATCGTGGGTTGAATGGTACAGCAACACTAAACAAAATCAAGAAATGACAGTCTTATCTTTTCAAAATGCCAAGTTACAGGAATGGATAAATTGCCTCTTTCCTCATCTTTAGTAGCAAGTATATTACCAGTGATTAATCAAATGTAACTTCTAGGATGGTTAAGCTTCTTAATAAATATTCTGATAAAAATTTATGAAAAAGTAAAGATCCAATTGCTTAGGATCAAATTTTGTAGATACCACTGGGGATAAATAATTATAACATTTTAAGGTCACTATGAGTCATACCCAACAACAGAGTGATTTTTTAAAAAAAATTTTGGTTTTTTTTAACCCCAGTCCAGCCATTATTCCTTGGCATGCTAGATACATAGGTCCTGTCTTGAGCTGCCAAATTGACAGCATCAGTTTTACAGAGAAGAGACCCCCTCAAGATTCATGTCATAGTCTTGGCGCCTGGAAATTTGTAGTGGTAGGTTTCGTTATAGAAGATTGTCTCCTTCTGGGGTTGGCGATAAAGAGCATTGTAGCTGGAAGTATTAAAGTTTTATCTCAAATTGTGTGGTAATGGAAGTAGAGTGAAATGAGAAACTGAAATAGACAGGTTAGTGGTGGGGCACCTCTTCATGTGGTTAGATTTTGAGAACATTACCTCCTGTCCCATCACCTTCACTCTCAGCCTCTGATTGGCTGTGGGAAGGACTGGTCTTGCACATCACTGTCACTGACATGCAGTGCTCCTCTGTTGCCCCTCAGAGAAAACCTGAGCTTATTATTGCAGCCTTTGATGCTTGTGTCTTTACGATCCTTCTCTTAGCATCTCTCTGCTTTATTGTGAGCATAGCTAATTATAAAAAAATCCTCAAAATAATGGTGAGAAGGTATTCATTATCTCTCCCCAAAAAGGAAGGAGTGGGTACAAAGAACAGATTTAAAGAAAATGCCTGAAATAAGAGTGTGCTGGGTGCCAAGTTGCACTGCACACCAAAAGACCACACCTTGCAGTTCAAATCCTCCAGCGGCTCTGAGGGAGAAGGATGGGCAGTCTCCTCCCAGCTGGAGGCTCAGCTGTGAGTAGGAGCTGACTCCAGGACAGTGAATTTGAAGCACAAGGAAGAACTCAAGATACTAAAGAGCTGAACAGAAGATTCCAAAAGACTGCTCGGAATGACAAAGCAAAATAC
>NW_006399866.1:579866-590291 GCF_000299155.1 Elephantulus edwardii | reverse complement strand
GTTTAGGGCTGTTGTGCATAGGGTCGCTATGAGTCGGAAACGACTCGATGGCACATAACAACAACAACAACAGGGCATTTCTTACATTCCACTTCTGTATAAATAGTTGGCTGTTTCTATATTGCCTGGCAAGTTAGCATTCCTTGTAACCAGCAGGGAAACTTGCCATTCATGCTGATTTTCAGTGATTATTTTCCCTTGTTTTCTTTAATTCTTGGAGTGGCTTCAGTGAGTGGTTAAAACAACCTTGTAGATATGTATCTAGAAGGTCAAGAGCTTAATTGAACCTCTTAAGGAGAGGAAGTCACGCTGGAATTCTTGCTGGCCTCTTTTACATCCTTCGGAACTTCCCTAGTTCCCATTTGATTAGGAGGAGAAGCAGTATGATGTTTCTAGTTTCCCCAGCATCCTCTGAACAGATCAGACATAGCAGGGGTGATAAACTTAGCACTGAAATGCTTGAAGCTTTTATCCTTGCTTTGTGTTCATGCCAGCTTTATTTTCCCTTCTTTGACAAAATTGATGTTGGTTTTCCTGTGAAGAAACCAGTGAAAGCAAGTCCTGTGCCTCCCAGAAAAGTCATCTCATGCAAAGCTCAAAGATCAGGCTCCCTCTTGCTGGCTTGGCCTGATTTTGTGAAGAAACAGGCATTTCTAAAAAGAAGATTTGTTGATGCAGTTATAGGCCCTGCTCTTAATGTCACAGGCTGCCGATTGGGTTTTTTTGGGGTTTTTTTGGTCTATGGAATCATGTTAGGAAATCCTGAACCTGGGTGTCAAATTGATTAAAAACTTATCATCCAAATCCATGATCGTCAGAGAGGGTATCCATTTCTCCAGAACTCGGCTCCCTGGGACTTCTCCACCATTCCTTTCTCCCCAAACACCTGATGTTTTAGTTTTATTTGGTTTTCTAAGAAGTAAATAAGGATCTTTCTCTTGGATCTCCCTCATAACGTTTTTCATCTCCAGATACCTCTAACCTATTTGGAAACAGTGGAGCCAAAACATTTGGTGGATTTACCAGTTCATCATTTGGAGAACAGAAACCAGCTGGTACTTTCAGCTCCGGAGGAGGGAGTGTGGCATCCCAAGGTTTTGGGTTTTCTACTGCAAATAAAGCAGGTACTCTTCTACACAGTTGTTATGGCTGCTTAGATATTTGTGTGTGCAGAACTGTGGAAGGTGCACTCTCAAGGGTAGTTACTTCAAAAGAGTACAGTTGTAGTATAGATGAAGTTACATTTCTTCCCTAATATATTTTTCTATTCATTGAGCATCCCCTATGTTCCTAGCATTGTTCTAGACGTTCATAGATGTGTTTAAAAGCAAAAGAATGCATGCGATGCAATCTGTAAGAAAACATAGGGTCTCTTTATGGAGGAAAGTGTTGTAGATATTTAACAATTGTAGAACAGTTGATGTAAGAATGTGACAATAGAATCATGGAAGCATTCTGAGTCACAGACTTGGTTTGGGCACCCATTACCTATAATAGTCAAGGGAGAGTATCGTTAATTTCTTTTATCTTTATTGTTTTGCCCTATCTTCCTTAAGTCCCTTTTTTTAAACTTTAATTGAAGTATATTTACACATTATGTATACAAACTCCCTAAGTATGTAGCAGGCAAGCATAGGTAGCTCTGATCTAGAGCTGCAGCCACCTCAAATTAGTGCTGGAATAGTCACATTTTGAAACTCAACTGCCAAGGTTCCCAGATGTGTGTACCTTAATTCATGCTTGTCTCTTGGACAAGTCTATGTTTGGCTGTCAGGAGTTAAATTGTTTAACTGCAAAATTAACATCAGAATGACCATTTGTGTCCTATTTCATTTGGCGCCCACCCAGGTTTACTGTGTTTCTCTAGGGCATTTTCTCTGCATGTGTTTTATTAATCTCCTTTCCTCTTCTGTCCAGTTTACTTTCTGTATCATTGTGACTTCTCATTTTTCACTCACCTTCTACCAAGAACTCTAAACAATATTGAGTATAGGCACAGGATTAAGTCCTGTGTGTTTAGGAAGAAAGTGTAACTAGATCCACACTCTCTTCAATAATTCATCTGCAGGGGTTTTTTAGCACTTTTTCCCCCCAGTCTGCTATATTTGTAACCCAACTATTTCCGTTGTCATAGCTTGGAATTTCACTCATAGTTTTAAAATGTAGACTTTTGACCCAAAGTGAACCTTTAACAAGAATTATTTCTCACTTGTATAGCCACTATTAGTGATAACTAAGAAAGTAATTGGATCACAAAGTAACAGTTCACAAAAGCATTCAGCTATTAGCTTTCTCATATGCAGTGCCTAACCTTTCCTGATTGAAGTAGCAGAAGCTTGTGGTATGATTATACTTATAATAAAAAAAGGATTCATCCCCTGACCTTAGATTTCCTTTCTGCAAAGGGCACATCAACTCCTTGTTTGCTCCTGGGCCCTCGTTATTTTTTTCAGCTTGTAGCTCATTGACCGCTACTCATTTTAAGGAATGAATGATTACTCTGCTTCCTACAGGGTGGTCTCCATTAGATCACTTTTGGGATACTATTTTATTCCATTGAACTAGAACTCACTACATCTCTGTTCTACCTTTGAATGGTTTAAGCAGTGGTATCTTGGAGGAACAGAAGAAATAGCATAGGTAGGGACATTCTTCTTCTCACCTGCTGGGCGTCTCCACCAGCCCTGGCCTCTGTTCTCTGTGATCACCTGTGTATGTGCTGCCATCAGGCCAGTCTGGTGTCCAGGTGTATGCGCATTAGTGCTGCAAGCTTGCAAAAAATGGCTCCAACCCCAGGTGCTGCCCTTGCAGTTAATTTATTATTTTAGAATTCAACATTATCCTCCAAAAAAGAAAATCAACAGCCTTTTTATTGAGGACAGTTCAGACTGTCGAAAGAAAGCGGTTTTTAACAAATCCCATTGACACAAAGAAAGAGAAAGACACTGGTGAGCAATGTGAGCATCATTAAGTTTTAAATAAATAAAAAGCTCCTGGCTGAGCACCGTGCTGTGCATCTCTTCATTTCTGCTGTAACCCAAGTCATGGATTCTCTCTGAGAGGCAGTTTGCAGCTTCTTGTATTATTTGCCTTTCCATGTAATTAGATCCCTTGCCTGTGTATATTGATAAGTAATAAAATCTTCGGACAACTGGGCAGGGATTGGAGTTCTTGGGAATGATTTCAGTGAAGAATCTCAAAATCTCACACAGGAGCTGTAAAGGATCATAAATGCTCTGAGTTGGTTTTTAGTAGTGATCTGATTTCCCAAGATTCTTTAAGTTGGTGGCATGCAGCTTGCATCCACAGGATCAGAGAAGTCCTGGTAAAACAGGGCCATGCTAGACACTTAGATTCCAAGAGACTCCAGCCCCCTCTGTTAGAGTTGGAGCAACATGTTTTGATTTCTACTTTTTAGGATTTTATTATTATTTTGCTGCTAAATGGGCCTTGCCCTTGGTTATAGTTGTTTGTATTTGATTTCTAACATCCGCTTTTCCCTCTCTTTTTCTTCCTCCTTTGATTTGGTTTCTCATCACTCAATGTCTTCTCTTTCTGCCTCCTGTTTTCTTTCTCCCACTTCTGTTTGTTTGCCTCTGTTTTGCTCAGGTGGCTTCGGTGCTGCTCCAGTGTTTGGCAGCCCTCCTACTTTTGGGGGTTCCCCTGGGTTTGGAGGGGTGCCAGCATTCGGTTCAGCCCCAGCCTTTACAAGCCCTCTGGGCTCGACGGGAGGCAAAGTGTTCGGAGAGGGTACTGCCGCTGCCAGCGCAGGAGGATTCGGGTAAGCCCCCGGGGGGACCTGGGGAAACCAGCAAGCTCATGCCAGCCAGGAGAGCTGCGACCTACTGCTCTTGTTTGGACAAAAAAGTTCGTGGATTTTTCCATCTCTTGACTGTGAGCTGAAATCTTGACCCTCAATTAGGGAAGGCATTGCTCTAGGAGTCCTCATCCTCTCACTTCGTCAAGACAGGCTCCTCTTCTGTCCCCTAATGTGTAAAACGCTGCTTGTGGGACCCCTCTTCTCCTGGGGGAGCTGGTTAAAAGAATGGACATGAAGGGTACTTTGAAGATACTTCAGGTTTGATCCCAGACCACCACAGTAAAACAAGTGGTGCAGTAAACTGAGTCACACAGGGTTGGTTTGTTTGTTTATTTCCCAGTACATAAAAAAGTTATATTTATAGTGTGCTAGTCTGTTAAGTATAGTTCTGATGACCTAGTGATAAGAAGCTGTGCTGCAGTTCCAAAGGCATGCGATTCAAATCCACCAGCTGCTCTGTGGGAAATGGATGGACAGTCTCCTCCTATGCTGTTGACTGCCTCTGCAAACCCACTGGAGGGTCAGCTGTTGGTCAGTTCCAACTTGACAGCACACAACAACAACAACAGCAGTCTCTTAAATGTACAGTGTGGTGGTGGTGTTGTTAGGTGCTCTTGAGTCAAGTATGACTCATAGCGACCCTGTGAACAAAAGATCTGAACCCTGCACTGTCCTCACATTTCCTGACACACAGAGCCCATTGTGGCAGTCATCGTGTCAGTTCACCTGGTTGAGGGTCTTCCTCTCTTTTGCCCACCCTCCACCCTTTCCATCATCATGTCCTTCTCCAAGAAATAGCCTCACCTAGCAGCATGCCCAAAGTATGTAAGGCAAAGCCTCATCCTTATTGCCTCCAAAGAGCACTCCAGCTGTACCCCCGTCAGGACATGTCTGTTGACTCCATGTGTCCTGCTCTTATCCCACACAATCATTCAGTGTCTCAGTCCCGTAGGCCAGTTTGACTTTATATGTTACAGAGTTCTGATGATCACTTAACATTCAGAGCCTTTTTCCTGCCCTACACATACCCCACTTGAAAATATCAATGCATGGATTTGCCCTTAAGAGCCCCAGAAATCCACTCTGGTTACAAGACCCCAAGGAGAAAATCACCTTTTACCACACCATAGACTCCCAATAAGTACATATGGTGGTGATTCAAGTAGAAACTCGTTCAAGGACGGCCCTGCTGCCTGAAAGCAGCCCTGCAATACCTCACACCCTTGAAACCAGGCTCGGGAAGGATAAAGCTAAAGGGTAGGATTTGTTTGGGGAAATTGTGAAGGTAGTTAGATGACTGGCAAGATGATAGTGCCTTTATCTTAAAAATAAACTGCAGTGTGTTCTGTAAATATCCAAGGTCAGCTCTGTCTCTGTCCTCACTTAGCTGTGTTGGCCATGAGAAAACCCTGAAGTGGACTTCAGAGATAAGAGGGGATGAAAGTGACCTGAGCCAACGCTTGCATTAAACAGAGCTGTCCGATCCCTGAACTTTTTCTTTAACAACTTCTTTTCCATGTTCCAGATTATGACAAGTTATAAATTGAAAACTTAAGATAGTGGGATTTCTATGTCACTTACTGAACTTGTTTCTTTTCAAGAGTTCCCATCCAGAGAAGAACTGAAGAAAAATAAGTAGGAAAGGAGAGGAGAATTATAGACACGTGAGAAATTATAAAATAAAGTGACAGAGTAAAACTGAAGAATGTTGGCACTATTAGGAAGAACAAGATATGCTTAGTTTCCCAAAAGGTAGAATTTTCAGACAGTAGACAAAAGCTAAGCTGTTAGAGAGAGTGGGTTTCACATTCTCTTCTTTTTCTTCCCAGAGCTGGGAGGAAGTTTTGTGCTTTTTTCAGAGGCTACCTCTTAAATCTCAAGTGATTGCCTCAAATCATGTGTTTCATGCCACTGGGCTTACAACAGGGGTCTGAGGTTTCTGGTAGCCGAGTGGCAACACAGCACCCCTAACCACGGTCTCATTTCTTACTGGAACCCAGATTTGGGAGCAGCAGCAACACCACGTCCTTTGGCACTCTCGCCAGTCAAAATGCACCCACTTTCGGGTCCCTGTCCCAGCAAACTCCTGGTTTTGGGGCTCAGAGTGGTGGCTTCTCCGGGTTTGGATCCAGTGGAGGAGGTAGGTGGCACTCTTCTCTTCACGGACACCACTTACCTTTTCTTAGGTTGAATATTCAAAGAAGGACCTTTTCTTTTGAAGAAATGAGACCTTTTTATTTGACTTGTAGTCAAATTTAGTATTTTTAAAGCTGAGAGTCATTTAAAAATGCAGTGTTCTTTTTTGGTTTTAATTAGACTCATATCATTGTACCATTTGCTACCAAATAAAGAAATGACTGACTTGGTTTTTCTGTCAAGATTTGAATACGAAAACTATACAGTCTTACTAAATTTTGGTTTAAAAATCTAAGCCAACAAACTGAAAAAAAAGGAGATGTAGAAACTTCACATAAAGCCTTGAGTTCATTCTTTAAGTGCATCTTCTGATAGCAGAACATATGTGTTGTTTTTAATTCTTTAAGAAACTTAGGAGCTACATAATTAAGCATGATTACTTTACAAATGACCAAACCAAAGGGGCTGAGTGGTTTACTCAGAATCATTTCAGTTAGCAGAGCTGGGCCTAGAGTGCAAGTGTCTCGATTCTCTTCAAAAGAAAAGGAAGCAAGTGGGTGGAAAACCAAGTTCTGTTAAAATGGATTTCTGTGTACAGCAAGGGGGCTCTGTTAATAGAGAGAGTTGCATTGCTAACCCAAAGATAGCACCTCTCTAGGGGTTGGAATCCACTGACAGCCCTCAGGGAGAATAAGGAGCACGCTCCCTCCATAGGACTTCCCACCTCCAGAAACCCTTTGAGGCTCACCTCTGAATCAGTTCCAACTCCCTGGCAGTGAGTTGAGTGGTCCAGTGCGTCTAAGTGCGAGGCTGTGCCCGAGACCCTGCACTGCACTGGGGAGAGGGCAGGGGCAGACCAGCTGGAGCAGTGATGCTCAGACTCAGAAGCTTCCCTGCTGGGTCTGAGCACTTGAGGAGAGAATGGGTCCTCCCCATCAAGTCCTTCCTGCACATCTGGCAGATAGGATGGGGGAGTCCTTCAGAAACAAGACAAAGAACTTGACTAGAGTTCAAGTGTTTTAACATTGTCTTTTTCATCTGTTTTTCAGGATTCAGCTTTGGATCATCTAACTCGTAAGTATCTATGCTCAGTTTTAAGTCTTCCATTAAAAGCATTAAATAAGAATGGAGGAGTATGTGATATGTAGAAAGACAGCTGTCAAAATATAATTCTTCCTGAATTTGTCCATTTTTTATTCGCTCTTTGACTCTTTCAAAAGCTTGTTCTGGAAGCAGGAGATCTCTCCAGCAGTGTTTGGGTTTTGACCTTTGTTTGGATTTGCTAATCTCTTAAGAAATAAGGTAACAGATGCCATCCTAGTCTACTCAAGGACAGTAAATTAGAGAGAAGTGTGTGCCTCCCCAAGAACAAAACACTCAGCGGCAGGGCTGACACGTTGCCGCTCCTCAATGCCACTCCTTGTTCCCTCTTAGTATCTCTCCACCTCCTGCCTGCTGGGCTTCAGGCCGTTACTAAGCCTTATCTTTTGATCCTCACCCTGTGCTTCTGTGTAGAATTGCAGTAACATTAAAAATTCAGTCTGAGCACAAGTCAGTTGCATAAGCACCAGGCTCCTTCCACAATGAGAAGTGATCGCTGATTTCGCCGCTCTCCTGTGTGCTCCCTTGCAGGTCTGTCCGAGGGTTTGGGGGATGGAGAAGCTGAATGGGTGTCATCACTCCTGCCCTGCTGGCTGCATTCTCTGATCCTCCTGCAGACAAATCCTGAAGCCGTCTTCTAAAACAGACTTCTCCACTGAAACATGCTTGTACCCACAAAGGAACAACAGAAACCAAAAATCTTATATGCTTCCTTGCTTGTCTGTTTTGTTTTCTATTTTATTTTGAGGTTGGGGGGGGGGGTTCCTGCTGTTAAAATGTTCTGGTGTGTTTTGGTACAGAATGTACATGGGGTTTTTCAGTCCAGGAGAGGTTTTCCCATTTCTGTGGCTCTGAGAAACCTACACTGCTTCCTATCAGCCAGCAGTGTATGTGTTCAGGGGTGGAACCTGCGTAGGGTGCTGGCCATGAAGAGATTCTGCCAGGCTTTCTCCGGGGAACCTTCCATTACCACACTCAGACCCAGAGCCCCACGCAGAGTGGAGGGCCCCTTCCTGAGCCACAGCTAGGCATCTTCTCAGCCTGCTTTTTATACTGTTATATGTCAGGACTTCCATTGTGGTGACTAATTGGGTGGAGGCATCCTAACTCACGTAAGATCAAGCATCAGGTGCGTTTCAGAGGTAGTACCATTAAGTTCAGCTGCGGGGCCGGCATAGAAATTAGGCCAATATGAGGATTCCATTACCTTGATCTCCTTGCCTTGACAGTAACGACAGTGACTAGTGATGAGTGAGGGTGCTGCCTTAGAACGCCCTCATCGGCCTGCGTTTGCCTCTTGGAAGCTACATATCCCACAGCTGCTTTTTTTCTGCCTTGGAAAGGTGGACAATTGATTGAGAAGGCAGCCTTCCTCTCCAGGATGTGACAGCAACATGGATAACCACAGCCAGCACTCTCTCAACTACAGTGCGAAGAGACAAGGCCTGTGGAGGCCTCTGCTCTCTCCACGTACTGCTGGCTGGCAGGGCTGCCTTTTTACAACAGTGCTTGCTAGCAGGGCTGGTAGTAGGACATTTGTTCATGAGCTTATTTCCCTAAAATGACCTATCTTTCAGGCCTAGACATATTTCCCCCTTAGACCTGTGAGACCCTTCAGAGTTGCTGATAACCAGGGCTGCCCTTCCTCAGAAAGCTGGGGCTGCGTGTCTTATCTCTGAGGCTCAGAGTATGGCAATGCTGGGGGGCCAGTAGCAGGGGAGGGTTGGAAAGGGAACAGTTTAGAGTTTTGCACATTGGAAAACTGTATTTTAAAATGTTTTAATAAAAAATTTTACATACAATACTAATTCATCCTTCTTGGTTTTGTTGGCGAGTCTGGGAGGGTAGACTGGGGTTCTGGTCCTCCCCCGTGGCATATCCTGGTCAAGGCGTCATCCCGCCTGGTCCCCCTGAAGAACCTGGAGTAGCGTGCAGATTCACAGGCCCGAGGCCAGAGATTCTGACCTAGGACAGACAATGGAGCTTCCCCTACCCTGAGTTTTTGGGGCATTTTCAATGGTATCATAAGCTCATAGGGAGAAGAGGCTTCCAGAATGCAGCATTGCTGGGTTTCCAGCCTTCCAGCAGCTGTTGCAGAGCTGAGGTCTGGATTCATGTGTGTCTGTGTGACAGCCGTGTCGCCATCTTTGCATTTCTAGATTCTAGGTCTGTTCGTACCTGCCTTTATGCTAAGGGGCTGTCTCTTGAGGAGGGAAAGATGGAGAGATGTGGGCTTTAAAAGTTTAAGGTTAACCTGCTTTTGTTGAATCCTTGCAGAATTGGTCATGTACATGTTTCCATAAGCCTGTCACTTAAGGTCCCTGTCCCTGAGCCATTAAACAGGGACAGTCCCTAAGAGCCCTCCACAGTCAATTGTGGGTCCTCTCCCGTATGTGCTTTCACTGTCTTGTAAGGGAGCAGTGTAACCAGGTAAAGAGAACTTCAGAGTCTTCTGACCAACATCCAATCTACCCTTCTGGTCCCCCCAGTTTCCCTTCTATAAATAAAAATGGGTTCAGCCTAAACTCTTGACCTCAAATTCTATGTTAATCCTCCACTGAGGTGGCATGTGACATCTCTACATAAGGCATATCAGCTGTGCTCCAGGCAGCACCAGAAGAATGTGCGGCTGGCGGGTGGCAGCCCCTTGAGTTCCTTTTTTGGGGGTCAGATATAGCGGTAGGTGGCCCAGGTCATCTCAGAGCTTAGCCAGTGTGCATCCTCTGAAGCCCAAGCTCCCGGGATGTTGGCTGGGGATGCAATGAGCCTCCAGCCTGCCAGGCAGAAGCTGGCAGGACGTGAGCCTCTCCTCAACAGGGTGGTCAAGAGGGCATGGAGGCTGGGAATAGTGTCCTGCTGACGAGCTGGAGTCCCAACTGCCAGATTGCCCTAGGGGAACAACCCACACCCAGCTCTTAGCAATTGGGGGTGGGGGTAGGTCACACGGTTGGATTTCTATTCAAAGGCAGGAAGGGAAAAGGGAGAGCAGATTTAATGACTTGGGTCATGTTTTGCTTGTCTTTTCCAGAAGTAAAATGTGCATTCATAATTGGTGCTTCAGATGGCAGAGCAAAATGAAAGCCATGGTCGTATTGCTCAGGGACAAGCAGAATGAAAAAGCAGTGCCCATAAAATCAGCTCCTTACCCGAGCAGAAGTACCAAATCACCCTGCACGTTGGCATAGACCCCTGGTGATAGCCCTGTGCGCCTGTGGCTCTCCCTGTTGGAGGATCCTGATCTTGCCTCCAGCTTTGTTTTCTAAAACGTTGCCCACCACATTGCTGATTACCCGGGAGAGCACCTCAGGGCCGGCCCACAGGTGGGGAATTTGGCCGAGCTCTCTTGGGCTACACCAACTGCCCAAAAC
>NW_006399866.1:556409-573583 GCF_000299155.1 Elephantulus edwardii | reverse complement strand
TATAGAAAGAAAAAAAAATAAAAATAAAACGTTGCCCACCGCCTCCAGTGGATCCAGGTCGAGCCACTGACCTTGCAGACTGGGTGTGACCCATGCAGGATGACCCTAATCTGTTACTAGCTTTGTGACCAGAACAAATCACTTGGCCTCTCAGGAGAATCCCCCCTCAATGGTAGGATGGAACTAGAATTTCTTGTCTTACAAGATGGCTGTGAGGACTGGGTGAGAGGCACCCGGCACTAGGGAAGGCGAGGGAGATGGTAATTATCCACACCGTAGGGCATCACAGAATCCTCCACCGTGGCCTGGGGTGAGAAGCTGTCAATGCTAAGGCGCTCTGCAGGGGAAGGATGAGCAGCTTCTGTCCATGGAATTCAAAGCCTCTGAAAACCGCTGCCTGGTCAGCTATCTGCAGGTTCCGCCTCGAAAATGCCTAACAACAGTTGGACCCTCAGCTGCTGCTTGGAAGGTTGGGGGTTAGATCCACTCGGCTGCTCCACGGGAGGAAGACGTGGTGATCTGTTCCCAGAAGATTCTCGCCTGGGAAACCCCGAGTGGTATCCGTGCTTGGGCCTCCAGTCGCTGTGAGTTAGCAAGTCACTCGACAGAACCCAACAGCAACGTCCGCCAGCGTCCGTGATTGGGAGCGGGGAGGGACTGCTTCTTCCCCTGGACTCTTGAGGCCCTTGTCAGACATAGGAAATGTGTCCCCTCACTGTGCAGAGGCTCACAGGTGGTGCTTCCCTAAACCTTCTTCCTGATGCTGGCTCTGGCTCTGGCTCTGCAGACCTGGGTGGGGCCCATGGTCCTCTAACCACAGTGGCTGCCCCCATCTGCATTGTGAGCGATAGGAAGAACTTAATACCCTTTTTGTCGTGTGGAGCTTACTCGTAGCTGACCCTCTAGAGGGTTTTCCGAGGCAGTTAACTGCTCATCTTTCTCGCTGGTGGATTCGAACCTTATGCCTTCAGGCTTGCAGTGCAGCATTTTACCACTGGGCCACCAGTGCCCACCCCAGCACCACCACCCCCTGCCCTGAGAATGTTTGTTTTGCTGTAATCCAAGGTAAGAGATTTTTCTAAAATGGTTACGGAGCACCATGTTTAAATGTGAACTGCTTTCTGGGCTTAAACAAAAATTAATAAAATGCCATCAGTCTGAAGTCATCTCCGTGTTCAGGGCATTCTCCCCTGGTGACCAGAGCAGGAGGAGGATTCTGACGTCCTCTTGGAGTGTCGCTCACTGCAGTCTTGGATCTGGTCTTCCACCTGCTAATTTATTCCTGATTAGTATATAATAGGGGGAGGAGTATCTGGCTTCATCCTGCCTGGAGCAAGTTCCTTCCCCGTATTTCATCAGCTTGTCGGTTTTCATTTTTAATTTCTCACAGCAGACTTGACCAGTACTTCTAGGCATTTGCTTTTTAGCAAAGAAAACTGGCTTGAGTTCACACCAGAGGCAGGCTTCCTCCCCACGTCTCTCTCTTCCTGATTTGGTGTCTGAGATCGGATCTCTCTCCCTCCTACTGCCACCTCCTGGCTTGGCTATCCCAGCATCATTCATGTGGGAACAGAAGTAATTACATTAAGATGGGTGTTGCCCTCAAACGTCTGCTGTTCTCAAAATGTTGTCTATGGGAAGTCAGCATCCTTCCCAAAACAAAAGGGCTCCGTGGACAAACAAGTTGGAGGGTGGAGTGGCAGAAGTTAATTGAATAACATTTAACATCTTTTTATTGAGGGGCTGTTTTGAGCCTCCAATATGTGTATCATTCATTCCCTTGTAACCATCGAGTTGGATAGCTGATCCTTCTGCAAGTTTTCTGATGCTGTAAATCACATAGGAGATTACCATCTTTCTCTGGTGGAGCAGCTGGTGGATTCGAAATGCTAGTCTCTGGATTGGAATAGAAAATCCTTACCCACTAGGTCACCAGAGCTCCCCTTCAATGTGTAATTGTCTCTGTAAATCAACAAGATGAAATAGTCTGTTCCCTACGTGGTTTTGACTGGAGGGCATGTTCACTCGAGGCAGGCTCTTCCCAGGAACCGCTGGATGGAAGGAAGCATGGCTTACTGCCTGCACACTGTTTTTAACACCCATTCCTCTATTTGGTCATGAGACTTGTTCATTGAATGTGCATTACGTGCCAAGTATTCTGTTCTAAGCATTTCACAAACATTTTCACATTGAATCCTGTGAACTAGGTACTATTACCACATCATTCACATGAGGAAATGTGCCCGAGTCACACACGAGTTAGAGGTGGGATCAGAACTGGACCCAAGGACTAAACCCCTGACCTCTATTTACTCTGCTTCCCTCTCCCCTCCTACCTCAGCTAATTGGAGTGTGCCACTTTCTCGGTCTGTGATTGGGTTTCACTGTTTTTGTTCCTCAAGGTAGAGAAATACCAGCATAGTCTCTGCCCAGGACCTACTTACCATGTGAAAATGAACCAACCTTTGGTGTCAGTCACAGTTAATATTGTTCATGCTGACACTTGTTCATCCCCGATCGCATTGGCTCTAACCCTGTACATATCTGCAATTATTGTCCAAGCTGGAGATGGGGGGCCAGCAGCTGGATCTGCCTCGAATGGCATTCACCATGTGCAGATGGGGGCTTTCTGATGAAGATGATCACACCCTCATGGAATCAGCTGGCCCGGGGCCCTTCAGCTGTCCGGCGCCCCCCTTCCTTTGCCATCTCCCGGGGTCTGGCTTTGAGGCTTTCCAGACTTCCACAGGAGGTCAGGCCACAGACCACTGAGCGACAGTTGCTGCATTGTTCCAGCCCCTCTCAGCTTATAAATAGAAAGCCATCCATACCACAGCCCTGGCCGGAGATGCTCCACATTGTTTTTGGCCCTGGGCTGCCAGCTGCAGAGAAGCCTGTGCAGGGAAGGTTGGGGGTAGCCGGGAGGCCAGCCTGGTGTGCTCTGCAAGGTGGTTGGCTCCCACCCTGACCGCCTGACCTTGGTGACCCAGCTCATCGTGGACAACACGGTTAGAGAAGCTTTGCTTCCAAACCACTTTAAACTGCTGCTTCATTGCTGTGCCTGGACATGGGTCCTGGTCTGGACACCTGGCGGGAGTGTGGTCACGTCAGTCCTGCCTGGCCTGCAGGTCACTTGGGCTCCAGTTCCTGTCCTCCCGCTGCCCCTCGTGCCCCATCGCTGTCCCCCTGCACATAGAGCACAGCCTGTCTGAACACACCTGTTCCTCAGACAGTCCTCCTCCCACCTTAGGACTCTTCCACATGGTCGGCTGAGTGCACCAGGCAGCCCAGGTAAACCCTGCTTCCCTGGAGGGCCCTCACCCCCTGCCTCTTCCCCACTCCCTTCATGCTCGCCTCTCACTGCACGACTGTGAGGAGTCCATCAATTTCTTGGGTTTTAATCGTTTGATTCCTGTTTAGTCCATCTCTCCACTTCTCAAGTGTCAGCTCCACAAGAGCAAGGTCTATTTTGGCCTGATGTGCCCTCCCAGACCCCCAACAGTGCCAGGACAGAGCAAAGGTCAAAAGCTATTAGAGAAATGACTGCCTAAGAGGACGTCCCAGGAAGAAGCCAGAACTTGCTCGAAAGCCAGACCCCAGCAGGGACAACAAAGGCTGTGTGTGTTGGGGGGTGGAGGTGGGGGTGTATGATAGCTCACAGCATAGCCCCCCAGCTTCACACAGCTAGGCTCATGTCGGAACAGGCCTGAGGGACCCTGATGCTCTCTGCACTTCTCTGTGCCCAGGCTCACCGGATTCCACCCGGAATCGTCCAGCCCCCTTTCTGCCCACGGGTCCTCTGGTTCTCATTGGCTCAGGGACGCCCTGGTTTGAAGCACAGTGGCCTCTCAGGCCCGGGCAGCCCAGCAAGTGATGAGGATCCAGCCCAAAGGGCTCAGGGATGAGCCTCCACCCCGTGACCTGCTGAAACAGCTCAGGCCTCGGCCTCCTCAGCGGTAAACTGAGGCAGGGCAGGGTGTGAGCAGGGCAGTGCTGGCTCCAAATCACTGGACATCCTCACAGTGGGCCCCTGGCATCATGGGGACTCTAGAGCTGCAGCAGCGCTGCTCGCCAGTGTCCTCTGCCCAGGCACACACTCCCCAGGATTGTACCCAGAGAACCTGGGGGTGGGGGGGATGCGACCTGGACTAGAGGACACCTGGCCCAATTTCCTCTCTCAGCCTCTACCTGGCCAGCAGATGCAGGGCTCGCCATGGGAAAGGCCCACCTCTGCCACCCTGTCCACTCTCCAGATCTGATTTCCGTACAAGGAAGAACTGGAGCTGACACCTCACCAAAGCCATGCTCCCAGCACCCCTTGCTAACGCCTTGTCACCCCAATTCTCTCCACTGGCCCAGAGGACATGGGGAGGGGAAGGGGAGGCGGAAGGCAGGAAGGGCTGGCTTTGCTGGATTTTGAGTCAGTGTTTGACTGCAGCTGACAGAAGGGACTGCATGAGCTGATGTAACAGCTTAATTGCCACCAGCCTGCATATTCGGAAGCATTTTGAATTCTCAAGGCCTGGAGTGTTAACTTTTTCTCTTTTCTTCTTTGTTTTAGTGAACACAGCTTTGCATAGGGAAATGAAACTGCTCGGTGATTTGATCATGCAGCCTGAATCCCACCTCCCCCTCGCCCCAGTTCCTCTGGGCCCAGCACCCTCATTTATGAAGTGTCAGCAGCTGTAATTCAGAGCTAGATTCAGGCCCAGACCCTCTTCCTTGCCGAGCCCACTCCTGAGCTCTGGGCCTCCTGACCCGCCAATGGCCGCCTGTCATCCTCTGGCCTTCCGTTTTCACTTTGAGGCACTCTGGAGATCAGAAGAGACATTCTCTCTGAGACAGTCAGGCCAAGCTGTGCTCAGACCCCACAGTTCGGTTGTCAGCTTCACAGATGGTGGTTGTCATCCAGAAGCTTCTATGGACAGTCCATCCTTCCTGCATGAGGCTGTCCTGCTGGTCTCCCACCAGCAGGTTGTGGGAACAGTGGATCTGGGCTGTTAAAAGCCACGCACTTCTCATCCAAGCCCTCTCCCCTCCCGAGCGTGCTGCTGGCTACAAGATGTGTGCCCGTGACACCGACCAAAGCAGACCTGTAAGCCTTCCAAGAGGCCTTACATCTGGGTTATACAGTTCAGTTTCCTCCCTGAATACAGAAAAGTCGAGACGCAAAGAGGAGCAGAAAGGGGAGGAAGTGGTCCTGTGCCCAGGTCGAGTATAAGAGCTAAGACCACGGGTTTACCTGGACTCGAACCACGTCCTTGCAGCTCACCTTGGGGTGAGTCACTCATACTTCTCTGAGTCGCAGATTCACCATCATAAAAGGTGGAAAAGGTAATCCTTTCTCTATGTGTGTTAAAGATTGAGATCCCATACATAAAGCTGGTGATAGTTCGTCATTATCATTAGTTGACAAGATGGGAATGGGAGGGGTATTTCCCTGTTCCTGACCCGTGGTTTTCTCACTACGCATCATGACTCCTAGAATCATTGGCATATGGCTGGAATCAAAGACCTAAATGAATCTGGTGTGAACAGATCTGAGTGGCTTGCTCTGTTAGCTGTCCCCAAACAATAGGAGAGAGCTGCCTGAGGGGGAAGCCTTCTGAGAGCATTCCAGCGTTAAAGATCTCCCCCTTCAGCACGATGATGGGTCAGCGTGTACAGTCTGACTACTGAGTAGGGGAAAATATTCACGCTCAAGCTTTCTGTGGCAAACAGTTTCTTGTGTTCAGTCATGCCATAAAAACCAGCCTCTGGAAGTCACACCGTTGAGACTGTCATAAACTGCAGTCAAAGAAGCACTGAGGAGTCCCGGGCACACAGGGGCCATTAACGGTGTTTGTGGGCCCAGGGCATAGTGCTACTATCACGTGAAGGTGCAATCCTGGAGGGTTCTGCCTCCCACTTTTCGGTGTTTATGAAGATCTGTCCCTAATTGCCATCTGGCATCCCCATCGCCCTCACTGTGCGGCTATTCCCAGGGAATGGCACCCATGAAGGTGAGACTTCACTTTCTAACAGTTCCTCTTGAAGTAAAGGCTCCCAAAACACACTGGACCCCAAACAGAGCCTGCAAAAGAAATTAAAACCTGCCTCTTAAGACGTATAGCCTTTCTATAACGGTGTCCATCCACTGCCTTGAAACATAAAATCAGAAAACACCTTGGGCTTCTCTGCAATTTCTTTCTCTTTCCAACAGCTTATCTTGCTTTTAAAGAGTGTTTTATTCCCAGGCAGCTCTGTTGGGAAATCTGGAAAGGGAAAGGGCAGAGCTTGATTCAATCCCGTGTTTAAAGCTGGCCAGGACATGACAGCAAGTTGCCTGAGTAGATAAGACTCAATCTAATCTAAAAGTCTATTTAATCTCCAATTAGATGCTTGATCAAAGATTTTTTTTTTCTTTTGCTAAATTTTCATCAAGAATGAAGAGTTGATTCCACATACACTTGGTTAGGCTGCCTAGTAACAGGAAATAACCCTGGGACCTGCCATTTGTAAGTTTATGGATACCGCTAAATAATAACTCTTGTTTTGTTCCTGGCACTAACACCGGATTTGAGACGGCAGAGAGCTCGAGAAGTCAATACAGGTATTGCTCATCATTACAGTAAAACTCTTTTAATCTGTGTCTCAGCCACTAGTCTTGAGACTATGTGTCTGTGAGCCAAACGTCCAAACCTCTGGGCAACCTTCTCCATAAAGGGTCTTCTTGTTGTTTTGTGCCATTGAGTCAGAACCAACCCACAGCTGACTCTCTGGAGGATTTTCAGAGGCAGTTATTCTCACTGGAGGAAATTGCCCATCTTTCTCCCACAGAGCAGCTGGTGGATTCGAACCGTGTGCCTTCAAGATTGCAACACAGGTTCTCACCAATAGGCCACCAGTGTCAGAGAGCTAAAATCAATAGTGTCAAAGGCCTTTTAAAAGTAAAAATTGGGGGAGGGAATTTCACTTACACTTAAAAAAAGTAAAAATTGTCTCAAATCGATGACATCAAATCCACCTTAAGGTATTAACAGAAGAGCAAAATAGGCAGAAGAAAGAAAATGTCAGAGCAAAGTTAATAGAAAAGAACAAAAAAATAGAAAAATCAATATACTCAAAGGTAAATCTTTGAGGGGAAAATGGATTCATAAGCCACTAGCCACAGAGTATTCAGGGATAAAAGACAAGACACAAACTAGAAATATCAGGAATAAGGAGAAGACATCAGATTCTTGATTAAGGGCAGTCAAGGACTATCATGAACATATTGAGGCAATAAATGTAACAGCTTATTTAAAATACACAAATTCCTCAAAAGATATGAACTATCAACGTGAAATCCCAAAGCAAAAGATAACCTGGACAGCATTATTATGGGTATTAAAGACATTGAACTTACTATTAAAATCCCACAAAGAAAACTCAAGGCCCAAATATCTTGCCAGGAGGTGGCGGTGATTGCCATTGAGGCAGAATCAACTCAGAGCTGACCCTCCAGGAGGTTTTCAGAGGCAGTAAATCACATGGAAGGAGATTGCTTATCCTTCTGCAGAGCAGCTGGTGGATTTGAACCATGTGCCTTTGGGATTGCACCACTAGGCCACCAGAGTTCAAATATAACAAAATAAACGAAGGAGAAACTTCACTTATTAACTAGAATCATATTAAAAATTAATTCAGTAAAAATAAAAGTTAATGCACACCCATGTTTATAGCGGCTTTGTTCACAATAGCAAGGAGTTGGAAACAACCGAAGTGCCCATCAATAAATGAATGGATAGAGAAGCTGTGGTATATTCATACAATGGAATACTACGCTGCACTGAAAAACAAGGAATTCATGGAATAGTAGACAAAATGGGTGACCCTGGAGGACATTATGCTGAGTGAAATATGTCAGTGACAAAAGGACAAAATGGTACAGTGCCACTGTTATAAAATGGGACTGACATAGGGGTTGGGGGAGACTGAGAAAAATGGGATAAATTATGTATATTGCATTGAAACAGATGAGGGAGAAAGCTGTTTAAAAGGGATGTGTGATTAGGTATTATTGTCATGACAGGAGTTCAGAACGAAGGCTGCATAGTGGAGTGGACTTGAAGGAATTTTACTTTTCAAAGAGAAGAGCCAACTGGGGGGAGGGGTGGGCAGGGAGAAAAGTGCAACAACGAATGAATGGAAATCCACAGTCTCTGTAAACTGTCATTAAAATTAATAATAAGAAAAAATGTTAGACACACATGTTGTTGTTGTTATGTGCCATCGAGTCGTTTCCGACTCATAGCGACCCTATGCACAACAGCCCTAAACCCTGCTCTATCCTGCGCCAACCGCACCGCCTCTCACACACCCATCCCGATTACCCCAGTCACCGAATCAATCCATCTCATAGAGGGTCTTCCCCTCCTGCGCTGTCCCTCCACCCTCCCAAGCATGATGTCCCTCTCCAAGGACCTCCTGGCAACATGTCCAAAGTATGTCAGACGAAGCCCCAGAATCCTTGCCTCCAAGGAGCAGCCTGGTTTAATCCTCTCCAAGATGGATCTGTTTGTTTTCCTGGCAGTCCATGGTACATTCAGTACCCTTCTCCAGCACCACAGCTCAAAAGCATCCACTCTCCTTCTGTCCTCCCTAGTCATTGTCCAACTCTCTGATGCATAACAAGCGACTGCAAATACCATGACCTGTATCAGGCGCACCTTAGTCTCCAGAGAGACACTGTTGCTCCTGAGTACCTTTGAGAGGTGCCTAACAGCAGACTTTCCCATCGCGATACGCTTTTTGATTTCCTGACTGCTGGTACCAAGAGTGTTGACTGTGGAGCCGAGCAAACTGAAGCTGTGAACACTCTCAATCTCTTCATCATCCATCTTGACGCTGCCAATTGGTCCAGTGGCGAGAATCTTTGTCTTCTTGACGTTGAGCCTTAGTCCATACTGAAGGCTGCAGTCCTTGACCCTTCGCAGCAAGTGCATGAGGTCCTCCTCAGTTTCAGCAAGCAGGGCTGTGTCATCTGCATAACGCAGATTGTTAATAGATCTTCCACCAATCCTGATGCCACAATTCTCCTCAGAGAGCCCAACCTCTCGGATAATCTGCTCTGCATACATGTTGAAAAGGTATGGAGACAGGATGCATCCCTGGCGTACACCCTTCCCTATTTTGAACCATGCAGTGTTACCCTGCTCTGTTCTGACTACTGCCTCTTGGTCCAAGTATAGGTTTCGTATTAGCACAATTAAATGTTCTGGGATTCCCATTCTTCTCAGAGTCAGCCACAGTTTGTTATGATCCACACAGTCAAATGCCTTTGCATAATCAATGAAACACAGATAGACATTCTTCTGGTATTCCCTGCTTTCAGCCAAGATCCATCTAACATCAGCAATGATATCCCTAGTACCACGACCCCTTCTAAACCCAGCCTGGACTTCCGGCAGTTCTCTGCTGATGTGCTGTACATACACAAAGAAAAAAATTAACTCAGGAGAGATCATAGATATGAATGTAAAACATAAAACTGTACAAGTTCTACAAGAAAACTTGAGTGAAAATCTTGTGATCTCAGATTTCTTGGATGCCAAAAGCACAATCCACAAAAGTATTAATAAATTTTACTTAATTAAAATTAACATCTGCTCTTCAAAAGACACTCTAAATGAAAAAATATGGCACAGTTTGATAAATTACTTGAATCCAGAAATATCAAGAACTCTCAAAGTTCAGGAATCACGACAGGCTAGTCCTTAAAAATAGACAAGAGATGGAGCTCTGGTGACCTAGTGGCAAGGAGCTGCAACTACAATCCCAGAGGCGCACAGTTCGAATCCACCAGATGCTCTGCCGGGGAAGGAGGGACAATCTCCTCCTGTACCAGTCAGATCTGATTTGATGGTACACACACACACACATTGAAATAAAAAAAAATAGACAAGAGATTCAATCATTTCACTGAAGAAAATGGGCAGATAGCAAATAAGCCTTTGGAAAGATACGTCATGTGATTAGTCTTTGGGAAAATACATATCAAAACCGTAAGATACCACTTACACAGCTATTGAAATGTCTGAAAATAACAAGATTGGTCACGTAGCAAGTATTGGTAAGGAGGTAGAACAGGAAGTCTCGTATGGCGCTGATTAGAAAGTAAAATGGTTCAATCACTTTGGAAAAAACAGCCTGGTCATCCCCCTAGACGCGTAGTTAGCCCATGCACAGGGCAGGATACGCTCCCAGTTCTGCACGGCGCCCTTGCTTAGCTGTAGAATGGAGCACTGTCGTCCGCAGGGTTTTCATTATGTCTAGACTGTCCTCTACAGAGCATCATCCCTCGCTTCCTGGCTCATCTTGATCTGGAAGCTCTACTGAAACCAGTTCAGCATCACAGTGACACCCAAGCCTTCGCCGACAAGGGGGTGCTGCGCACGAGGTGCATGGAGCAGGAGCCAAACCCAAGGCCCGCATGGAAGATTCCAAACACCTCCCAAAACAGATACAATCGTTCACTTTACATATTATACGTCCATTACACCTGAACAAAACTAGTTTCCAACAAGGATATAAGTAACACTTCCCAGCACTATCTGTTCTGGGAAAGAAAAATTCACAAGATTTTTGCCTGGTGCTTAGCTCAAAAGATGTGTTTTGTTTTATATACATACTTTACCACCAAAAAGATTTAAAAAAAAAACAACCCACAAACAGACAAGGAGGAATACTCAAGATTGTCATTGTGTGGGTGCCTGTGAAGTGAGCTTGTTGATTAAGTGACGGGTGAGGTGTGCTGGCGCGTGGGATTGCTGTGAGATCCCTGACAGGAATCTGGGGGTCAGAGTGCACTTCATCCTCCAAGCAGCCAGAGAGGGATACTCCGTGTGGCTGGATTTGGTTATGGAATGGGGGTGGGGTGAAATTATAACCTATCCAAAGATTTCTTCCTGGGACCCAATTTGCTGGATTCTCTAGCCTAGATTCTAGCCGAGAAGGAAAAAGTATTTCCTCTTGGAGTTGTCCATCTCTCTAAGACCTCCAGAGGTGAGAAGATGGAGAGATGCAGTCATTACTGAGTTCCCTTGCCACCAGACCCTCAGTTAATCCCACAGCCATTTCTCCCACCCACAGTTCCTAGATAATCATCAGCATTACACTGGAGGAGACATTGGCAGCTCTCCTCATCCCCACTGGAAAGAGCTGGGCTGTGCCCATGTGGCAGAATCACCTGGCAAGGTTTGTCAAGAAGGCAGCTGTAGAAGACTGCTCTGCCTCCCCCAGCTTAGCTTCACAGGAAGTAGCTGGCAGGAAATCTCTGGCCTCAGAACGGAACAACATCCTAAGTGCTGTGCTAACCACTCAGTCCTCTGCACTGTGCTGAAGGCTGGTGTCTGTGCTCAGAGCTCGCCACTGCCAGGCCTATTCTCAGAGGCCCAACCACACAGAAATCTCACTGATCAGAGGCACCTTGAGAAGTCCCACAGGGAGGCTTTTTCCATTGCTTAAAGCCAGATCAGCAACCAAAGCTAAGTGATCATGAAATGTCAGGGCAGAGAAACACTCAAATGGCCACCATAGGCATAAAAAGATGCTCAATAGTATTACACACCAGGGAAATGCAAATCCAAACCACAGTGAGATACCATTTCTTTCCCACTAAGGTAGCTAAGCTAGAAAACAACCAGAAACAGAGAATATTGGTGAGGATGTGGGGAAATTGGAGTCCTTATCCATAGCTGGTAGGAATGTAAAGTGGTACAGCCATTGTAAAAACAGTACGGTAGTTAAAAAAAAACCCCACCAAAACAGAGCTAACATATGACCCAGCAATTCCACTCCTGGATATGCACCAAAAAGACTTCAAAGCAGAGACTTGTACACCAATGTTCATTGAAGCAATATTTGTAATGGAAAAATAAAAATGGAAACAATTTAAATGCTTGTTATCAGCATATAAACAAAATGTATTCTACGTATACAATGGAATACCAGGAGAAGGATGGGCAATCTCCTCCCATGAGATCAACTGCTTCTGAAACCCCTCTGGAGGGTCAACTATGGGTCAATACCAACTTGATGGCACACAACACACCAGGAGAAATGAAGTTTTGACACTTGCAACCACATGGCTAACTCTTTCAGATCTTACGCTAAGTAATATAAATAGATAATAAAAGGACAAATGACTAAAAGAATGTCATTAGTGGTTTCCAAGCATGGAAGGGGGAAAGAAAGGGTTAACAGTAATGGAAACACCATGTTGATCAAAGTAGGACAGCACATTCAAATACTGTCATTAAAGCCAATAAATTGTACACTTGTAAAAAGTTGGGTGGCCAAAAGTCATATGATATATTTACAACTAAAACTTTAAAAAATGCATCACCACTGAGTCAGTTTTTATTCATGGAAACTGTAGAATTCAATGGGTTTCTGAGGCTCTAACACTTTACAGAGGGAAACTGTCTTATCTTTCTGGCATGGAGTGTCTCGATGGAGTTGAACCACTGACCTGTCGGTTAGCAACCAAGTGCTTTAATCACGACATAACCTGGGCTCTTTCTCTCTATATATATGTATATATTTTAAAAAAACAAAAGAGAGTAGCTACTGAGGCTGTTTATACATAACTCATCAAATACGGTTCTTTGGTTAGAACATACAGTGTTTTCATAGGACTACTACTAGTTAATTAGCCTAATAACATGCTGCAGAGGATCAAGAATTGTAGTTTGCAATGTGGATTGAAGCTCAACACTAAGAAGACAACGATTCTCACCTCTGGGCCAATTGGCAGCTTCATGACAGATGGAGAAGAGATTGAGATTGTTAACAGTTTCAGCTTGCTCATCTCCACAATCAACACTCTTGGCACCAGCCATCAGGAAATCAAAAGACTAATTGCATTAGGGAAATCGCTGTCAGGGACCTACCTGTCCAGAGTGCTGAAGAGCAAGGATGTCATTATAGAGACTAAGGTGCACCTGATCCGGGCTATATTCTTCACAATTACTTGCTATGCATCAGAGAGCTGAACAATGACCAAGGAGGACAAGAAGAATTGATACCTTTGAGTTTTGGTGCTGAAGAAGAATATCAAGCATACCCTGGACTCAAACTGTTTGTCAGAGAACAAACAGTTCTGTCTTGGAGCGGGTAAAACTAAGTTGGTCTTCAGAGGAAAGGATTTTTAAGCTCTTTCTCACATTTGGACATGTAGCCAGGAGGGACTGTCTTTGGAGAAGATTATCATGTTTGGAAGGGTCAAGGGGCAGTGCAGGCGAGGAAGACCCCAGATGAAACGGCTTGACACAATAACTGGGGTAATGAGTCAGATTGACTCAGAATAGAGCAGGGTTCAGAGCTGTTGTGAATAGGGTCACTATGAGTAATGGTCGACTCGACAGCACATAATAACAATATGTTCAGTACTGCCTTACTTTCAAGTTCATTATGTAGTGACTGAGATCTTAGAAGCTTGCCCAAAGCCACCTAAGGCACCACAATTTGGTTCCTCTTCTGGAGCAACAAAAGAAGGAGAGTCAGGAATAGGAGGAGATTTTGGAAATGTGTAGCTAATTGCCTTCATGAAGAGCTTCCTCCTTTGCCATGAAAACAAAATGTGAGGGTGACCAGCTATCATAATTAATTTTCTATTAAAAAAACACACACATAAACCTTTCTGAGAAGAAGCTCCCCAAACCCACAAAACTCTTTTGATCGAAAGAGGGGAAATGTAGAACAAAATTTAAATTTTTCCTGAAGCCAGAAAGGCTGAACAAACCCCTGAAATTAATTTCTGAGATAGTCTTTAAATATTAAACCAAATAAAGATCTTAAAACTATAGTACAACTCCATTAGTAAAAAATGTCTTCCCTGAGCATTATCTCTTGTGAGAATCAAGTTGATAGAAACAACTTGAAAGACAAGGCTGGAAATTTAGAAAGCAATGAATTTATGCTGATTGAGAAGGAACAACTGAGGAAAGGAAACTGAGACTCATTACACAACTTAAAGGATGTAATCAGTGTTACTGAATTGTACATGCAGAAACTACTGAATTGGTTCATATTTATTATTATTTGAGTGAAAGTTTACAGAGTATATTGGCTTCCATTCACTAAGTCATACACCAAAGCTGAGATGAGTGTGTCGGAGACAGTGGGATTGACACAGGACAGAGCAGAGTTTAGAGCTGTTGTACTCAAGCGACTGAACAGCACTTAACAACAAGTCATACACATTCTGTTTTGTGAGTTGGTTACAACCTCTGTGTTGTAGCTGCACTTTTTCCATTGCTAGTCATCCTTCCCTTTAATTTCTTCCCTTCCTTCTAAGCTTTATCCCTGGGAACACCACTCGCTGGCTTTTGTATGGTTGATTGTTCTAAGGAGTGGGTTTATCCCTGGTATTACTAATCACCGTATAAGCCTGGCTCAATGTGGAGTCGTGGGAATGATTTCAGTGGCAGGCTTGAAGCGTGGATAAGGGCCTTAGCCTCAGAGGTCTCACCAGTCTCTGTCGGACCAGTTAGCCTGGTCTTCATTGATTTTGAGTTTTGTCCCACTCTTTGCTCCCGCTCTATCCAGGACCGCCTGTTGTCGTCCTTGTCAGCAGTCGTCACTGGTAGGTGGGTACCAGCTAGTTCATCTGGTCTCAGACTCGTAGGTATTGAACTCACGTGGTCTAATAGTCCTTTAGACTGTTTCTTATTTGCTTCTTTGTTTCGTGCAGGGTGCCATCAATTGTTGCATCTCAAATGGTACCAAGTTTTTAAGACCCCAGTTACTACTCACCAGAATGGGATATAAAGCATGATTTATTTGTGGACTATGCTGTGCCAGTTGACCTTGATATCTGCCAAGCTTATGGTCGTCAGCAACCAGGCCCAGAGACCCATGTCCCAAAGGTGTTTGACTAAGAGGTTTGCATAATGTTACCTCTGGTTTGCTCAACTATACAAATAACATCTATTTGCATCATGTGCAGAAATAGATCTGACAAATGTATGTGGTCACGAGTATAGTGTGATTCACCTACACATCTCTGTTATCTTGCCTGTCTGTCTCTATTCTGTCAATTATAGATTAGTATCTGCTGTTACTGGTAATGCAAGAGTGTGTGTGTGTGTGTGTGTGTGTGTGTGTGTGTGTGTGTGTGTGTGTAGTGTGTGTGTGTGTGTGTGTGGTGCTGTCGAGTAGAGAATCCTACCCATAGTGATTCCATGAACAAAGGATCTGAAACCTGTTCTATCCTGCGCCATCCTCACACTTCCTGACACACAAGAGCCCATTGTGACAGTGACCATGTCAATCCACCTAGTTAAGGGTCTTCCTCTCCATTGTTGATCCTTCACCCTTCCTAACATCATGTCCTTCTCCAAGGAATAGTTCCTCCTAGAAACAAGCCCAAAGTATGTGAGGTGAAGCCTCTTCATTCTTACCTCCAAAGAGAACTCCAGGAGCACCCTCTCCAAGACATATCTGTTCTCTTGGACACCCATGGGATGTTCGATGCTCTTCTTCAATACCACAGCTCAAAGGCATCAATTCTTCTGTTATCCTTATTCATTGTCCAGCTTTCAGGTGTGTAACAATCAGAAGGACCATGGCCCAAAGTGTGTGTGTGTGTGTGTGTGTGTGTGTGTGTGTGTGTGTGTGTTTGCATATATCTATCTAGGGAGCTCTGGTGGCCTAGTGACAAGAAGCTGTGTTGCAATCCCTAAGGCACACGGTTTGAGTCCACCAACAGCTCTGCAAGAGGATTAGCAATCTCCTCCCATGCAATTAACTGCTTCTGAAAACCCAGAGGAGGGTCAGCTATGGGTTGGTTCTGATTCTACAGTACACAACTATATATATATACACATACGTACACCGAAAGAGAGAAAGGCATTTGACTGCGTGGATCATAAAGGGAATACTGCATCATTTAAAATCAGGAAGAATATGCATCAGAGTTGAACGCTTTCTCCATATCTATTTAATCTGTGCTCTGAACAAATAATTTGAGAATCTTAACTCTGTGAAGAGGAACATGGCATCAGGATCAGAGGAAGACTCATCAACAACCTATGTTATGCAGATGACACCACCTTGCTTGCTGAAAATGAAAAGGACTTGAAAAGCTTGATGCAGAAGATGAAAGACTACAGCCTTCAATATGTAATGCGTCTCAACATCAAGAAGACAGAAATTTTCACCAGTGGACCAATAAACAACATCATGATAGAAAATATTGAAATTGTCAATGATTTCCTGTTACTTGAATGCACAATCAGCACCCTTGGCACCAGCAGTCAGGAGATGAGAAGACATAGTGCATTGGGCAAGTCCACTGTCAGGGACTTCTCCAAATTACTAAGAAGCAATGATGATAGTTTTGTTTGCTTATGGGGTTTTTTTTTGTTTGGGGTGTTAGGTTTTTTTTAGGGACGTCAAAGGCTATAGTTCAGGTTGGCAGCACTGTGCAATTGCTCAGTCAGGACAGCTTCCAAAATGTGCTTGCAGGCACCTCAGCCTTCAGCCTCCCAGCTTTAAGCCAGTGTTACAGAGCTCATAGTCCTGCCTGACCATAATCACGGGATATGGCACCTACCCCCAAGTCGTCAAACAATCGTAGGCAAAGGCACACGATAACAGTTTGAAGACTAAGGTACATTTGATTCAGGCCATGTTCTTTTCAATCACATACTATGCATCTGAAAATTGTCAATGAATTGATACCTTTGTGTTGTGATGTCGGAGAAGAGCACTGAACATCCCATGGACGGCCAAAAGACTAGATATGTCTTGAGGAAAGTGTAGCCGGGGTGCTCCTTACAGCAAAGACAATGAGGTTTCGTCTCACATACTTTGAGCATGTTTCTAGGAGGATTATTCCTTGGAGAGGGACTTGACACTTGGAAAGACGGAAGGTCAACAAAAGAGAGGAAGACCCTTGATGAGATGGACTGACACAGTGACTGCAGCAATGAGCTCAAACGTGTCAGAGGCGGTGAAGAGGGAGCAGGGCAGGCCAGGGGTCAGGTCTGCTGTTCACAGCATCACTACGTGGCACCTAACAAACAACGGCAGTATCTACCTTGGCCATCTGTGGCTCTTGCACGTACCTACCTTTGCCGTCTGTCGCTCTTGCACGTACGTACCTTTGCCGTCTGTCGCTCTTGCACGTACCTACCTTTGCCGTCTGT
>NW_006399866.1:554041-556309 GCF_000299155.1 Elephantulus edwardii | reverse complement strand
GTACCTTTGCCGTCTGTCGCTCTTGCACGTACCTACCTTTGCCGTCTGTCGCTCTTGCACGTACGTACCTTTGCCGTCTGTCGCTCTTGCACGTATCTACCTTTGCCGTCTGTCACTCTTGCACGTATGTATGTCTTCCTTTGCCTTAATAACATTGTGATTATTGCATCCTCTCTGTAAATTGCTTTTCCCTTTACCTATTTTAACAGTTATTTCTTATCTGGGTAGTTCTTGTTCCTCCCCTCCATCCAGTCTCTGCTAACCATTAAAGAACATTTCTTTCTGCACACAAATCTTCCTTTAACTTTCATGATAGTAGCATCATACAGTATTTGTTCTTGTGTGAGTGGCTTACTTTATAACATAACAGCACAATGTCCTCGAGGTTCATCCATGTTATAAGGTGTTTCTCAGGTTCTTCACTGCTCTTTAACATTCCTTCATGTGTTTGTCCCACACTTCATGTACACATTCTTCGTTGATGGACAGGCTGTTTCCCTCTCTTTGTTATTGTAATTAACATTGCAGTGAATGTGGATGTGCATGTATCTGTTCATGTCCTAACTCATTTCTTTAGTATGGACATTTAGTATTGCAATTGCTGGTCACATGGTATGTCCATTTCCAATTTTTAAAAAAAGTATCATATCACTTTTTAACATAGTTGTACCATTTAATAGTCCCACTAGCAGTGTATCAGCGTTCTAATCCGTCTACCCTTGCCAGCATCATTTACTAGCTTGTTGAACTTTGCTGTGATTGCTGAGCTAAGATGACTTCTCATTATTGATTTGATTTGCATTTCTCTAAAGGCTAATGAGGGAGCTCTGGTGGCCTAGTGGAATGAAACTGTACTGCAATCCCAAAGGCACACAGTTCTAATCTACCAGCTGCTCTTCAGGAGAAAGAAGAACAATCTCCTTCCATGCAATTTACTGTCTCTGAAAACCTGCTGGAGGGTCAGCTATGGCTTGGTTTCGACTTGACAGTACACAACCACCACCACAATGGCTAATGAGAAAGCTCTGGCGGCTCAGTGGGAAGGAGTTGAGCTGCCAAACCAAAGGCAAGCAGTTCGAATCCATCAGCTGTTCCATGGGAGAAAGATGGGCTCTCTCCTCCCATGTGATTTACACCCTCTGACAACCTGCTGGAGCATCAGCTAGGAGTCAGTTCCGACTTGATGGTACATATTAATAACAATGACGAATGATGGCAAGCATTTCTTCATGTGTTTATTGACCATCTGAAGGTCTTTGGTGTGGTATCTATGCATGGCTTCTAACCCATTTTAAAAATTAGATTGTGGGGGAGAAGATGTGGAGTAGGGTGACACACAAACTGCCCCGCTCTCCCGGCTTCCAGACCGACCCCAGGCGAGGCCCAGACTGCAGCCCGCTCCCCAGAATGTCACACTGTCCCTCAGTTAAAAATGGGCTCCTGCTGCCTGGTCTACCACTTTGGTTGGCATTTGGATGGACTGTGACCTCTGCTTATAGCCCTCGGACACCTGACCAAGTCTCAGAAGCAGATATCCAGAGGCTGCTCCATGGTGTCATGGAACACTTGGGCATCACCAGACCACAAGGTCATGAATCTTGTGGGCCCCCAGAGCATTGAAGGTGGAGCCCATGAAGGTCTACAACACTTGGGTCCTTTTGGCAACATTCCCGATACTGTGGCAGAGTTGACTGGTGACAACATCCCTAAGGATTTTAGCGAGGATCAGGGCTACCCAGACCCTCCAAATCCCTGCCCTTTTGGGAAAACAGGTGATGATGGATGTCTGGAAAACACCCCCAATACAGCTGAGTTCAGTCGAGAATTCCAATTACACCAGCACCTTCTTATCCGGAATATGGCTACCCAGGCTTGGGCAAGTGGAACAAGAAGCTCCTCTATGAGAAGATGAAAGGAGGACAGAGGCGAAGGCGGAGGAGTGTAAATCCGTATCTACAAGGACAGAGACTAGACAATGTGGTTGCGAAGAAGTCAGTACCCCATTTTTCAGATGAAGATAAGGAACCAGAATAAAGATGTTGCGTGAAAGCCTACCCTACTCATTAGGTCTCCGTATTGTTTATGTGCACGTGATACGAAGACACTGTGAATGGCAGCATGCTTCTTCTTTAGATTATAATAATGAATGATCATCAACTGTATTTTTGATGTTGTTGTTGTTGTTATGTGCCGTCGAGTCGTTTCCGACTCATAGCGACCCTATGCACAATAGCCCTAAACCCTGCTCTATCCTGCGCCAACCGCACC
>NW_006399866.1:522780-552411 GCF_000299155.1 Elephantulus edwardii | reverse complement strand
GTCATTCCGAGCAGCCTTTTGGAATCTTCTGTTCAGCTCTTTAGTATCTTGAATTCTTCCTTGTGCTTTGGCTTCTCTACGCTCCAATGCAATCTTCAGAGTTTCTTCTGACATCCATTTTGGTCTTTTCTTCCTCTTCTGTCTTTGATAGTACACTATAATATCCTTGATGGCTTTGCTTTCTGCTAAAACAGGGTAAAAACTTTTGCATGTGAATGGACCTACAATAAATATTACAATGCTTACAATATGTCATCAGTATTAAAAAGTGAGGCTGTCAAATGTGAAAAAAAAATAATAATCAGATTGCTATTTTGTTGTTATGGTATTGAAGATTTCTCTAGATTTTAGAGGCTAGTCCTTTGTTGGATATATCATTAGTGAACATTCATCACCAATCTGTAGGATCTCTTTATAAAACACTTGTTGTTGTTATGTGCTTGTGACTCACAGCAAGTCTGTGTTATGTTTTTAAAAGTAGTAGGGCAGCAGTCCTCCCATTATACCATAGGAAGCACATAAGCTGGTGACCTAAATGACCGCCTGGCCACAGCCTCAGGTCGCTGTGCGCTCCCCACATCTCCGAGTCAGGGTGTCCTCATGCACAGAGCTGGAGAAGCGCAAGGTGGAGCTGTAAACACCTGCCCCCAAGGATCTTGTCCTAGATCCCTCAGAGCTTGTCCTGCATCTGGGTTCATGACGGCATGGACTAAACACATCCCCATATTCTTACATCCTTTTTCACTGTGTGGAAAATAGGATTTCCTGGTGAGTCATTTTCTAGATGTGGGAAATGATCTCTTGAAGCACTTGGAATTTCAATCTTTTAACTAATTGGGAAGTAAGTCTTCCACACATTGACTTCCTTACCTCAAAAACTAAGACTTAGGGCAAGATATTTCTCAGTGGCGAGAGCAGATTTGCCATCTCCAGATCTCCATGGTTTCCTATCCTGAGTCCTGGGGCTCCCTTGTGCATGTAGGCAGAACCCTCAGCTCATGCTCCTTCAGCACCACTAGGGCCTCAGTGCTGTACAGAAGATGACCGGGGTGCGTGTGGGGGATGGTGTTCTGGGGAGCACTACGCACCACCGCCCTTCTCACTGCATCCACATCAATACCAAGAATGGGGTGGGCAAGATGGGCGACCAGAAACTGCTGGCATCAAGGGACAGAAGATCCTCATTGTGAAGGTCACATGCCTGGTGTGTGAATGACCCCCAGGTTGACCCCAACAACGTGATCCTCCTAGAGGACAATGGGAACCCTGTAGGGACTTGAATTAAGACAGAGACCCCCAACAGCCAGCACCGGAACAAGCACAAGTATTGCAAGGTGCAGGGCCTTTTTCAGAGCTTTGTGTGAGGAAACACGCAGGCCTCTGGCTGCAGTGGGTTTGTGAAAGGCATTCCCAGAACTCCACCTTTTCAGAGTAGGGACTTGGGTCCAGATGGTCTCTCCCTTGACACTGAGGTAACACTATTCTGTGAGAAAGTAAACCTTTACACATAAAAAAAAACTTAGTCGGTTCCAGTTCATAAAGACCCTCCAGTATGTTTCCCAAGGCTACCAATCAATCACAGCCTTCCTCCTGGTGCATTTGGACCATCTTTCTCCCCTAGGTTTGGAGTCACTGGTGGACTTGAACTTTAGAGACACACAGTCTTTGGGTTAGCAGTGCAGCCCACTACAGACTATACCACCAGAGGTCCCCTGCTGAACAGCTTAATACACCATAATTACTTAATATGACTGCCTGATTACTGGTGATGCGACTATATGCAACGACTGGGCTGGGTTATAATTTTGGGAGCCCTCTGATTGTCAGGACCAATAACTCACACAGAAATGCCTTTACACTTGCATGGATTATTGGAATTCTCCATTATGGGTGGGAATGCCAGATAGTGGCACTAGAGGAGACAGTTTGGTGGTTCTTCAAAAAGTTAGAAAATTTCCCCTCCAAACCAAATACTCAAAATATTTGAAAACAGAGTAGCAAACAGGTCTTTCCACACTAATGTTGACAGCCATGTTATTCACAATAGCCAAGAGGTAGAAATAGTCCAAATGCCCATCAATGGATAGATAAGTAGACAAGTTATGGCATATGCATTCAATGGAATATTATTCAGTCATAAGGAGAAATGAAATTGTGCTTCTTGCTGTACAATGAATTTTAAAAGCATGCTAAGTGAAAGTCAGGCACAAAGGTCCACATTATGTGATTCCATTTATTTGAAACATCCAGAATAAATTAAGAAGACTTAAAGCCCCAGAACTCAGCCAGATGGGGTGAAGATGATCCGTGCTCTGAGCTAGGGTTGATGACTGCAACCTGGTGGCTTGCTCTGGAATGGACTTGACTTGTGGATGCAAATGGTCAAAGTTTCCAAACTGAACAGAAGATGCTTCAGCAAAAAGGACATGCTAATTCTCTCAGAGTGCTGTTTGATAGGCATGGACAAATCAGAAGTTGGCTCTTCAAAATGGGAGTATTAAGACATGAGGCATGATGTAGCTGGTTTACACAAATGTAATTAGTAAGAAGATTATAAAGGAGAAACCCTCACCCCCCAGTACATATGAACATATTATAACATAATGATTATATGAAACGCAATGTACTTGGAAAAAAAAATCTTAAAAGACTTACTGAAGAACTCCAAATATATCAGTATAGATTACACCTCATCACCATCAAGATAACAAAATTCTTCACAACCAAACCAACAGGCAACATCATGATTGCTGGAGAAAAGAGTGAGATTGTCAACAATTAAATCCACAATCAACACCCATGGTAAAAGGATTCAATAAACCAAAAGACATATTGCATTGGGAAAACCTGTTGACAAGGATCTCTTTAAAATCCTGAATAAAGAGCAAGACTGTCAGTTAAAGACTAAGACGTGTCTACCTCGGTCATGGTATTTCCCATTGCTTCATAGGCATGTGAAAGTGGGACTGTGAACAGAGAAGACCAAAGAAGAATCGACGCCTTTGAACTGTGGTGGCCGTTGTTTTTGCCATCAAGTTGGAATTGATTCATAGCTGACTTTCTAGTGAGCTGGATTTTTAAGGCAGTTTAATCACACAGGAGATTGCCCGTCTTTCTCCTATCAAGCAGCTGGTGCATTTGAACCAGATGCCTTTGAGATGGCAGCACAACTCCTTACCACTAGACCACCAGAGCTCCATGTAAGTTGTAGTAGTGGTGAGGTGTTTGAAATAGCTTCTTGTTGTTGTTGTTGTTGTGTACTGTAGAGTCGGAACTGACCTATAGCTGACCCTTTGGAAGGTTTTCAGAGTCAGTTAATTACACAGGAGGAGAATGCCCTGTCTTCTCCCACGGAGCAGCTGGTGGTCTCAAACCACATGCCTTCAGGATTGCAGTGCAGCTTCTTGCCACTAGTCCAGCAGAGCTCTCTAGGATGGAATATCTTTATGGGTCTCCCAAAAAGCGAACAAAATCTGTCTTGGAGGAAGTACAACCAGCGTGCTCTTTCGAGGCAAGGATGGAGAAACTCATCTCACACAGTCTGGGCATGCCTGGGAAAGACACGATGCTTGGAAAAGCGGAGTGTGAGTGGAGGAGAGGAAGACTGTTGGGAGACTGACTGGCCCCGTGACCGCCACAGCAGGCTCGAGCATGGAGGAGGGTGTGAGGGTGCAGCAGGCCAGCGGGTGACCTCAGTCTGTTGTCCACAAAGTTTCTGTGAATCGTGGTTTACTCAATGGGACAGAACAACAACAGAAGCAGCCGCTGGAATAGGTACACACAGAGACACACAAGGACCATCAGGGGCTGAGGTTGGAGAGGGAAGGAAATGAATTCTTGACGAGTTTGGGGCTTTCCTTTAGGGTGATGGAAAGGCTGTGGAACTAGAGGTGGGGGTTGAATTGTCGCCTCTGAGACGGCTCATTTTCTATTAAATGACTTTCACTTCAATTAAGGGGGGGGGTGGATAATGTCCTGACTGACTTGCACTCCACATTTATTTGTTGAAGATGCAAAGAATCCAGCGTCACCAAACGAGATCCCTGTCCTCTGGACACAGAGGATACATTTAGCCACATTCACAGACAGAAGACCTTCTAGTCTCTACTACGAGCCCTGACTTCCAGGCTCTTTAACTTGGCGGCAGATCCATGTGCATGAGGAACATCGGGTGCAAGGGCTCCACAGCTGCTGGGTCCTGAGCAGGGAGGACTGGCTGGAAAGGCAAATCTCACACTGTGGGTGAAGCATGTGAGGTCAGACAGCCGGCCTGGCCCCACTCAGCGAGACAAGTGGCACGGCCAGGAATAGCGCAGAGCTTCTAATTGTGCTGCTTGCTGTAAACACCCAGGCATGCCTCCTTCCATCTGTCTGGTTCAGTGGGGACCATCAAATAGGAACCAGGGCAGCAGAGCTGAACCCAGATCTGGCTAGGGTCAATGGAGAAGAGGTCCCTGCTCTGCCTCCTCGCTGAGACAAGCAGGCAGCCCTACCCAGAATGCAGCTGGGCCAGCTTGGCCAGGACCAAGTGTCAATTTTGTGGGTTTGACTCTCTGGATACGTACACAGAGGCTGAGCTCATTTGTTCAGACATATTTTCTTATATTTAATAATTTCCATTATCCAGAGCCAACAGGACAGCCCATGGCTCATATTTGTCATCATGCAAAGCGCCTTTTGCACCAGATTTAGCAAAAAGAACTCTTAAAGGCAGGCTGGTAGAATTAGGATAGCAAAAAACTGTATGGTACAACAGTTCTGGAAGGCAGTGGAGCTTCCTCAAAAAAGCTGAACATAGACATTCCATATGACCCAACTATTCCATTGCTTGGAATATATGTGAGAAAATGAGAACTGAGGCACAAATGGAGACTTGTACATCAATGTTCATAGCAGCATATTCACCATCTCAACACATGAAAACAGCCCATATGTCCAACCACAAATGAGTGGATTGCGAAATTATGGTACATTCACACAACGGAATACTACATAGCACACAGGAACAATGATTTTTTTTAGGAGCAATGATTTTGAAAATTATTATCTAACTTGGGAGGGACTGGAGAGCATTGTGATGAACTAACTCAGTTCCACAAGGAAAAATATTGTATAAAACCATTATTGTAGCTTGAGTGTAAGGATCCAAGGAGGGGAGGTAGAAGCAGAGGGATAAGGATGTGCATGGGGTAGGGGGTATTAATCATGGGGTTGTACAATTTGATGGCGGAGGGGTGCAGGAAACTGGAAGAATCCATTCTGGAAAATAATGTAGTGTAATTCTATAAAGAAACTAATAATAATAACAACCAGCTGCATGGTGGAGCAGAAAGAACATCAGCAAATGCTGGGTCAAAAGATGGAGATTTGGAGCCAGGCCACATCTGAGACTTTCTAACCCAGTGGCCCTTTGCAAGTCACTTGCCTTTCCTGAGATGTGTTTCCTCATCTATGAAAAGGGAACACCAGCATCTTGTGTGATCCATGGTTGCATGACCGAGTGCCAGGTCACACAGGGATTGTTGCCATGTTTGGGTGTGTCCTGATGATTTTGATGGATGATTTGGGGGTCATGTGCATGGATGGTGGCCTGTTGTGGTTAAAACTATTTGTTTGAATCAAATGGCTGGAGCCCCCAGCAGGCGGGTAGTAGTTTCTTCTGAGGGGCTGCCCAGCCAGGATACACAGTCCTGGGCAGATGATGACTGAGAGGCAGATACAGCCAGAGGTTAAAGGAATAGCATTGGACTCTAAGAAATGTTTGGAACCTGCGAGAATGGCACATCTTTCAGCAGCCTCCTCCTTGGACCTGTGGGGCTCCATGAAGAAGTTACTGTGCGATCACCAAGAGGCAACTGGGAGGCTGCTTCTCCCAGATGTCTCGACGGGTCAGCCTCGCCCAGCCTGGCTCTCCCACCCCAGCTCCTGGAGGAAACAGCTGAGGCTGGTGTCTGTGTCTCTCGTCCCAGTCTAGGACTTCTAAATTTAACCTGCTATGAGCTTGAGCGTCTGGAGGGCTTCCACTGTGCTACTAAATGCCACTTGGAATCCACTGCACTCAGAACCCTGCTCCTGCAAGCCCCCTTCCCAAAGTCGTCACCCTCAAGTGCCGGCGGCCAGCTCTGTCCCCACTCAGTTACACGGCAGCAAAGATTCCTACTCCACAGCACCTTTGACTTTGCCCTACAATCTAGCTCTGCTTTCTGCTGATGTTGGGTTGGGTTGCACTCCTGTTCTCCCTTCCCAACCTCCCAGCACAACACACACACACACACACACACACACACGTTCGCTCTCTCATGCGCACAGCCGAGGAGACATCTCTCCAACCCAAAGCCAAACCTCTGCTGTGAACAGCACCACCCATAAACCATCTGGGTGGAGGGTGGCCAAAGGAGGAGATTATGCAATTTCCTGCTTTGGTGTCTCAGAATCAGAAGGCAGGACCAAGTGCTTTGGTGAGCTGCACTGTGGAGAACCCACAGAAGAAACTCCATGCCTGAGAGCAAGCTCCTTATCCTCCAAGACAACGCAAAGGGCCACTGCCCACCCAAGAGGATGCACCCTGGTCTGAAGGTGACTAGGCAGTCTCTCTTCAAAGGCCAATGAAATGGGCTCATTGTGGGTGAGGAGAGGGCTGACTGCAGAGAGACTTCCTGTGGGGGAGAGAAAGGCATTTCCTGCCCTGGAACCTCAGGATGGAGGGGCCCAAAGGCACGGGCCTTCTTAATAATAGGAACTCGCTCAACTGCCTGTCACTGAGTGGATCCCAACTCATGGTAGCCCTCCAAAGGGTTTCCAGGACTGGAAGGACATGAGGAGACTGCCCACCCTTCTCCACAGAGCTGCTGGAGATAGACTCGAACTGCTGGAGATGCATGCCCTCCTGGTTAGCTGTGCAGCACTCGACAGACTACACCAGCAGACTTCCTTAATAACAGTGTCCAGTCATAACCAAGACGCGTATTCACTGCTGCACGTATCAGGCTGGGATCATGCACGCAGTTGAGGACCTGGGCTCCAGAACCCGGGTTCCAGGCTGGCCCTGCCTCTCACTCCATGTGTGGCCCTGGGTCGCTTCTTGGCCCTGTTTTTCTCAGTTTTCTCATCTGTAAAGTGGGGGTGTGCTAGCACTTCCGGTGTGAGGCTATTGTGAGGGTTCAATGTTGCTCTCTTCAGAAACATAGTGTTTTCAGACCACGTCAGCCATGAGCGGATTCCTCACAGAATCCATTCTCCACATGAGGTTAAAACGGATCTGAGAGGGCCAAGTTCATACAAATAGGCTTGGTCTCATCATCTGCCATCAAACCCCACACCCACTCCAGGGTCCCCCAGTGTCATGTCCTTAAGGCCCACTAAGGAGAGAGGAATCGCACTGTTTTGACCTCTCCCCTCTGCTACTCTCTGAGGACAGGGCACAGAGCCACACCCCACATGGACACTGTCCTGGCTGCGGTGTGACCACATGAAAACAGGCTTTCAGATCAATGAAGTGGACTGGCTCGTGTCCACCTAACTGCAAAACTGCCTTTGTCACATGGTGTCACACTGCTTACCAAAAAGCCAAGCGGCCTATGTCCCAGCTCTGCCCTCAGTGGACCATGTTCTCCACACAGGGCATTAGCCAGGTAGCCCTTTCTGGCATAGGATTGAGGTCCCTGCACTGGCCTTGGTGGCAGCAGAGGCTTGAGCTGAAGCTGTAGGAAGGAACCGGTCCACTAGCGGGGTGGCTGGGCTTCCTGTTCACAACAAAGGCCATTCATTGGTGTCACATCACCCCGCTTCAGACACTCCTCCACTCACTCCTCAGGGTGCTCACGCCCTCGGCCCCCACAACCATCAGTCCCCAAAGTAGCCACCACCATCCCTGAGACACAGCCAGAGCCCAGGCAGGCCTACTTTAAAATTACATTTTATTTTTCTCTTTTTAAAAAAAGGTTTCACTTTACATTGTCATCAAGAGTCTTGTGCCTCCTAGTAAGTGCATTGGTTTGTTTTCACAGTCCTCTCCACGACCAAGGACAGTCCTTATTGCTGGGTGAGTGAATGTCCACGCTGGGGAGGTCCTGGGAGGGGGATCCGGGGAGCAGCACGGGTGTGTGGGGGGGTCTGTGCTCCCGACGTGAGGGTGGAGGCTGGGAGCCAGACCCGAGGTCAGTGGAGCACCTATGGCCAGACCTGCAGCGCCTTCCCAGCGACGTCTTCCAAGAGGCAGGAAGGGTGAAGAGAAAAGGGAGCAGGGTGTTGGGGAGCCAGGGTGAGCTGGGTCAGGCATGCAGGGGAGTGCAGGGCAGCAGCAGAGGCAGCTCCAAAAGGGCTCGCTGCCTGCAGGCTGGGGGACCCTTAGACAGCTCAGGACACCCCACAGTGCTTTCCCAACCTCCACCCCAGTAAGAATGCCTTAGCAATGACTCCACCCGGAGTCAGAACCCTGGTTTGTGGGCCCCTTGCCTGGGGCCCTTTCTCCTCTTTAGTGCAAGAAAGACCTGAGTAGAGAAGGGCTGTTCCAGTTAGAGACCACGTCCATCCCCGGCGACACTGTCACATCATCCTCCATACCCCAGCCATCCTCAGGGGTGCATCTGGGGACCCTACCTTCCCTCCACACCAGGCTGCAGCCTCTCTGGAGCTGTAGCTAGGTTCAGCCTGAGCTCCAAACACACAAAAGGAAAACAGTAGTTCCCAGGGTTGGGCCCAGTCACAACACGGGGGTCCCCAAGCACCATGCCCATGGTGCACCCTGGCCATTTCCAGTGTCTCCAGTTCATTCCTGGATCATTCCTATGAGCCTCCTGGCCTGAGCTTGGCTCGGGAGACCGAGTGGACGTTAAGCACCCCTTGAATAAATATAGTATCACGTGGCTGATGGAATCGAGCAAGGATGTAGGTGACCTGCACCTTCCCAGGTTGTCACTGAAACACACACAAGTGGCTCATATGCAGCAGACATGGATTCTGTTTCCTACCTGATGGATTTCTGTGCTTAATTATTATTGGTTTGAACATGGGACCCAGGCGATGTAGTTACAGATTTTGGCAAGCTTGCAGTAATGTGGCTTCAGCAGGGTGTCCTAAAATAGCTCCAGATATTATTATAAAACCTTGGCATTGCTCAGGGCTGAGTCCCAGGGATCCAGAGGGTCCACAAGGTGAGGGAGGGTGGACCTCAAGGACTAGCCACCTGGTCAGTCGTTCCAAGACACCCCTGGATGGGTCCAGCCTTCTGAGTGGCTCTGACACTTCCTTGCTGTGACCCCTCACCCTCCCAGCCTGGGGGTTAGCAGGGCATTCTGTTGATGGCTTCCCAGCTCCACAACCACCTATGGCCTGGAGCTGCCTCCACCACGCCCATCATAGGGCCTGTCCACATCCCCATAGGACAGTCCCCTCCTGAAAGCCCTCTCGCTTCCCTTCTCTGCCATCCGTTCGTGAAAGGCCTGGGTCTCCAGGTTCAAGTCTGACAACTCAGCTGCCAGATGGGACGTGCACGCCTTCCCTACCTTCATGACTAACGGGTTTGTGTCTTGTCGGTCAGGGGCCAGGCCTTGTAGGCATTTGGGACAATTCAGTGGAATGGGCAGCCCCACACTGTGAGAAGGTCCCACGGGCCTCAGTAGGCACCATGGGACCCGAGACGGTGTCATTCCCTGGATTCAACCTCTACTTCCTGGGGCCGTCTTCTTCTTCATAGACCCATCAAAACAGGTTAAGGCTGCCAAGGAGATGGGAAAGAAGGGGCCCCCAGGTAGAACTCGGGGAGCTTACAGGTACCAGATGGAGGGGCTCTTCTGCGGGGAGGAAGAAGGTGCCTCTCGGGACAGGGCCTGTGTGGGGTTCGGTGCTGGCTGAAACACGAGAATGAGCAGCTGGTTTTAGGTCTACACCTCCACCCTGGTCCCTCTCCCAGTGCAACCAGGAAGGGGTCCCTCTCAAGAGACCCTCTCGAGAGAGGAGAGCCTCTTGAGACCCAGCAACCCCCTCCACATACAGAACGTCCCAAGGAAAGGAGATCCTGCTTTCTTGTCCCATTTTGGTTTTCCCTTTAAATTCAGCTTAAGGCAAAAGTTTGGCAAAGCAAGTCTACATAAGGCCGCATGACGGAGGACGAGGGGGAGCCGAAATAGGGAGACCCTGTGCCTGGAAAGCCCCAAAGGAAGGCTAATAAGTCCACAGCTTTGGCTTCCTGCATCGTCGGCTCCTCCTCCTCCTGCCCTGACCCTCATAAAGAGGAGTCAAAAAGAAAAAAAAGAAAAAAAGAACTGGAAAAGCTGTTATTTCCGGGAATCTGTCGCAAGTGAATGAAAACTGTGAGAAAAGGAGCGGGAAGAAGGCTGAGGGGGGTGCTGAGGGGTGTACATGGGCTTGTCTGTCCCATTCAGGTCTCCCCGTCTCCCCACAAGGCAATGGGCTTGGTGGGGACCAGGGGAGGCCGTCCTGGACAAGAGCACAGTGAGGTCCGTCTGTGGCAAAGGTAGAATGGCTGTATTTTGCTGAATGACAGTGCATTTGGGTTCATTCTGACCAGTATTATTATTTGGGAGTCTGACCTAGTGGGCGCCTGGGCTGTTACCGGTGCTTGGGGGGGATCACCACCAGTGGTGGCCCGTACTTGGGCCTCCACATGAGGACCTGGGCGTCATTGGCGTTGGGCTTGACCAGGGCGCTGGGAGGGATGGGTTCGTTTTTGCTCAGGATTTTGGGCTGGTCTTGGGCAATGGGCTCGCGTAGCCGGGCCCGCTGGCCCAGGGGCCGGTTGGGGTTCACCTCGATGCTGAGCTGCATCCGCCAGTGCAGCGTTTGCAGGATGATCATGTCATTGGTCGAGGTGTTGGTGGCCACCAGCCACGTGGTGAAGCTCTGGTCCCGGTAGATGTTGGTCAGTTTGGCCACATTGCTCTCGCTGACCGGCACGGCCCACGTGACGCTGGGGTAGAAGTTGTCATTCATGCTGATGATGAACTTGGAGTCTCTCTTGGTGGGGCCCACGATGGTGCACGTCTCCGTGGTGTTGCCGTACCAGGGGTAGTTGACCCCGTCAGAGTCACTGATGGCCTCGATCTTGCCCTCCTGCAGATCTGGGAGCTCCCAGCTGGACCTGAAAGGAAGGCCAGGTCAAGCACTCACTCACTCAATAAGGCTTTTCTAAGTCCCCAAGGGGGACCAGAGACTGTCCAGGGTCCTGAGGATAGAGTGTGGACAAAGCAGAAACCAGTTCCTTTCTCCATGGCCATGCTGACCGCCTCTGGGGACAGCGGGCAACTGGGAGAGCTCGGCCATGTCCCCCTCTCTGTCCTTCTCCAGTCTCCTCCAGGACTGACATCACTTCAGCTGGGGTTCAATCCCAGCTGGGCTGGGGGAGGTGCTAACTCTGGGAGTCCTGGAGTTCAGGGGGCGCCAGGTTGGGCAGCGTGCCCCACCAGCTCACAGCACTGATTGCCACAGACCTCAGGTAGGGCAGAGACTGGGGGCTCCCAGAGGCTGGGTGACTCCCAAGCAGCCACCTGGTATGTCAAAAAGGGAGGGTGGATCCTGCCTGCACCTGCACAGGACTGTAGCAAACTTCCTCTGAGCACTGCTCTCAATACCTCACTTACCAGCTTGGTCAAAAGCCCACTCTTGCTGGGTTTCTGAATTCTTGGGGTACTAGCCCTCATCCATAGTACTTTGGAGAAAGACACAGGGCCCCAAAACCATTAGTACAGGAGCATGGGATGGGGGTTCCCTCACTGTCACAACTATTTCCACACAGAGGCCTCAGGGCTAAGATGTCCCTTCCTCACCCTCTACCCACCAAACACCTCTCAGTTCATGCTTGCCTAGGGAGAGCCTGCAACACAACTCCCATAGACAGGATGGTCCTGCTGGGTGGGGCACTCTTTACAGAGTCTTAAGAAGAACAAGGGACAATCGACCAAGCTCCTCCCTGACATGCACTCAGGCAGCTTCACCTCACCTGCCGGGCTGGGCCCCAGGGCAGCAGCATCTCCACTTCCCACACAGACCCTCCCCTCCACATCACTGTGGTGGTGGTGGTGGTGGTGGTGGTGTTAGAAGCCATCAGGTACAACTCATAGCGACTCTATAAACAACACACCTGAGCCCTGTCCCATCCTATCTCTGACACACCTGAGCCCATTGCTGCGGTCACTGACTACACCACTTGGCTAAGGTCTTCCTTGTTTTTGCTGTCCCTCCATCACCCTTAGATGCCTGGATTTACCTGGAGGGCCCAGGCCTCAGCCTGTCTGAGGCAGGAGCAGCGGGCCTCAGAGCTCAGGCACAAAGCCCACAGACCTTGCTGCACACCTTGGCTGCCCCTCCCTGGGTCACCAGGACCTCCAAGTCTCTCATGTCAGAGTCACACCTCTCAATGATGCTGCCACAGTCACGAAAATCTCCCACAGCCTGTCTCAACTCGCTGTGCCAAATCAGAACTGACCCTGGCTGGTCCACCAACAAGTTTCCCAGACAGGACATTGCACAAGAAGAGACTGCCCATCTTTCTCCTGAGGAAGTGTCTGGTGGATTTGAACTGCTAGAGGGGCAGTGACTTTGGGTTACCAGTGCAACTCCCAACAGACTCCACCACCAGAGCTCCCCAAAATCCCTCTAAGTTCTCATTTATTGCTGTTTACTGTGCACCAGGCACTAGACACCTATGCAGTTGACTACAAAAACTTCACAAGGTGTGTGTGTGATGAGCCACTAAAGTGTGAGTTCAATAAAGAAACAAAGGGGAACCAAGGAGTCTGTGAGCTGCCCTCACTGGCTCGAGCGGCGATGGAATTCCAGCCAATCAGTGCCAACCTAAAGCTGTGGCCTTGCGACAATTTGAAAACACGACCACAAAGCACTGCGGGTCATTAGTGGATGTTAATACTGTCATTGCTCTTGTTTTATTAAGAAGTCTCAGGCTGGTCTGTGGCACCCAGACCCATGTTCCCATGCAGCAGAGGGGTCCTTACAGCCTGTCATCCCCATCTAACCCTACTGTATAGACTGAATCCAGGCTAGGGGGTCAGAAACCTTACCCAAGGTGGTCTGGCTAAGTGGCGGCCCAGCGCATTCCCAGCCAGACACCTGCACCATGGATACTTGGGGCGCTGCAAAGACACTCAGGTTGTCTGCAGGAGCATGTCATCTTTAGAACAGACTCCTTCACAGAAAGAGTTCACTTCTGTGTTAGCAGCGGGGAAACCGGAGGCCACAAGAGGAAGAGTAAGGAGCCCTGGTGGCTCAATGGTCAAGCACTCGGCGGCTAGCGTTTGGTAGCTTGATCCTGTTCAGTAACCCCACAGGACAAAGACCCAGAGATCTGCTTCTGTAAAGACTCAAAAATGCAGTCTTTGCCAGGGAGTCAAAAGGGGCTCATAGCTGACCCTCCAGCATAAAGTTTACAGCCCACGAATCCCTGTGGGGCTGTTCGACCCTGTCATAAGAGCCACTATGATCAAGCCACTAGCCAGCAGCTAATAACAACAGAGGAAGAATCATCATGAGAATAGTTTTACTAATTTTTCTATCTTGTTGTTAGGTGCCATCAAGTCAGCCCCAACATACACATGTGTGGGGAACAGAATGAAGCCCCAGGCGATGCTGCACCACCCCACAATCTCTGCTGGGCTTGACCCACTGGTGCAGTCATTGAGCTAACCCACCTCGTTGGGAGCCTTCTTGTTCACGGACCTTCTACTAAGCCTGTTGCTCCTTTTTAAGGACTAGCCCCTCCCGACAGCATGTCCGAAGTATAGAAGACAGAAATTCACCAGCTTGCTTCTAAGACTCATGGAGAAGCTCACAGATTACAAGAAAGTCTGCTCCGAAGACCCCTATCCGGTCCGAAACACCTGGGGAACCTGGACAGCAGCTCACCTGAACCCAAACTTCTAAAGGACCCCTCAGAGCAAAGGGTCCTCCCAGGCCCTCTCCCCTGCAGTGGCGGGACAGGCCGCTGCAGTGTGGACAATTACAGCACGAGCCAGGGTGAGAGAGTCAGACCTGTCCGGATCTCTGAGGTCCTGCACCTTTGTGCCATTCACTTCTATCAGAAGTGTCCCACAGGAGAGACGCTTGCTTGGGCACATTTGTTCTTTAAAGGCTGAAAGCAAACAGAAAAGGAACTCTGGCCTTGCCTTAACTGACAAGTGCTGACAGGTTTGTTTTGGGGAGTGAGGCAGGCCTGGCACTAGAATGGCCCCTCACTCTCAGCCACTGAGCTGAGAGCCTGGGCTTCCTCCTCTCTCCACAGCCCCCAAACGCCTGGGCCCTGCTCAGTCACAGGCAGGTGACGAGCCTCATGAGCTGGCCAGCGAGTGGCATCTCATGTGGGGTATTACTCAGAATAAATGACCTTGGGAGATCTGGTGGCCTAGCGTGCTGTGATTCCAAAGGTACATGGTTCAAATCCACTAGCTCCTCCACAGGAGGATGAGCAATCCCCCTCCCATGCTATTAACTGACTCTGAAAACCCAGCTGTGGGTCAGTTCCAACTTGACGGCACACAACGAGAACAAGTGGCAATGTCTTGTTGTCTCCAAATCATCACAGGGCAATGTGGGCTTGGTCAGGTCCCCAGGCCTCCCTCAGCTCCCAGGATGGCCGAGATCAGCCTATGATCGATCTCAGCATCAGATATTGTCGCTGTAACCTTAGAAACGTCACAAACTCGCTGACCCTCTATCTCCTTATCGCTGAACTGATCCACTACCCTAAACAAATTCCAATTCAAGGAGCCCCAGCCTTCAAGCAGGGTGGAGAAATACATTCAGCCTTCAGCCTCTGCTTGCCTGGTGGGGAGAAATGGGGCTCATATCCTGGGCTGGGCCCTGGGTGATGCAACAGTTAACACACAGGGCTGCTCACTGAAAGACTTGAGGTTCAAGACCACCCAAAATCACCTCAGAAGAAAGGCCTGGTGAGCTACTTCTGAAAAAAATCAGTCATTGAAAAACCATTGGAGCACACTTCTACTCTGTCACACACATGGAGGCCCCATGCATTAGAATCAAGTCTATAGCAAATGCAACTGAAAATAGATCAGCAAAGCTCTCAGCCTCAAACCTGGCCAGATGTGTACAACTATCTATTTGGAAGGATAAATTCCATGGCTAAGTTCAAGCCCACCGGCTCCTACCTAGGCCCCAGCCTAAGAATTCACAAGCCTTGGGCTTATCCCCCTAGAGCCTTCTTCACTGCAAAAATGACCTGTGCAGGAAGAAGGGAGATCAGCTATCTCCCTTCTCCCCCTCCATTCTTTCACTGGCCCCTGCTGGTCTTCAAGGCAGAGCTGGCTTGTTAGAACCAGCAGGCCTCACAAACAACAGGCTGCTGGAAAAAGAGCAAGGGCCTCGGGGGATGGCCAGAGCTGACCTTAACCAACTTTACAAAGGGGAACAGCAGCAACACACAAAACCAGTTCCCAAGAGGTCAGACATGCTTCCTCTTTCTACTCATCTCAACACCAATCTCACTGATTTATTGGGTCCAAAATCTGATGCCATAGCTCACAGACCACACTGGGTCTGTGAGAACCATCCTGGGGAAATCGAAAGGTTATAACCCAGGTTAAAAACAGAATACTATGAGTCACAACAGCTTCTGAAATATGCTTGTAGTCACCTGAGCCTTGAGCCTCGTGGCTTTATGCTAGTGTTACAAAGTTTTTGGTCCTGCCAATATTGGCTCTCCACATACCTCCCTTGCCCTAGTCCTCAAGTTGTCCAATAAACTTGGCCTTGGGCTCTTAGCTCTGGTTCTATGAGGGTAGCAGTCCCAAGGTCAGTTCCATCTCCTGCTGGGCCTCTGGGCCTCTGTTCCAGCTGCTCTGGCTGATGCTCTGGTTCTGAAGGATGAGTTGCATTCTCTTTTCAGGTGGTGAGATTTCTCCCATTCTGCTGCTGGATTGGCACAATTTAATGGTGAGACTAGCCAATCTCCCTGTAGACTGATGAGACTAGCCAATCCTCTTGTAGAATGGTGAAACTAGCCAGCCCCCTTGTGGATAGGCTAACATATACTATTCACATATTCCCATCCATCCACAGGGCGCAAAGTAAAATTCAATGACTGGGAAAGCCATTTTGCACAATAAACTCCACAGGTGCCAAGAGAGAAGTTCATGGTTTGAGCCCACTTTGCAGGTCCATGGAAGAAAGTCCTCGCTAACTGCTTCTGTGAAGATTAAACTCTTAAAAAAACCCATTGCTGTTAAGTTGGAACTGACTCATACCTGGCTCTCCCACAGGTTTTCAAGAAGCTGTAAACTGCACAAAAGACTGCTCATTTTTCTTCCATGTAGTTGCTCATAAACTCTAATCAGTAAGCAGTGCAATTACCTGTGAACTACGCCACCAGAGTTCCTTGGGCAAAGATTACAGTTTAGGGAATGCCATAGGGAAGAACTACTCTGTCATATGGGGAGCCAAGGAGGTGAGGGGTGGGAGCAGAGGGGTGAGGACTGGCAAGGGCAAAATCACAGATTTGCACAATTTGGTAGGTGGAGGGAGGGGTTAAAGGAAATGGGAAAGATTCAGTGGAGACCTGAAAAGACAGGGTGTGCATAGTCCAATGGTGATTAATTTTATAAAACATAATGAATGGGAATGATTATATGAACCACTATGTAAATGAAAACTAGTGTGAAATACAATGTATACAAATTTTGTAAGCAAAGCAATATAGAATAAAATTTTTATTTTAAAAAGTAAACTCTAAGTGCAATAATGAATGAATGAAAATCCAAAGTCTCTATAAACTTTCATGAAAATTAATAATAATTTAAAAAAGAAAAAAATTCTAAAAAAAAAAAAATCAACTCCAAGGCACCAGACAAGAATCCAAACAAAAATTCAGGACTCTTACTTAAAAAGGGCTAAGAATTTCAAGGTGGCAACAATAAAGCTGTCAATCATGCCTGAGGCCCTATGCCACTCTTATGATGCCAGTCTGTCAAAATCCCACCTTTGTACTTTTAGGTGGGAACTCAAAGAGCAGCAGGGGCGTTCAGGGTGAACTTGACCTCAGCATGCTTGAGGTCCCTCATGTCATATCCAGAACTCCTCCATATCTTTCAATGTCCCATTTCTGCCATATCCCTCACAACACATCCAGAACAGACTCCTCAGCATCCTTCAATGCCCCAATCTTGTCATGTCCCTCATGTCATGTCCAGAATAGATTCCCTACATACTTCAGTGCCCCAATCCTGCCACGTCCCTCATGTCATGCCCAGAACAGACTCCTCAGCATCCTTCAATGCCCCAGTCCTGCCACACCCCCATCCAGCCATTCACTGGAGCCCCTGCATTAGTATTGGCTGCCATGCCATGCTCAAAGTGGGCTGGGTTGCAGCCCACATCAACCCAGCACCCTTGGGGCAACTAATGCCATCTCTGACTTGCCCCTCCATTTATGAATTGACCTCTTGCCCTTTCTCCTCTGCCTTAGCTCACTCCATGCCCTTTCTCTGTCCTGGGGAGAATCACTCTCTCCAATTCTGCTCTAAAATCTGTTTCTCTCCAGCAACCCCAGGGCATTTTAGAACACAAAAAAGGGCCTCCCTTTTTACCTCCCTCCAATGATCCTAAACCCACTCTGGCTCTGGACTCACCACCCCAGGGAAGCTTGCCTTGACCCTTCATGCAAGGCTAAGTGGCCCTTTGGAAGCTAGCGGATCCCAAGATTGCTTCTTCTTGGCAAATGAACAACAGGAATTAAATAATTACAAAATCATTCGTCTGTGCCCTCTTCCCCAGATCAGGCCAAGAGTGCAGGCCCCGAGTGTTCCACATGCCATCCATCATTGTCCCTGGCCCAGCATCAGAGCGTAATCAATGCTGTGGCCTGAGTCAATGACCATCAGCCACCTGCAGGGTACAAGAGGGACTTTGCCATGAACTTAGGGCATCCCTGTTACTGCTCAGCCTGAAGCAGCTGCAGCTGGAAGAGTCACCCCCACCTCAGGGATGCAAATGGTTAACACACCCAGCCATTAGGTGAAACACCAGAGGCTGAGTCCAGCCAGAAGCACCTCATAAGAAAAGCCTGGCACACCGCTTCTGAAAGTGAGCCACTGACCTACTCTGTCACACCCAGGGTGATCATCAGTCAGCCGGCTCAGTATCATTGGGTTTAGGCCACAGCGATGCAGGTAAGACCTGAGCTTTGTAAGACCTGAGCTTTCCCTGATACTCAGGCATGTCTTGATCTTCACTCGTGGCTCTTCCCCAACTACCCGAGAGCCAGGGCAGAACTGTGGGGTACTTTCTTGAGAGGAGACTTAGAGAAGCTGAGGCCAGTTGTGGGTCACACATCTGGGAAGCCACTGAGTCGGGGCCACCACCTGAGAGAGCCAGGTGGTCTCTAACTGCCCCTCACAGGCAGCTGGAGGTGTGACTGAGTGAATCCGAAAGGAGGTGGGCGGGGAGGCTGAGGCTGTTGCAGATGGGCTCTCAAGGACACGGATAAGCAACACCAAGGAGGGGTGACATAGGCTCAAGACCACTAGCTGGGAGCTGGCCCTTCTAAAGATGTGGATGAGGCCAGGGCTGCCCACAGGTTTTGGGGGTCTCGGAGAGGAGGGGCATGACATCTCTCATGAAGTCTGAAGTCTGGGATCAGGCAAATGGAAGCATTCTCCTTCACAGTGTCTTCAGAAGAACTTGAAGGTTCTAGTGTTTTCTATCAGCTCTAGACTAGTCTCGCTCTGGATCAGGTATGGGCTGAGCCTGGGCAGGAAACCATGCCCCACTGCTGGGTCTGAGTTGCTGGGCGTCCCCCGACTACAGTCCCCAGGACACAGAACCTGCCTCTGGATTTTAGAGCCCTAAGACCCAAGTCTCCTTGCAGAGTTTCCCAAATGTCTCATCACTTTCCATGTTTCTATTACCTAGCACCTGTATTGTTATTAACTTAATTTTTTTTAAGCTATTCAACTTCATCAGTGGGGGTGTATACCAACTTTAACTGCAGTAATCTTAATAGTTTCTGATAACACGCTACCACGAGACCAGCCTTGTAAGGAGACCAGGAAGCTCCGGTAGCCTGTTGTGGTGTGCTGTTGAGTCAGAACCGATCCAGATCCAAAGCTGACCCTCCAGTGGGTTTTCGGAGGCTGTAAATCTCATGGGAGGAGGCTGCCTACCCTTTTCTTGAAGAGCAGCTGGGATATTTGAACCACATACCTTTGGGAATGTCGTGCAGCTTCTTATCACTAGGTCACCAGAGCTCAATTATAACTTAGTTTTTCTTTTTTTCTTAAAATGAGTCACTTTTTAAAAAAACTCAACTCAGGTTTAAAGAACTCAAGTTGCCTCCCACTCATGATGACCCCTAAAATCTCAAACTCATTGCTTGGGAGTCAGAAGTGAGTCACAGCTGATGCTCCAGTGGGGTTTCCCAAACCTGTAACCAGGGGCGGAGACTGTCCAGCTTTCTTCCTCCCACGGAGCGACTGGTGGATTCGAACCACGAGGAGCTGGCGTCTTTCCCTGCTCTCTCCTCTGCCAGGTGGGACTCAAGTTGGCTCCTTACAGAGCAAGGACTGGAATCTGGCTTCCTGACTCCTGCCCTGTGCCCTCCTCTTTCAGCCCCACCTCCACCCCAGTCACCCCAGGGGCTGAAGCCTGAACTGTGGGGTTTTCCCCAGCAATAAGACCCACTCCTTCCGGGGCTCAGTCACCTGCTTCCTCTCAGCTTCTTCCCTCTTTTCCAGGCCACATCCCCAGGCCTGTATGGCCTAATACCAGGAGGAAGAAGCCCCTTTAATTTTTGTTTTTAGCTATAAAATATGTTTTGTTAAAATAAAGTCCTAAAGGGATATATAAAGTGAAAAACAGAAGCCTTCTCTTCCATACCTCGCCCCCTCTTGCTCTGAGGTTACTCATATTACCTTTTGATAAACAACCTTTGAGACCTTTCTCACTGCATCTACACATGATACATGTTCCCACTTTGGGTGTTTTCCTTTTTTTTTTTTTTTTTTAAATAAAAAATTGGTTCCTACCCTGGCCTAGAGGTAAGAGGCTGTGCTGCAATCCCAAAGGCAGGTGGTTCAAATCCACTATCTGCTCCCCGGGAGAAGGATGGACAATGTCCTCCCACGTGATTTACTGCCTTTGAAAAGCCACTGGACAGTCAGTTATGAGTGGGTCTGATTCAACAGCACACAACAACCCTGTGTATTGGGGAGCTCTGGTGACTTAGTGGTCAGGAGTTGTGCTGCCAACCCAAAGACATACAGTGCAGTTTAGTCCACCAGCTGGAGAAAGATGGACACTCTGTTCCCATGTGATTTACTGCCTCTAAAAACTTGCTGGAAGGTTCAAATCCACCAGCTGCTCTATAGGAGAAAGATCAATCTCTGCATAGGAGATTTACAATCTCTCAAAACCCTCAGGAGGGTCAGCTATGAACTGATTCTCACTTGACGGCAATGAGATAGAAGGGGGTTTTTTTTACCCCATGAAGCTCCGTCTCATATACTTTGAGCAAATGCCCAAGAGGGACCAATCCTTTGAGAAGGATATCAAGGGTGGAGGGATAGTGCAGGAGAGGAAGACCTTGGATTAGATGGATTGACTCAGTGACTGAGGTAAGAGAGTAGGTGAGCCAGTGAGATTGGATCAGGACAGAACAGGGTTCAGAACTATTGCAACTCGACAGCATATAACAGCATATATCACTTTAGAACTTATGGGTTTTAATTTAACAAAAAAATACCTTTTTTTCTCTGTCTCTTCTCATTTAGAGCCTCTACAGTCCCACTTCATCCTGTTTAGCCAATGTTCTGTGCTGTGCACTGAACACTGACCACCATTTAATCCCTTACTAATGATACCTGATTTGTTCCTGAAATTCTGCTATTAGAAGCAGCACTGGAGTTAACATTGTAGCACATATATGACTTTATGTTATTGTTCTTTCATTCCTTTATTCATTAGCTTATTTGTTAATATATTTGTATACCTACAAATACGGAAGGAATCCTGGTGACATAGTGGGTACATATCAGGTTACTAATAAAAAGGCTGCTAGTTCAAATCTACCAGCATCTCTGTGGGAGAAAGATGGGCAGTCTCCTCTATAAAGATTTATCATCTCTGAAACCTGATGATCCTTCTAAGTCAGAATTGAATGGATACCAGTGAGTGCCCTACGTGGAGCCTTGAGGACAGAGTCGATAATCGTTGGCCACTAACAAAAAGTACACAGGTTTGAACCTGCCAGATTCTCTGTGGAAGAAAAATGAGGTTGTTTCCTCCCACCAAATGTTGTTGTTGTTGTTATGTGCCATCGAGTTGCCTGCGACTCATAGCGACCCTATGTACAGCAGCCCTAAACTCTGCCCTATCCTGTGCCAATCTCACCATCTCCGACACACCTGCCCCCATTACCCCAGTCACTGAATCAATCCATCTCATCCACCCCAGAAATGTGGAGGAGGAGCAGGAATTGACCCAATGGCAGAGGATTTCAGTTGGAGCTGGCCTCCTCCGTGTCAGGCCTAGTGGTAAGGAGTGAAGCTGCCAACCCAAAGGCACAGGGCTCGAATCCATCAGCTGTTCCACAGGACAAAAACAAGCAATCTACTCTCATGCAATTTACAGCCTACAAATACCAGCTCTGAGTGGGTTCCTACTCAATGGTGCACAGCAGTGACAACGTGCCAGGCACTGGGCTAGGCGTGCAGGATTCCCACAGGACAGTCTTGGAAAGTGCACCCACAGCTGCAGAGCTTGTATCAACATTTTAATAGACCTGAACCCACAGAAACTGCTCTAAATTATCTCCCACATGCAGCGCTCAGTTTCCCCACTGCCTCTCTAACCGGAAAGAGGCCCTGGGCTTTGAAAACAGTGAAGCACTAACCAGGAGGGCAGTTGGAACAGACTCAGAAGCAAGGCCTGGTGATCCTCTTCAGAAAGGCATCATCCTTGACCACCCCGTGGGACAGTTCTACTCTGCACTGCCTGGGACCCCTGAGTCAGAACTGACTCCACGGCGCAGGCGTGACTCTTCTCCAACACTGGCTAGAACAGATTTTTTTTCTTCCATTTTGACTCAAATCGAATCACAAGAAAAAGACCTCAGTATTTCACTTGCTGCCTCCCTAATTTCTCCAGGAGCAGGTCCTTTTCTTTCCAGTGCCTGGACAGGGGGTGAGGCTTAGTGACTGCTCTGCTGGGCTGGGCTGGGGGGCCAGAGGGGGTGTTCTCTTTGGCTGTGTCACTCCTGCCCTCACTTCCCCCTGCTCTAAACGGAGAAACAAGTGCTTCCCTCCCCACTCCTGCTCTCGCCCTTGGCCCAGCCCTGCAGTCGGTGGGGGCTGTCTTCCGGTCCCAGAGAGGAAGCCTCCACTCCAATTGTTCTGGGCTGAGCTAGCTACAGCTCAGGTCCAGGCTTCAGGAAGAGGCCACATGGCCACTGGGGACATTCCCCCTGGCTGGTCCCCAGATCCTCTGCAGCTGAGCAAGGCTCCTTGGGTAAGAGGCTTCAGTCTGGAGAGGCCCAATGTTGCCTCATCAAGAAAGGAAAATCTTGTGGGGCCCTTACACACACACACACACACACCACATACACACACACACACACACACACACACAGCCCACACACATACACACCCTGGCAGTAAAATGACTACAATTCATAGCCTCCATTGGGCTTCTAAAGCTAGAAATCTCTATAATAGGAGGAGACAACCCGTCTTTCTGCTGGGGACCACCTGATAGTTTCAAAATAATGACCTTTTAGGTAGCAGTCCAACACTTAACACACTATACCCCCGGGGTTCCTTCCTGGAGCCCTTGGGAAGACATGATGAGAGGATAGAGAGGGACCCCACAGCACTATTCTCACATCATCTCAGGCTCCCCCCTTGTTAAAATGGATAATAAGCTATTGATAATTACAGTTAGTCTATTAAAGAGCACTGGTGGCACAGTGGTTAAGCAACTGCTACCTGAAAGGTCAGCAGTGCAAGTCCACCAACTGGTCTGCAGGAGAAAGAGGTGGCCATCTGCTTCCATAATGACCAGGCTAGGAAATTGTACAGGGCAGCTCTCCACTGCCACATGGGGTTCCTATGAGTCAGAATTGACTCAACAGCACCTACCAACAACACATTGGAGAGTTAGAAGTGACCACGTGCTGAGAGCTCCACATGCATCAGGCCCTGTACTGGTCAGGCATTATCTCATTTAAAGGTAAGGACAATCTTTTGAGGGAAGCATTATTATACGAAGCATTACTATACCATCTGGCAGACTGGCTAGTGGGATTCCGACCCTGAGGGATACAGGCACAGGAAGGTGGGACTGTCAATCTGGAGAGGCCCTCTCTGTTTCAGCTGCTTTTCCCTGTACTCCACAGATGCCTTTTGGTAGAATCCAGACCCATAAACTGGCCTTGACCTTGGCCTTGGGCCAGGTTCTCTGCGGGCTACAGAGAAGGGCGAACCAGAGGCAACTTGAAGCCTCTCCCACACAGGCAAGAAATTGTGACTTGTCACTTAGAAGCTTCTGTGCCAGCTGACAGGTGGCGGTTGAGGAATTGCGGAGGACGGGGCTGTGGAGGCAGGTGTCTCCAACAGTTTGAAGGGGGGATGGCTTTAAAAGCAATGTGGGTTGGACCCAAAACCATATAGAATCTTCTCAAGCTGGCATGGAAAAAAATGCACTATTTTACAGCTCTCCTCTGTAAAAGTCAGGGTATCACTGAAGTGGTTTTTAAAAATTATTATTCCATCTCAAACTCCAAATGTCATTCTACAAAGTTCACCTCCTGGATTAGAGATTAATCTCAAGCTGGGATAATGTTTGGCGGTATTATGGATTTCAGTTAAGTATGTGGAATGAACATTTTGAATCTGGCCCATTTGTAAAGGACGAAAGCCCTAACCTAGCCTTTTGCCACCTGGCTGTCCCGACCTGGAGCCACTAAAGTTCAGTGGGTGGGTTTAACATCAACATTTCCAATTATCTGGGGCTAGTCCAATTCTTCTCAACCAGGGGCAAGTCCACACTTCCCTCCCCTTTCTCTGTCATGTCTGGAGACATTTTTAGTCGTCACAACTGGGGAGTTGGTAGGTGCAGCTGGCATTTGGTGGGACAAGGCCAAGGGGGGTGACAGCCGTGCCACAAAGCACAGGACAGTCCCTACCACAAGGACAGGCACAGCCTGGGCACAGTAAGGGGACAATTCCAGGTTGGTGGAGGCTTCTGGCTAGCCCCACCAACTCCGCACATTTCACGTTCTCTCAAACCATCAGAGATTAAAAACAGGAAAATCAGTGGTTATCACAGGAGGCCTGCTACAGGGAAAAACGGGAAGCTTTTAAGACACATCCAAATATTTCTACGTACATTCAAGGAGGAGGAGGAGGAGGCTGAGTGCAGGCTTTTTCTGAAAGAGCCCGGCTTATTTCCAGAGGCTGCTGGTTGAAAGCAGAGCCCTGCAGTCCATGGACTAGGAACTGCCCTGTGATCATCCAGTGTGTGAATACGATCAAGTACAATAGGAATAAGAAAGTGAGCAGATATTTCAGCCACACAGCCATTACTGGTTTCTGTCCTCTCACTGATTCCTCATAGCAGCCTCAGGTGACATTTTATACTTGTTCCTACTTCACAGATGACACAACTAAGGCTCTAGGCAGATACATGTCAAGGCCCCAGAGCTAGGGGGCCCAGTTGCCACAGCTCCATGCCAACCTTTCCGGGGTACTTCATATTCTGCCCTGCCCTTGTCTGGTTCTATCCTAAGAGTATGAATGATCCCTAGGAAATGGGGTGTGTCTCATGCATAGGGCAGGACTCAGTCTGGTGGGGGCCTCTAGTGCTGAAAGGCATGTCCTGAGAAGAGGAGGGGGAAGGGAGACACTGAGTGAGAATGGAGATGGAAAATGGCCTTTCACCACATACAAGCAAAATCCTTCATGATTTAAATTATTTTTAAAATTATAAAAGTCAGGGAGTGGGCCCTGTGTGAAAGAGGAAGTCCTGGGTTGGAGAGAAAATGCTTGACAACGAGTAATTTACATTTGTCCCATTTCTGTAGTTTCCAGTATGATCCCCAACTCAATACAGATAGCATGGTTCACTCCCCATCTGGTAGAATGATCATCACATAATAATGATGTTAAAAACGATAAGCGTGTACATTAAGTATTCACTGTAGGCTTCTCATCGTGCAGTCTGGCAACACTTGCCTTGAGAAGTCTTGGGTAAGGACGAGTATTAGATCCAATTTGCAGAATGAGGTTCTGAGTGGCTCCAGAACTTGCTTAGAGTCAAACCCCTAGAAAGTAAGAGAGTCTGGGCTCATGCCCACGTCTTCTTGTCTGCAGAGTCTAACATCTGCTAGGTCCAACCAGGGACCAAGGACTTGCCCATAAGGACAAGGTTGCCTCAGGTCTCCTGATGCTTCACGCCTGCCCCAATAAGGGTGCCCAAACATATGCAGAGCCAACAGAGACCAGGACCTGAAGATTTCTAGAAATGTTTCCCTGCTCACAGATGGGGAAGCTGGGGCTCTGGGAGGGCCCCTGGGCTCTGGGCCAGTGACAGAGAAACAGGCCTGCAGCTGAGCTGTGTCATTCTGTACCTGGCTTTTTCCTTCTGTCCTGAGCTCTCGGTCTCAGCCGCCAAACCCAAAACCCAAGCCTACGGCCATCCCATTGACACTGACTCACAGGGACACGACCCTGCAGGAGGGAGAACTGCCCCATAGGGTTAGGACACTACCTCACCTTTCTCCTGACCAGTAGCCGGAGGGTTTAAACTGCTGACCTCTCAGGTAGCAATTCAACACTTGACCCATCGCACCACCAGCTTCCTGTCCTCCTGATTCTCCCCAAGATGTCTTCCTCCTGGTGGCTATATCTTCTCCAAATTCAGAAAGAAGGGCCCTCTGGCTTCCCCACACCTCTTACGGAAGAGACTAGGCCTGGCGAGAAGCCCCTTCAAACCCTTTGTTTCCTGGAATTGTCTTGGAAGCCCTGCTAAGTCCCCCAAAGTTCTGGGACTTGAGTCGTCCTAAGTAAGGTCCACACAGAATAAGAACAAATGAGATCTGAGAGGCCTGAGTATGGAAATCAGGGTGCTGGAGGGGAACTCACTAAGTGTCTAGAGCCGCCCTACAAGCCCCGTCTTGGGGGAGATCATGATTATACCCTCATTTTCAGTTTTCATGGTAATCTCCCTGCTTCCCTTATTATCTCAATATCATTAAGTAGAGAAGTCAGAAGACTTAGGGTCCTGCCACCCACTCCAATATCCTTCTTATTCACAGATGGCCCATGAAACATTCCAACTCCGGGAGAAACTCTAGTCCCTGGCCTGTGGAACCAGGAAGTGAAGATGTGGTGGGGGGGGGGGAAGTTGAGAGAGGCTGAGGGCTAGTGCTGGCAGCGGGTCACGGAGGTGGGGTGGGACTAACAGAGGGCTGCCCTGGGCCTGCTTAGCCCTCTCAGAAGAGAACTCTTACATGCAAACAGTCATTTTCATAGACTCGGTCAGCAACAGCTGTCCCACATGTTATTCAAGAGTGGCACTTCAAGGCAGATCTCCCTTCCATCTCCTTTTGGAAATGCCTCTCCGAGCTCAGGGAGTGCACCAGAAAATAAGACCCAGGGCCCAGCATGGCAAATCAGGAACTACAGCAATTTTAAGGACCCTTCAGAGACCATGATGAGGAGAAGAGGTCAATGACTTCACTTAACCTTTTCCTACTGAGGGCCTTTGGGAGGCTGGCATTTGAAGTCTGCATCAAGTCATTCCCTTAGAGAGCATGTGAAGTAAATGGGGGCTTTAAACCAACCCTTTACAATGTGAAGTAAATAGAATTTTTAAACTAACCTGTCCCTCAAACACAACCAAATATTCCCTCAAGTCCTGATAGCATTTGAAAACAGTGGAGGGCCAAGTTCAAGCCCAGCTACAAGGTACTGTTACAACTTTGGGCAGTCAATTTCAAGTCCAATCACAACTCTAAAAGAGGCTTCAAAGGGCCCCCTTTTCCTTCCTTGAGTAGCTGCCACACAATCCTGGAGGCCTGAGCCTAGAGGGCACAGCCTCAGCCTCTCTGGTGACCCCGACGGCACCGAGTTCCACGGGCAGATGGCACACTTGCTTTGCCAAAGAGGCACAGGGTGCAATGTTCCTCTGCTTTCTCAGCATTGTGCAGAGAAAGAACCCAGGAAGCCCGGAGCCAGAGAGAGGACAGGTCCAGGATGCACAACCCCATTCAGGACAGACCCTCCACAGAGTTATCTGACCCGGGACTCAGAGGCCACTTCCATGCCCACCTAAAGCGTCCCCCTATCTCTGATAAGGATCCTCTGAAAACGGTCTCTCTATCCCATTCTCCTTCACAAACCGAGGCGCCTAAGCACCCCAACCCAGCTATCCACCAACCCAGCAGTCCTCAAGCTTTGCTCCTACATGGTACTCACATGCCCTGCTCCCCGTACTGGTTGTAGAATTCCATGTGGCTGCACGCCTGAATCCAGCCAACTATCCAGGTCTCCTTCTTGGGTATGGGCGGCATGACCACCTGGGCAGAGGCGCGGAAGTGGGGTGTCCGGTAGCGGAGCACCACGCTGGAGGACTCATCGATGCTGGTGGGTATGGGGTCGATGGAGGCTTTCACATCAATCACCGTAATACCTTCCCGGAACACTCTGGCTTTACCGCTGATGCTCTGAATACAGCCCATGGCACAGAGGACCGCTCTGATCTCCAGGAAAGGCCAGCAATCCCAGAGAAGACCAGGCATTGAAAGGACCGAGGCTGCTGGACCCAGTGCAGAAGGCTCGCCAGGCTCAAAGCTCAAGATCGGTATCCATAGGATAGAAAATTCACCGAGTAGAAGGGTTTTGCATATCACTAACTTGGGTCTGTTTATAAATAAGGATTTTCCTGCATTTCAAGAGCTCTTGGCTCTCTCTTCTCCTGGCAGTGGACAAAAACCACCGATATTCTTTGGGTTAAAAAAAAAAAAAAAAGCAAAGTTTGGAGTTTAATTGATAATCATGTTGCTCTGGCATCCAGTTCTTTCGTGCCTCACGCTCGGGGAACGCAGGTTGTAGACGCTCCCCAGGGTCTTCGGATGAAGGCGACCGCTGGCTGACACATAAATAAGGAAGGCTCGGTCGCCTGCGCGGTCCCGCCACCCTCCCTGCAGAAAACCGACTTCCTGCCCTTCTGCCTTCCGCACACGCTGCTGGGCACACACACCGGCCGCTCGCCCGCCGGAGCCCAGTCAATTAAAGAGCCTTTTCTGTTCAATAAGCGAAGATCCGAGCGCCCCGGAGGCGAGCCGTGACCCGCAGCTTCCAGGAGGCGAGCCCGGGCTCCAGAGGCCGGGGGTCCCGGCGGAGCCCACTCGCGGGCGCGGGCAGGAGCGCAGGCAGGACGCCCCCGCGCGGCGCGGCGCGTCTCTCCCGCAGGCGAGCGCCCGCGAGCTGTAGGTCGCCTCGCGGCTGCCGCTGTCACCGTGCGGGCCCTGGCACTCCGTGCGGGCCGCCACCGCCTGGTTCGTCGCGGTCTCCCGAGAACCTGGTGGAAGGTGGAAGGGACAGGGCGTCAGGGCCCGTCTCAAAGTTGGGCAGAACTTTACAGCGGGGGGCGGCGGGAGCACGGCGACTGGTGTGCGGAGCTGACGGCGCAGGTCTGGGCGGTCTCCCCGGAGGCGGTGGCCCCCCTCGCCCGCCCCGTCAGTGTCGGCCGTACGATCGCGCGCACCAGCGAATAATCGCCGCCCGTGACATCTCTGCTGACACCTTCCCGCCTTGGGGGCGGGGAGGTGGCCCAGCTGTCACTGCAGTGGGCAGCGTGGAGGTGGCCACGCACTCCCCCGCCCCTCACCCCAGCTCTTCGCCAGAGCCAGGCATCCCTTCTTCGTCAGTTCCCTCCACTTCCCCGGGGGCGCAGTGTCCGCCTCCCCTCGGTACAGCTCGGGGAGACGCGCGCCCCCTCCGGGACCCGGGGATGCTGGCCCCTGGGGCCGTGGAACTCCGTCCCTCCCCCCAGCAGTCTCGGGCGCCTCCCCTCTCCAGCCCCGAGTGGTCCCGGATCGCGGTGCGCCGGGCTCGCGGGCCGCCGCCGGGGAACTTTGGCGCGCACGCCCCCACCCGGGCAGCACCGCCGACTCACCTGCCCGCCGCCGCCGTGCGGACGCCCCAGACCCCGCTGCCGGCAGCCAGGCGGCTGGCGAGGCCAGGAACACGTTCTTGGGGCGCCCCCACCCCCTTTCCTGGGCAGCGTCCTATGGCTCTACAGGAGTCTGGGGCCAACGTGGGCGCCCCGTCCTCCCGCCCCCTCCTCCTTGTCGCTCGGGGCTGCTGGGGGGCGGCCGGGGGCGGAGGGCTGAGGCGCGGGGCTCTCTCCCCCCCCCCCACCCCGCTCTCTTCCTTTATTTTATGATCATTGTGAGGGTGCTGTCGCCTGTCAGCCCCGCCGCCGCGCCGCAGCCGCCTGGCGCTCCCGGCTCTGCCTCTCTCTGCTGCAGCATCCGAAAGGCAACCAGGTCAAACTTTGCAGAAACTCAGCTCCTGCGCGGCTCTGGTCCCGGCGTCCGCCCGCCCGCAGCCACCCGGCCCGAGCGCCGCCGCGCACGCAGGGAGCGCCGTC
>NW_006399866.1:472774-522569 GCF_000299155.1 Elephantulus edwardii | reverse complement strand
GCTGGGGGCGCTGAACCTCTCCTGGCGACAACGACATTTCCTTTCTGGCCAGCCCTGGGGATTCTGGGTAGTGTAGTTCGGCTTCTGCCTCGGGTCCCTGGTGGGCTGCCCCTGTGCCCCTAGAGCTCTTCAGGCCAGAGGCTCTGCGCACCTGAAAACAGACTGCCCTGCTCTGCTGTTCCTGGCTGCAGAGAGGTGGTGGCTGCAGGAGACAATGCACGGAACCTTCAACAGGGTAGGGCGAGGAGATTAGGAAAAGGGTCCTAAGCCTGTCCCCTCCCTCCTGGGCCTCCTCTTACCCTGCCAGGTGACCAGGTCTTTTGGGGCTCAAGGGTATGACCAATGACAAACTCTGGACAAGCTTCTTTATTTCATCCACAGCCACCCTGTGGAAGGTCTGTTGTTATGCGCATTTTACAGAGAAGGAAGGGAACTATGGAAGGCAGAGTGGTAAGGAGTTGTGCTGCCAGCCCAAAAGTCACTGGATTCAAATCCACCAGTTGCTCTGAGGGATAAAGATGGGCAGTCTCTTAGTGTGGAATGTGTTGCCTTTGAAAGCCAACTAGTGGGTTGGTTATGAGTTAGTTTTGACTCAATGGTTTTAACATTAGAAACAGCAACAACAGAGAAGGAAACCAAGGCTGAGACTTGGAGATTCGCTCAAAGCCCCACACCTGGGAAATGCTGGAGCTGAGACTGGGATCATAGTTATCTGGTACAGCGGCTCAAGGAGAGTTTTGAGCCTGCATGGATGCTGGATAGCTCTGAATCTGTCTAAGCAAGTTTGTTGTTGTTAGACGTCTGTGGAGTTGACCGCAGCTCTTCCACCAATACCAGTAACCCTGCTCCCACTGTGCAGCTAGTATCCCCCACCCCAGGGAAAGAGTAGGTGGTTTATGACATCAGACAACTTGGCAGTCTTGGAGCCTGGCTTCTCACCCATGACCAAGGTTTCTAAAGGCCCCCAGAGCTGGGTTCCAGGTAGGTGATTCTAGAAGCTTGTTCTAAAGCCAGACATCCTGAGTGCACATGAGAGGAGGGGCATGGAGAAACCAGGAGGCCCCTGCCAATCTGTGGTCTCCCCTCTGAGAGATAGATAACCACAGGCCCAGGAAGCAACCAATTAAAGTGGAAAGTGGCATCTGTCTCTTGCCCAGCTTTGTCCCACTCTTATCTTCGCCCTGTCCTCTGGCACTGGCTCATGTCCATACACAAATACGGGAGCTGTCCCTTTCCAATTCAGCTTGGTCCTAGTCTCCTGACTTAGATCAAGGCAAAGTGGCACACCCAGTGACCCTCAGACAGCATGGATTTCTTAAGGACCCCATCTTGTAAATGTCTATTTCCAAGAAATCTTTCCTAACTTCCATCCTCACTCTCCTGCACCATAAACTCACTGCCCTATGAAGGGATTCAGTGCTTAGTCCCTTGTATTATCCAGTAATTAGATGCTACTCAGTTTATACGTATTGAAGAGGTATGGTGGAAGGACACAGCCCCTACACATACCTTTCCTTATTTTAAGCCATGCAATATCTCCTTATCCTGTTCAAACCAAGCCTTCTTGATCTATGTATAGATTTCACATGAGCAAAATGAGGTGTTCTGGGATTCCCAGTCTTCTCAATGTTAGCCATAATTTGTTATGATCCACACAAACACCTTTGCATAGTCAATAAAACACACGTGTCTTTATGATATTCTCTCCCTTGTCAGCCAAGACTTATCTGACATCAGCAATGATATTCTCAATTCCAAAGCCTCTTCTGAATCCATCTTGAATTTCTGGTAGTTCTCTGTCAATGCAGTGCTCCAGCTGCCTTTGAATAATCTTCAGCAAGATTTTACTTGCTTGTGGTATTAATAACATTGCTGGACCATTTCCAAATCCATTTGGATTATCTGGTTTTGGAATGGGAAAACATAGGGATCTCATCTAGTGAGTTGGTCAAGTAGCTGTCTTTCACATTTCATGATTTAGCCTAGTGTGCACTTCCAGGGTTGCAGAAACACATCAACTGGTATTTCATCAATACCTGGAGCCTTGCTTTTTTAACCAATGCCTTCAGTGAAGCATAGACTTCTCTTTTAAATACTACTGGTTTTTATCATATACTCCTTCTTGAAATTATTTCTTTCGACCAATTCCTTTTAGTATAGTGACTTCGTGTATTGTTTGTGTCTTCATTTGAGGTTTCCTGAAACATTCAATATTTTACCCATTAAATCCGTTGGCATTGCAACGCAAGGCTTCAGTTTTTTCTTCTGTTAAATAAGCTTGAGAAATTCTCAGTGTGTTCTCCTCTTTTGATTTTCTAACTTCAAGTCATTGCACACTTCATTGTAATACTTTGCTTTTCTTCTCAAGCTGTCCTTTGAAATATTCTGTTCAGCTCTATCATTTCTTCCTTTTGCTTTAGCTTCTATACTTCAAACAGCAAGTTTTGAGAAGCTGAACTACATGAAGAAGAATGAGTAATCAAGATTGGTGGAAGGCGGTATTTCCCTGGTTTGTCCCTCTGCCCTTTCCTCTCTCTGCAGACCAAGGAATCCTGACCAGGAGACCTCTTAATAAAGCTTCTTTAGCTTCCTTTCTTTCTCTGCTCCCTTCCTTGAGTCCTTGGACTTAAATCCCGTGTGAAGACCTAATATTAACTAAAGACAAAAGACTTCTACTAACCCCCCCAAAAAAAAGATTGGTAGAAGACTCACCAAGAACCTACATTATGAAAATAACACAACTATGCTTCTTGTTGTTGTTTGTATCCTTACCAAAAAAAATGAAGAAGACTTGAAGAACTTAGATCAAAAACTATAGCCTTCAAAAAGGATAGTAACACTAAGAAAACTCCTCACCACTGGGCCAATAGACAACATCATAATAAATGAAGAAAAGATCGAAGTTGTCAGCAACTTATTTTACTTGGATCCACAATCAACATCCATGGTATCAACAGTCAAGAAATCAAAAGACATGTTGCCTTGGTATTTTCAACTGCTTTGGGTGTGTCTGAAAGTTGGACAATGAAAAGAATGACGGAAGAAGCATCAGTGCCTTTGAACTGTATGGGTGAACAGTGTCAGATATCCCATGGACTGCCAAATGAACAAGTCTGTTGGAGGAAGCACAACCAGGTTTCTCCTTAGAGGTAAGAATAGTGACACTTCATCTCACATACTTTGGACATGTTGTCGGGAGAAGTGGGTCTTTGGGAAAAGACACCATGCTTGAAAAGTAGAGGGTCAACAAAAGACAGGAAGACCCTCAATGAGATGGACTGAAGAGAGATTACAACAATGAACTTGAGAGTACACGATACAGCAGGGTTCAGATCTGTGTTTGAGGGATGGTTATGAATTATAGTAGATTCAACAGTACCTAACAACAACAAAAGCAACAACTTAGTTTATATATTTATATTTATATTTATACTCTATCTCTATCTATATTTATATTATTTATAATATATATATATCTGCAACTCACAGCAACCCTATATACAACAGTCCTAAACCCTGCTCTATCCCTTACCAATCTTATTGTCTCTGACACATCTACCCTCATTACCCTACTCACTGAATCAATCCACTTCATCGAGGGTCTTCCTCTCCTGCACTGTCCCTCCACCCTCCCAAGCATGACATCCATCTTCAAGGATTGGTCCTGCCTTGCAACATGTCCAAAGTATGTCAGAGAAAGCTTCAGAATTCTTGCTTCCAAGGAGAAGCCAAGTTTCACGCTTTTCAGGACGAACCTGTTTGTTCTCCTAGCAGTCCATGGTATGTTCAATACTCTTCTCCAGCACCACAGCTCAAAGGCATCAATTATCCTTCTATCATCCCTAGTCATTGTCTAGATAGATAAATAGAGATAGCATGAGAGAGAGATAGATAGATAGATAGATAGATAGATAGATAGATAGATAGATAGATAGATAGATAGAAGATTTACTATTTGGGTGTCCCCATCTCATCTAGCAAACACATTACCCCCATTGCCTAGTTGCCTAGAACAGAGTAAACCTCCCTGAGTAGGGCAATCTGTGAGGTAAGGATGCTGTGCTGTTACCCAGAACTGCCTAATATGTGGTGAACAAAAACCTTCCCAGTTTGGTGGGAAGAGAACCCTTGATGTGAGTTCCTGAATGTGAATTTCCCTGAGGCCACTTGGACATGGCCCTGGACTTTCTGTTGGTTTCTGATGGGAATGATAAAACATCTACTGTGTGTGGAGAATTAAATGAGCAAGCACCACCCAAACAAGTCCTTTACTTTAACCTTGACTTTGTTAGATGGGCTCTACTGAGAAACCAAAGAGTCTGAGGACACTGACTTCTCAGTCTGGATCCCAAACCAGATCTGGCCAACTCTTTTAATTGTGCCCAGATGAGTGGGCTGCCCCTGCTAACTGGGATGGGTTACCTCCAAGTTAGGATGAAAATGACCACTGGGGACCACTGTCTCTGGTGTGTCCCACCAGACAAGATGCTAAGGTCTTCATGGCCGTTTACACCTCTTCTTTCACCTTAAATCCCTCTTTCACATGCTACTTTCTTATTATTTAATTTGAAGCCCCAGTTCTGCAAGGGTGGGATGGGCAGAAGACCCAGACAGTAGCTGTGGACCTGCTTACCAGGTCCTGAGCTTAGGGTCTGCGCCACCAGAGCCAGCCCTAACTAACCAAGGATCTAACAGGCCTGATAATACATGCATCCCTTGTCTCAGCTCCTGAAGGGTCTACCAAGGCTCCAGCCTCTCCAGCTTTCCCAGCTCTCTGCCTCTCCAACTCTCCTGCCTCCCCACACAGCCCTTTCTCTGCTCAGCATTTTCCAGAGCTCTGTGGGTGTTGGGCACAGACCCATGGCTGTCTCAGCATATGTGGAGGGCTTATGACGTGTCCACACAAATACTGACACAGCAACAACAACTCACATTGTCCAGCCCCTTCCTCTTTCTGGGCCTCACTATCCCCAGGCCCCCTAAAGTGACATCACAAGTGAAAGGAAAAGGAGGCAGATCAGGAGGGTCCACGCTCCACCAGGAGAAGGGGAATTCTCAAGGTGGTAAATGGGGAGTTCAGTGTATTTGTGCTTTTAGCAAGGGGACAAGGTCCCACTGGGGTCCTCAATTGCACGCACATTTGGTCCAAAAAAGTTGTGAAAACCCAAAGTCAGAAGCAGAAATATTGACCCCATCCAGTTGGGCTTTAACACACAGCCTTAATAACCAGACCCTGCTGCAGAAAGAGGCAGCTTCTCTGTGGCTTAGTGGTAAGGAGTTGTGCTGTCAAACCAAAGGCACAGGGTTCGAATCTAGCAGTTGCTCCATGGGAGAAGACTGGGAGATTGCTCCTGTGTGATTTACTGCCTCTGAGACTCCACTGGAGGGTCAGCCAGAAAATAGTTCCAACTCAACAACGCATAACAACCAATCAACCTCTCTGAGCATCCCTGAGCCAGAAATGTCACACACTTCAACTCTGCAAGTTTCCACAGCAGCTCCATGAAACAGGTCCAACCATCATCCCATTCTACAGATAAGGACATCTAGGTTTGGAGGGAAAAGAGATGTGGATTGAACCAAGCAGTCTGGCTCCTCAACTAGAAGACTGAGTGATTTAGAAACTCCCTAGGAAGCCTGTTATTGGAGGAATCTTGTTCCTCGCAGGGACCTACCTGCATCTCAGAGTCATACACAGTCCCCTGAAGGCACAATCATCTTGAGACAGATGGCCTTTCACAGGAAGGAAAAGCCCTTATTCTGCAGAGGAAGGTAAGTGCTGGAATTCTGTTGCCCTGGGAAACGGGGTTCTCTTCCCAACTGTTTGAGGATCAGAGAGAAAGCCAATGGTGAAGTCTGGAGTGTCCACTGGGAGGAAGTGCTGACATTCCCACAGGCCAGAGAGATGTCAAAGGAGAAACCCAGGGATGATTGATGAAGGTATTAATTAACATCAATAATAAATAGGTACACATTGATACTCAAAATGGTTATGAGTGAGTATTGATTGCTATAAATCAGGAAGTACATGAGTAAGTGGTTTTGATGTATGTGTGTGTCCAGCACTGAGCTGGGAAAGGGAACAGTGAAGGATAGTGCACTCAGGAAAGGTTTGTGTGTGTGATTCAGAGTGTGTGAGTGTGTAAATGAGTGTATAGTGGTGTAACTGCTTCTCTATGTGGTTGCATATTTAAAAGCTCAGAGTAACTATGCAAGATGTCTCAATGTCCAATTAATTTTGTAGGTCCACTTGAGTGTATGTTCCTGTGTGTGCGTGCACACATGTGAGCGAATGTGTGTGACTGTGTAGTGTGAATACGTGTGCATTATGTGAGAATAGATGTGTGTGTTTTCTAGCACGTGTGACTGTGTTCTGCACACGCTGTGGATAAGTGTGCACGAGTCTATAAGATGGTGTGTGTGTCTACCCGTTTGCCTGCCTTTGAAGGTTTATGTGAGCACACACGTTTTTGCTTGTGTACATGTGCGTGGAAAGGGACGATCTGCGTCTCTGAAGCTCTGGGAATGTGGTGTGTGATAGTATAATTGCAGAGTGAACATGTTTGTGTGGTGGGTGTGTGGTGTAAATGGGTGAGGGTATATTTGAGGATGTGCCTTTGGGTGAGGGTGTATGTGAGTAGACGTGTCTGATGGTCAGTATACGCGAACAAGTGTATCGTGTTGAAGTCTGAGTGTGTCTGTGAGATGTCTGTGAGGTTTGACTGTGTTTCTGGCAGTGTGGAGGTGTATAATTATGTGTATCTCTAGGAGACTGATGTTTGTGTGACTGTGGGGCTGGCAGAGAGAGGTCTTTGCGCGGTGCCCTGGAGGGACTACATTTACTGCATGGAGATTGGGGTTAGGAGCGCTGAGTTCAGGATGCTCCTGTATCCGCACAGGCTGAGCCCTGGGGTGAGGGCTGAGCGTTTGGGGCTTGCTAAGAGTTAGTTCCCAGTTGGGATCCTGCTTGGAGCGCTCCTCTCCCTCTGGCTGCCCCACTTCCCACCCCGCTTCCTTTCAGTCTGACCTGAGCCTCTAAAGCCACAGGTCTGGCCCAGAGGCCTCTTCGCCTCCTGGGACCTCCCTTGAAAGCACTGTCATCAACATCGCCCAGATTAAGTGGCACCCAGGTCAAAAAGCAAGGAGTTCGCGAGCGCACAGACGGAGCCCTGGCTCCGCCCTGCCCCTCCGCGCGGCACCCCACGTGCAGGCAAGGGGAGGGGAGGGGGACAGCGCCGTAAAACCCCAGCCCTGCGCTGGCTTGGAGGGAAGGGTCCCCTGACCCCAACCCCAGGAAGGCCTGAGCCGAGCGTCTGCAAAGTGGGCGCGGCCTGAATCGAGGTGGGGAGCGGCACTGGGAGTTCTCCAAGGTGCTAAAATAAACTCAGCAAAGGATCAGGTTTCTGGACCGAAATAACCTAGGAGCAGCCTCGGAAATGTGAACTGAGAAAGCGATCCGGGGCGGGCGGGCTGGGGTGGGAGGCGGTGATGCAAAGCCGCTTCGCCGCGCCGGCCCTAGGAGCAGGGACGCTCGGCTCTGTTCTTACGCGGTGCCCCGCAAGCCCTTCCCCACGGGTGGTGCTTTGGTGAAGCAGGGCTGCTCACCCAGCCCTCTCCGTCCCTTCTAGTGTCTTTGCTCCAAATAAAGGTCTGTAGTAGACTAACGCCCAACCCTGTAACCAGACAGCCTACAGCGCGCTGGTACACTTCAGCAACCTATTCCTTGGAAAGGAAGGAACATCATGCTTGGAAAGATAGAGAGTCAGCGAAGGAGAAGAGGACTCCCAACAAGATAGATGATGTGAGTGCTCCAGCAATGTCAGGGATGATGAGGATGGTCCAGGATAGGGCAGGTCGGCTAGCTGGTCAGAGAGTGGCTATGAGTCATTCTCAACAAGACCTAGAAACAACCACAATGCTCTGGGCACACCTGGGCATCTGAGACTCCTCAGTGAGAGGACTGCCCGATGGGGCTGATGTACTTGGAGGACATGGACAATGAACAAGAATAAGTAAAAAGAATAAGCCGTTGGGAAGTGATACGGCCAATTGGGAAAGAAAAGAACAGCGCAGGGCAAGGAGGTTTGGCGTGCAGTGTTTGAACTCGCCTGCTACCCATGCACCTCATAATCTAGTTGGTATCCCTTCACCTCTGAGCTTCTGTTCCTGCATTTATTTAATGGAGGTCAATGACCTGCCTTCAAAAGGTGCTTTCTTTGATTGGGCCATACACACTTAGTCCAGAGTCTGGGATATAACAAGTGGCATTAAGTCCCAAGTTAATGATAAATCTGCTTGGTAAATCTATCTGAAACACTTTAAAATGACAGATGCCTGTACTGTACAAGTGCTGCTTGGACTGCCAAGGAGCTGCTAGAAAACCTTTCCTGCTCAAGTTAGTCTCAAGGTTAAAGGCAATGAATGGTATTAGACAGCACTGCACTTGAATCCTGGCTGTGCGCTGAGAGCTATGGACCCAGACTAGTCCTTAAGCCTAACCTCTTAACCAACAGGAATAGGGGTGGAATACAGACCAGGGGGGACAATACCCCCCTACACTTTGGGAACACTAAAGTGTGTGGAAGAGTCACTACTGTAGAGTCACCTTTGCACTTATGAGGTCCTCACGTAGCAGACCACAAGACAGTCAATGAGTGAGTGAGTATGTGAGTGTGTGAGAGACAGATGAAGTCAAGTTGTCAGGGGACAGAAAAGCTAAAAAAAACCCACATGTCCTGAAAGATAGGCTCAGAGGCCAGAACCAACTGTGGTCCCGACCAGCTATGTGGCCTCATCGGTGATGTGACAACTGGAATGATGATGGTTGGACTTCCCATTCCCAGTTCTCTGGGTCTGTAGCTCTTTGTGCTCTCCTACATTGGAGCCCTGCCATCAGTGGCTCAGGTTAGCCCATCACATCTCAAGCAGCTGCATTCACATGCACAATTTTTTTTTCATTTTTTTTATGGTGAGAAAAATGTATTACATTTAGAATTAGCCCACTGGACTCAGTTTAGATGATTCCAATTTTGTTGGTAACATCCAAAGCATCATAATCAGGAGCAAGTCGAACATAGGCCTTCTTCTCTCCATCAGGCCTCATCAAGGTGTTGACATCCACAATGAACACAAGTGTGTTGTTATCTTCTATCTTTTTCATAGCTGACTCAGTGGTCAGGGGAAATTTGATGATGGCATAGTGGTCAAGCTTGTTTCTCCTGGGAGCGCTCTTCCGGGGGTATTTGGGCTGCCGTCGGAGTCTCAGCGTCTTAGGCCGCCGGAACGTGGGTAACATGCGGATCTTCTTTTTTTTTTTTTTGGCTGTGGACGCCCTTCAGGACTGCCTTCTTGGCCTTCAATGCCTTTGCTTTGGCTTCAGTTTTGGGAGGGGCAGGGGCTTCCTTCTTCGCTTTCGGCGCCATCTTCGTAGAAAAACCACATGCACAATTTTGTTGGCAGTTACCGTGTTAGTTGCCTATTTGTATTCTGTTTTAATGCACAGGAAAGTGTGTGTAAGAAGGCCAGTCCAGAATAGTTTTGAAAAGATACAAGACAGACACAGTCTAAATATCCAATAATGAGGGATTGTTGTTGTGATGAGGTGCCACAGAGTCAGCTCTGACTCATAACTCTATGAACAATAGATCTGGACCTCACACTACCCTGCATCATCCACATGGTCTCTCTCTCTCTCTCTCTCTCTCTGTGTGTGTGTGTGTGTGTGTGTGTGTGTGTGTGTGTGCGTAAAAATTTTGTATTTAGAATTAGCCAGCTGGACTCAGTTTAGATGATCCCAATTTTGTTGGCAACATCCAAAGCATCATAGTCAGGAGCAAGTTGAACATAGGCCTTCTTCTCTCCATCAGGCCTCATCAAGGTGTTGACCTTAGCCTCATCAATGTCATAGAGCTTCTTTACAGCTTGTTTAATTTGGTGCTTATTGGCCTTAACATCGACAATGAACACAAGTGTGTTGCTATCTTCTATCTTCTTCATGGCTGACTCAGTGGTCAGGGGAAACTTGATGATGGCATAGTGGTCAAGCTTGTTTCTCCTGGGGGTGCTCTTCCTGGAGTATTTGGGCTGCCTTCGGAGTGTCGGTGTCTTAGGCCTCCAGAAGGTGGGTGACATGCAGATCTTCTGTGGTTTTCCTTCAGGACCGCCTTCATGGCCTTTAATGCCTTTGCTTTGGCTTCAGTTTTGGTAGGAGCAGAGGCTTCCTTCTTCGCTTTTGGCACCATCTTCGTAGAAACTCATCATCTTATTAAGCCCAAGCCCATTGTTACAAAGTGTCACAGTGGCAATCGTTCTTGTTGATGGTTTTCCTCTCTTCCTCTAATGCTCCACCTTGCCCAGCATCATGTTTTTTTTCGAGTACTAGTTCCTTCTGACAACTTGCCCAAAGTATGTAAGATAAAGTTTCACCATCCTTGCCTCTAAGGAGCACCTTGGTTACATTTCCTCTGTTGTTGTTAGGTGCTATCGAGTCATAGACGACTCATAGCGACCCTATGGACAAAAGACCTGAGTACTGTTCATAGAGTTTCCAGAGGCAAGCCATTTCACAAGTGGATGCCACTCCTGCTTCCAAGCTTGTTTTAATCAGGAAGCTCCACCGAACACTGTCCACCATGGCTAAACATTATCACATTTGGCACATCAGTGTCCCAGTGTTTAGCATCACAGCAACCATGAATTACCTCTGTACAGCAATGCACAGACCAGTGTTATACCACCTAGAAGAATGTTTGACAGAAAAATGATTTGAACCAGGCCTGAGTGCCACAGATTAAAATCACCCACCGTGGGTTTAGTAGCATAACTTTCTGTCCACTAACAACAATATTTCCTCTGAGACAGGCTTATTTGTTCTTTTGGCAGTCTATGGGATGTCCAGCACTCGTGTCTATCATTCATCTGTCAGTCTGATGTATGGTGGTGACACACACCTTGCTTTAGTGCTAGAAGCTATACCACCAGGATATCAAATACCAGCAGGATCATGCATGATAGACAGGTTTCAGCGGAACTTCTAGACTAAGAAGCAGAACCAAGCATTCACTGCTGAAGTAATAAGCCTTCAAAAACCCAAGGAATCACAGAAGAAGGAGGATTAGACATTAATTGAGGTCCATGCATATGCTAAAATGCTGAAATTGTCATGGCAACATGCCCAGGTATATATTGTTAAATGAAAGGAGTCAGTGTGTTGTTGGCTTTTTTAAAGGACAACACTAATGTCAAGTCTGTTCCATCATCATGATCCTCCATCAGGTTGCCAAGGCTGTAAATCTTTAGAGGAGGAAACTGCCCATTTTTACCCCAAGGAGTATCTGGAGATTCAAACACATAATACATTGAACCACCAGCATTACTCAAAGGGCATTAGTAGGATCCTATCTTAAAACTTATTATGTACATACATGGAGTACATATATTCTTTTCTAATTTTTTTATTTTCACTTTTTTTAATATTTTTTCTTTTCTAATTTTGTGAATAATACTTCTTTTTCTTGTTGTTGTTACATGAATAAGTCACCTGTGACTCATAGCAACTCTATGTACAATAGCTCTGAACCTTGCCCTCTCTTGGAGCCAGTCTAACTGTCTCCAGCACACCTACCTCCATTACCACAGTTATTGTGTCAATCCATCTCGTCCGGGGTCTTCCTCTCCTATGCTGTCCCTTCACCCTTCCAAGCATAATGTCCCTCTCCAAGGACTAGTCCCTCCAGGCCACATGCCCAAAGTAGGTGAGACAGAACTTCAAAATCCTTGCCTCCAAGGAGCAACCTGATTTCACCCTCTCCAGGATAAACCTGTTTTGTTCTCTTGACAGTCAGTCGTATGTTAAACATTCTTCTCCAGCACCATAATGCAAAGGCATCAATACTTCTTCTGTCAACTATAGCCATTATCCAGTTCTCTGATGCAAAGCAAGACCAGGGCCTCAATCAGGTGCACCTTAGTCTCCAGACTGACATCGTTCTTCCTTAGCACTTTGGAGAGATCCCTGATAGCAGCTTTCCCCAGAGCAATTCGTTTTTTGATTTCCTGACTGTTGTTACCAAGAGTGTTGATTATGGAGCCAAGCAAGCTGAAATTGTTAACAACCTCAATCTTTTCTCATCTATCATGATGCGGCCAATTGGCCCAGTGGTGATTGTCTTTTGTCTTCTTGATGTTGAGTTTCAATCCAAATTGAAGACTATAGTCCTTGTCAGCGAGCAAAGTTGTGTCACCTACATAAAGTAGGTCTATGGTAAAAGTCTTCCTCCAATCCCAATACCAAATTCCTCCTCCTAAATTCCAGTCTTCCAAATGATCTGCTCTGCATATAGATTAAAAAGATACGGAGACAGGATGCATACCAGATGCAGAAATTGGCAAAAAACAAGGCCCCAGGAGTTGATGGAATACCAATTGACATATTTCAACAGGCACATGATGCCCTGGACATGCTCACCAAGTTGGAAATCTGGAGGACAACTGCTTGGCCATCTGGCTAGAAGAGATCCTTATTTGTTCCCATTCATGCAGCACTTTGATGTTAAGGAAAAGTTTATTGTTATAATTACACTTTCTGACAGAGTGAAAAAATTTTAAACAATATCACTAATACCACACACACAAGCAAAATCCTGCTGAAGATTATCCAAAAACATCTTGAATAGTACATAAACAAAGAATTACCAGAAATGCGAACTGAGTTTAGAAGATGCTGTGGCACTACAGACATCATTGTCAATGTTAGATGGGTCTTGGCTAAAAGCAGAGCACCAAAGGAATGCCTGTGTTTCATTGCCTACGTAAAGATATTTGACAGCATGGATCACAACAAATTGTGGCTTGAGAAGAATGAGAATCTCAGAACACCTGATTGTGTTCATGTGAAACCTATACAGACCAGGAAGCAGTAGTCAGAATAGAGCAAGGATTCAAAATCGTGCATGATTCAAAGTCAGGAATACTTGATGGTTGTAAAATACTTCCATAAATGAAAACAAGACCTTGTGTGTGACCTTTTTCTATCCCAATCATCCTCCTTTCAATAATGGTCATCTCAGATTGGTGGGATTACAACTGCTTCATCTGTATTCATCTCGATTACTTTGGGCTTATTTTCAGTAGGAACCAATCCTTAGAGAAAGACATCATGCTGAGAAAAGGTCAGCAAAAGACAGGAAGACCCTCAAAGAGGTGGCCTGACACAGTGAGCGCCACGGTGGACTTGAACATGATAGAGGTATTGAGGATGCTGTATGTAGGACAGGGCAGGGCTCAGCTCTGTGGTTCACAGGGTCACTATGAGTGACCATCAACCTGACCATACCCAACAATAACAACTTCTGTTTTGTTTATCACAGTAAGCATGCAGCACTTTGATAGTAAAGCAAAGGTTATTGTTACAATTACATTGTTGTACAACACTGGCTAATTATTTCTTGAGGGTGTGTTCCATCTATTCAGCTACAGGAGATTGATGAAAGCATTGATTAAATAATGAATGAATTAATTCATTTGAGTGTTCAAAAGGTTTATGGGTTAGGGGATGAATGTTTGCTTCTCAGCCACCTTGAAGATACAGATCACATCACACACCCTTCTAGAGGAAGAACAAGACGGAAGGTCACAGGAGAGGCCACCAGAGCCACCATGTTTGAGCATATCCTTATCATAATCCCTCTCACAGTCCTCTGGGAACTGAAAAGCCACGGCCACTTAACTAGAGGTTTTTGAGTCAGGGTTTGAACCAAGGGTTGTTTTATCCAAAGCCCAAGTGTTATGGCCTGAATTATGTCTTCTAAAATTATGTTGTAATATTCATTGTTATAATCTCACTGAAGAATGGGTTTTCTTTGTTAAGTGTGTAGGTCTTGTCAATGTTATTTGCTTACTTACTGTCTTCAAGTCAGAACCAACTCAGCTGACTGTCCAGCAGATTTCCAAGGCTATAAATGGCGTGAGAGGAGATTTTCCACCCTTTTCCCATGGAGCTGCTGGTGGATTTGAACTGCCAGAGAGGCGCAATGTTGAGGTTGATAGAACAACTCCCTAAACTTCCTATGGACTGGGCCACCAGAGAGTGCCCTTTAGTATAGGGTGTTTTAAGCCAATCGCAACAGCAGGTTAAACATAGAGAAGCCGAGACCTGCAAAGCAGATGCCACATCACAAGACAGTCACCAGGGAACAAAGGAATAAGGAGATGTCCCTAGAGCTGGGGCTCTGCATTCAGACTTCTAACCCCCAAAACTGTGAGAAAATAAATCTCTGTTTGTTAAAGCCACCCACTTGTGGTTTTTCTGTTATAGCAGCACTGGGTAACTAAGACATCAGAACTCAATCACTCCCGGTCCAGAGGCAAATTGTATTCCACCAGTACTCTCCCCAGCATGGAGCCCACTGTGGACCTCAGAATTTGCCAGCATTCCCTGCTAGCCCAAGATGCTGACACAGGCTGCTAGTTATTAATAGTCACTGTCTGAGCTGGGCTGGGCTCCTCTGCCCTTTCTGAGGCCAGCCCAGGACATGGACCCCACCCAGGAAGAGTGGGGTGAATGCCCTCGTGGAGAGGTGAATGAGCACGTCCAGACCTCTGTGGTCTGGGGGATCTGAGTGCAGAGGTCCGAGTGCCTCACCTCACGAGGTGCTTTGAGTGAGACCTCCCCTAACTTTCATTTCCTTACTGAGTATTCTTATCTCTCTGAGCCTCAATTTCCTCATCTGTAAGATGGGAATGAGAACACAAGGTCTGACTCTGTGGTGCCAGTAAGCTAAAGCACATAGCGGTCATATGCTGTCCAATATCCATGAATCATGCCTCGCTCTTCATCTGCTTCTGTATCCAAATGGCTCACCATAGCTAGAATCAGTGTTCAGCCAGTGTCTCCATGTCTACACCCAAGAAGCAGTGGTCTGGGACCATGTCTTCTGAATGGAACCCTCTAGAAGAAAAGGAAGATGGGCTCAGCCGGATTCCTCACAGCTGGACTGACTCAGAGGTCTGTAAGGAAGGAGAACTCCCGGGCTGTGGCTTCACCCCATTAAATAGTTCTTTTAAGAGGGACACTCTGACCTCGTCATTCAGACAGTAACAGTTCCTAACCCATCGAGTTGAAAGCTTTGCCCAAGTGCCAATGACCTTGCTCAGCATTTTGCAAACATTGTTTCATTGAGCCTCTCAGCAATCTCTTTGGTAGTAAACACAATTATCCCATATTGGGCAGTCTCCTCTTCTGTGATTTGCTGCCTGTGAAAACCTGCTGGAGGGTGAGCCATGAGTCAGCTTCAACTCCACGGCACACAACAACAACAACAGGCAGAAACCCGAGGCCAATGAAGGTGAAGCAACTTCTCAGGGTCACACAGAGAGTTGTGGCTAATTCACCACCTCATAGTGACCCCGTAGGACAGAGCACGGGCTTCAGAGTCTTTGAATCCTTGTGGAGGCACATTGAGTTATGGCGGAGCATTATCCAGTGGAGGCCATGGGGCTGGTCCACTGTGGCCAGAGAGCACGAACCCCTGCTGACTTCCATCTCATTCGCCCAGGTTGTTCAGGAGGCAGCAGAGACAGCTGCCTCAGACACGAGTCCTCCAGCAGCCAGCTCAGTCACAAGGTTTCTTCTGGCCTTGTGGTCTCTCCTTCCTCCTCGTTGCCCCTACACAGCCACATGGATTTCACTCAGTCTTCACACAGGAAAGGTCTGCCCCCTCCCTGGGAGGAACGCTTCACAACTTGTAGACCAGATGCAGGTTCTATGATCCTGCAGAGAGGTCTCTGGTGGCCTAGTGGGTACAGGGACTGTGGTGCTACCCAAATGGTAGCACCTCTCAGGCTGTTCGAACCCACCAGCAGATCTGCAGGGGGAAGATGGACAATCTCCTCCCATGCAATTTACAGCCTCTGAAAATCTGTTGGAGGGTCAGCTATCAGTTCTGACTTGACAGCAATGAGTGAGTGAAGGCGTGGCGATCGGCAGCATCTTTGCCATCTTTGCAATCACTTCCATGTTCTTTGTGTCCTCAGTGGATCAAGCTCCCAGAGGAGAGACAGGGAGTCTGTGTCACTGACTGTGATTCCCTGCCTGGTGACGGGGTCTCTGTTACTGTTCATGGACTGTCTGGGGCCGCTGTGACACATTTGCGTGGTTCTGAGAACTACAACCAATAGGCAACATTGTGAAAGATGGAGACGAGGTAGAAATCCAAGGACATGTTGCACTGGGAGCGTCTGCTGTCAGGAACCTCTCCAACGTGCCAAAAAGCATTGATGTCAGTTTGAAGATGAAGGTGTACCTGATCCAAACTTTCAATTGATAATCTTTTCAATTACTTACTTTTCAAGAGGCTTGGAATGATAGCGGCAGATGCAGATACACTCACCAGCTGAGAAAGTTGGATGATCAATGCCTTTGAACTATGGATTGGAGAAGAGTGCTGAATATCCCCTGAACTTCCAAAATTACAAACAAATATGTCTTGGAGAAAGTGCAGCCCAGGTGCTCCTTGGAGACAAGAATAGTGCAGCTTTGTTTCTCATCCTTTGGGTTGTTGTTAGGGAGGGACCAATCCTTGGAAAAGGACATCAGGCTTGGAAAGATGAGGGTCAGTGAAGGAGAGGAAGACCCTTTACGACATGAATTGAGGCAGTTACTATAACACTGGGTTCAAGCATGTCAGAGACGGTGGGAATGGCACAGGATGAGACAGGGTTCAGATCTGTTGTTCATAGGGTTGCTTCCAGTCATAGTCAACACGATGGCACCTAATAACAATGACCCCTCCCTCGGATCGAAATTAAACCTTCTAAGTCTCCATTTGATTGAACTGTGATACACTGAAGCCAAATTCAAGACTTTAAAAAAAAAAACTCAGGCTGCTACCTTCATGAAAACAGTCACAGAGGGAAGGGCCAGGGGCTGGCCCCAGTGGACCCAAGATGATGGTTTCAGTGATGATGTCAATTCCACCTGCTGGCCTGGATTCCACCACCTGGTCCACAAGATGAGGTCCAAATGGCCCAGGCCAGTGGGGCTGGCAGGCTCGGCTCACAGTGGTCTATACCACTAAGAGGGAAGCTGATAAAAGCAGGAGTTGATCTCATGCCACAGGCAGAAGTGAGTCCAGGCAGCAAGAGGACTACATTTCCCATAGTCCCTCAAAGCTTGGGAAAGAGCCATTGGAAGATTTAAATAGCCCAGGCCCGAGGCAGCCAGGCCGCAGCTGTGGCTGCGTCTGCCTCCCGTGGCTCCATTGGCGCTGGCCTCGCATTGGTGGGCTCGATTGGCTGCCCAGCCTGGCACTGACGTCGCTTGGAGCCTGGTGGCAGCTGGAGGTAAACAGCCATGTGCATTCCTTCACTCTATATTTAACAGCTGTGGTGTGGACCTGAGAAGGCAGCGGCCAGGCACAGTGGCGGCTCGCTGGGCTGCTCTTGTCTTTGGGGAGAAGGCCTTCGGAACTGGACTGGCACTGGCCTTCTCTGTTTGACTGAGGTGGCCATGCCAGCTTCCCAGAGCCGGGCCCGAGCCCGGGACCGAAACAATGTCCTCAACCGGGCTGAGTTCCTGTCCCTGAACCAACATCTCAAGGGGGCCCCAGAGCCCCGAAGCTCAGGCAGGAAGGCCCCAGGCCCATCAACACAGCCTCCACCCCCTGGTGATGGGGCCCGTGAGCGGCGCCAGTCACAGCAGCTGCCCGAGGAGGACTGCATGCAGCTGAACCCCTCCTTCAAGGGCATCGCCTTCAACTCCCTGCTGGCCATCGACATCTGCATGTCCAAGCGGCTGGGGGTTTGTGCCAGCCGGGCCTCGTCCTGGGCCAGCGCCCGCTCCATGGTCAAGCTCATCGGCATCACGGGCCACGGCATCCCCTGGATCGGGGGCACCATCCTCTGCCTCGTGAAGAGCAGCACGCTGGCCGGCCAGGAGGTGCTCATGAACCTGCTTCTGGGTGAGTGTGTCCGCGTCTGCCAAGCCAGGCCCCTTGACAAGTAGCCTTTCCCTCCCTGGGACCAGCCGGGCTGGCCGCAGGGTCCCCAGAAACCAGCTGGAACAATCTAATGAGGTTAAGCAGGAAAGGTGTCCCAGAAACAGACCATGAGCAAGCGAATGCAGAAGGTGCACAGGTGAGGGGCCCAGCGAAAAGAGCCGCGAGCGCACAGAAGCCCAGCGGAACCTCTGAGGACGGGTCCTGCGCTTGGCAAAGGTGCCCCAGGGAAGCTTGACAGGAGGGCGAGGGGACAGAAGGCCATGTCCTCCAAAGAGTTAGGGGTCTGCAGGCGCTCGGAGCTGGGGTCCCACCCGTGTGACTCCCACTCAAGGAAGCTTCTTAGCCACAAGCAGGCAGCTCCATGAGACATCCCCATGCCCACCCTGACATCCTACCTCTGATACACAGCTACCTAGGTCAGAGACCCTGCCCAGGATTATCCTACAAGTCCTGGGGCTCCTTGGGATTTAGTCTAGGGCTCCCACTCAATCCAAGCCTCTTAGACACCTTACCTGTTCTTTCCTAGGGCTGTCACTGGAGGAGGGGGCCTAGTGGACGTGTCATTGGTCTGTTTTTCCAAAGTCTTTGCTACCTGCATCTTTCTGTTTAACACTTGCTGGGAGCCAGGCTCCACATGGGGACCATGTGTCAGGAGGCCCCTCCCCTCCACTCAGAAGGTGTTTCCAGTCCCCATTTGGTCCTATCCTGGTCCCCAGGGGACTCTATGCACCCTGTTTCACCTTCCACAGCAGGCCCCATGTCGATGGCCTCACCCTTCTCATGTGGCCACCATTTAGGAGACAGGTGAGGAAGGGAGGTCTCAGTGGAGACCAAGAATGCCAAGAGATCTGCGGTTGGACCACCAAGAAGTAAAGTTGTGACTTTCTTCCTTGCCAAGAGGGAGTTGTGACAAAAACATGCATTTCCTCCCTTAAAGTCTTGAGAGTCTCAAGGCTCCATGCTTTGGGTGTGAGTGGGGACTTGACTCAGAGAAAACAATTGACTATTTCCCACAGGAGATGGTGGGCTTGGTACCAAAGAGTGTTTTAGGTCTTATTACTAAATGATTTATAATTCATTTCTTATTTTATCCTGAATAAAACAGCCTCACAAGACAGGTGCTATTAGCATTCCCATTTTACAGATTGAGAAGTTGAGGTTCCTCTAACTAAAGTAACCTGGTCAAGGGTTTAGCGTTTGAGATTAGCACTTGACATGCAAGCTTTAGCTCCTCCCATGAGCCATGTGAAGGGCTTAATAAGAGCAGCGTGGTCAGGGTGCTGGGCGGAGGCCCTCGAGGAACAGAAACTGGTTCTCAATATCTGCCATTTCTGCAGTGTGTGCCGATGCCTCATGCAGGCCTCAGGAAAGCTGTATTGGGGGTGACCAGTCTGCCTGGTGTCAGAGGACGGGGCGGAATAGCACATGGGAGAGCTGATACCAGAGCCTCACTCTAAGCTGAGCTTCCCAGGGCCTGGTCTGCCCATCCTTCTCCAACCCCCAACTGTGGTGGTGAAGTTGTATTAAGAATATTCTGAGGGTTGGGGGGGAAGAGAATGTATTGAAGGATTTTGCTTAAGGCCACATCACCACTTCTCATCCTCACAGCTGATATATCCTCTTGTTAAGAAGAGGAAACAGACATGGGGTAATGACTTGCCCAAGGTCACACAGCTTGTGAGTGGTGGAGTCAGGATTAGAAGAGGGGGACTCCCTAGCTCTGCATATTTCAGAGGAGGAGGCAGAAGGCACCAGCCTCTGTTTGGTGCTCCAGGCAGGACGAAGAGTAAGTAAGCAAGGCCAAACCCAGGGACAGAGCTCAGCATTCCCAGGCAGACCAGCTCCAAGAAAGGAGCTAGTGAGAAAGGAGATGAGCTCTCTGTGGCAAGGGGCATGCAAAGCTTTCCTGTCAAAATATTTAAACGCTGTTGAGCTCAGGCTTCTGCCTCCTTCCAGAGGCCAGACACAAAGGTATTTTCCCCACGGGACAATGGAGAAGGCTTGAGAGGCCTCCTCTCTTAAGTAGGAATAAGAAAGTAATTTTTTTTCGTTTTCGGAAGAAAGATTGATTGTCCTCATTGTATACCAAACACTATGCTATGGAGGGAGCTCTGGTGGCCTAGTGGCAAGAAGCTGTGTTAACAATCCCGAAGGCGTGCCGTTCAAATCCATCAGATGCTCCACTGGAGAATGAGGGGCAATCTCCTCCTGTGCCAGTTGGATCCAATTCAACGGCACACAGCAAAAAAAAAAAAAGGGGGGGGGGAACAAACAACAACAAAAAAGCAAACAACCCCAAACAAATACTATGCTATGAACAACCCACAGTTTATTTTTTAAATGTTCCCCATGACCTTTCAAGGTGCCCATGCTATAGGTGAATTAACTGAGAATGTGAGAAGTGAAGGGACTTGCACACACCCCACACCTCTCAGTACTATGTAGACCTGGGAACCAAATCCAGATCCTCTTGACCTCAAAGCCCAGGCCTTCCATCACCACCAGCAGCCTTCACATCAGACCATTCAGTATTGTCCAGACATTCCTGCATCACCCCAGAAGTGTGGTTGCAGTGACGAGGTGAAGGGCCTGGGAGAGATAGATGTTCTGTCTACCAGACCTTTAGTAACACATCGGATACCTGGACCGTCAAGCAGTGAAGGCCTGATGCAAAGCAGCCTCCTGGGATGGCAGCTCTGAGCAGGTGGGTGGGAAGAGCCGGTCTGTGAGCCTGTGGTCACCTTCTGGGGATGTGGATTCGACCTTCCCCAGCCTTGGCCTGACCCGCCAGAAGGTGCTGTAACCACTGTTCACAGCGGTAATCACAGCATCAACTGAGCACTAAATGCCCGTGTTCTGCTTGTTCTTTAGTCTTTGTGGTGACTGGTGTCACTTGCAATCCTAGAGCCAAAGCCTGTGCTTTGGCCGAATCCCAGACTCTCCACTAATTCCTGTCTCTGAGCCTCAGTTTTCTATTCTGTAAAATGGGGCTATAAGCTTGTGGTGCAGATGTAAGGAGAAGAAGCTTGGTTTATGGCCCATGTCCAGGAATGACAACACTGCTTTGTCAGGACTGTCGGAGAATCATTGCCTCAGTACCCAGGGGGAAGGTAGACCTGCCCAACCCTGCCCACCCACTCCAAGCACACATCAGATTTCTGGCACAGTCCTTGAGTTCACAGTCAGGGCTTCAGGACCTCCGAAGGCACCTGAGGTCGTTTGGGAAGTGAGAGCTCTAGTGACCACCAGGCCAATGGAAGGTCCCACCTGGGTCTGGAGGAAGTCCTGTGTGTCACTCCAAGCAGGGGGTGGAATCCCAACTCCAGAAACCTCCCAGGAAGAAGGAGACTTAACACTTAGCAAAGACTTGGACATTTTAGCAGCAACCAGTCTGGGTTACAAATCCCAGCCTTGCTTGAATCTTGGGCAAGTGACTTCCTTTCTCTGAGCCTTGGTTTTCCCTTCTATCGAGAGGGTCATTAAGACATTTGACTGAATTACAGAGCTCCAGTCTCCCCCCAGGTCCACTAAAACTCTCTCCTCTAACCCCTCCTTCGGAGGGGCCAGGTGACGCTTGATCCATAAGGCCTATGGCAGTTCATCAAGCCCCGTTTCCTCATGGACATGGGTTCTGTGGTTGAGAGTGGCCTTTATGTCTTCTTGCCCCGGTCTATGTCATTCATGAGTGTTGTGTTTTTTTAGACTGTCTAAGATGTCATTTATTTAAAAAAATCTTTCACATATTTTATGAGGAAAATATTTAAACATCATAAAGATTCTGAGAAAAAGTGATTCCCTTGGGCTCTGCTCTGCTGTAGGGATGGCATTCTGACTTTCTCTCTACGCACTTGCTAACAGTGTGTTTTTCTAAAATGACCTCTGTCGTGTTTCACCTTGTTCACATGGCCACACACGTGTGGTCTAAGTGGGACAGGCATGGCCATCTACCCTTCCTCTTACAATCTTGGTCTTCAACTCCACACACCGTCTTATCAAGCAATTCAGACCTTGGAGTGGCTTCCTCAGCCTTCAGCATCTTCCCCCACTCCACCCTCTCTGTCCTCCATCCTTGACCCTTTGGTTACCTTATATGACTCCACTACCATTTAACCCCTTGATTATTTCATAGCATCTCTCCATTCTATTTACTGCCTCTGAAAACCTGCTGGAGGAGTTCCAACTTAACAGCACACAATAACAACTTTTTTCCCTTGGCCCCCTAACCATCTCTCAGTGTTCCCCATCCACTCACCCAACCCAGTTCCTCTGCCCAGCTCTCCTCTCCCCTGTCCACAAGCTCTCGGGAACACCTCCAGGAAGGCTGGACCGTCAGCAACACTCCTTCTTCCTGGAGATGACACGTACTAAGTTATCATGGCAAGACATGGTGCATCACCTCAGGGGAGCTCTTGGTCACCCCTAATCAGGTCAAGCCCTCATTATATGCAGTCACTTCATCTGCTTTTGAAGCCGAAACAGCAGAAATGAAACAACCTTTTTGTGCAGTTGCGGAGAGGCCCGCTCTGCATGGCCTCCTGTTTCAGACCCACCAGCAGTGCATGCTGCTCAGATGTGTGACTAAAAGACGCCATCAGGCCTGCACACCTGGCATTTTGAGCACTCACGCCCCAGGCAGGTAGAACAGGCTTTAACAGTTTCTTCAGATGAGAAAACAGAGGTTCTGAGAAGTTAAGGCACTTGCTCAGAATCACTCAGGCCAGGATAATTAACTCAGGCCTCAGGCCAAGTGGGCAGGTCCTGGTCAGAAGCAGGGGCTACCCTGGACAGAAGAGAGGCCAAACATGCATACCCCCTGCTCCCACTAGGGGACCAAGCTTCCAGAGTTAAAAAGGCTGCTTTCCTCAGTCTGCCCCCCACCCCCTGCTCATGCATCCATTCCCAGGGGCTGTATTCTTCTGTGAGGGGTGAGGATTTTTATTTAACTCTTTTTTTGTGAGAAAATATACATAACAAAAGACTTAAATCATTTTCATCATTCTTAAGGGTATTCTTCATTCTTCTTCATAGAGTCCAGCTTCTCAAATAATTTGTTCAGCATACAGATTGAATAGGTATTGAGTGATAATACAATCCTGATGCCCTCCTTTCTTAATTTTAAACCATGTAGTGTTCCCTTGCTCTGTTCTCACAACCGCCTTTTGGTCTAAGTATGTGTTTCACGTGAGCACAATAAAGTGCTCTGGCGTCCCTTTTCAGCAGGAAGTAGCTAAGAGAATATGCCATCCCCTTTTCCTTAGGAATCAGGGTGAAGTCTCTCTCAGGGAGGAGAGATAGGGAATGGCAAAGGACACACTGACAAAGGAGATTAATCAGAACTGGCTTCAACAAGCACTGTGGCAATTGGACAATTAAAACAGACATTCGGGGGAGGGGGGAAGAAGAACAAACTGGGGAGGAGGGTAGAGAAAAGAGTGCAACAATGAATGAATGAAAACCCAAAATCTCTGTAAATGTTCACTAAAACTAATAAAATTTAATAATAATTTAAAAAAAAGAAAGTTGTTTGTAAAGAAAAAAAATAAAGTGCTCTGGGATGAAGAAGAATATGGCATCAAGATCAAAGGAAGACTCAACAATTGCATTATGTAGATGACACAACCTTGCTGACTGGAAGTGAGGAGGACTTGAAGCACTTGTTGCAGAAGATCAAAGAGTACAGCCTTCAATATGGATTGCATCTCAACATCAAGAAAATAAAGATTATTACCACTGGACCGATAGGCAACATCCTGATGGCTGGAGAAAAGATTGAAACTGCCAGCTACTTCATCTGACTTGGATTCAGGAAACGTATTGCACCAGAAAGTCTACATTTAGGGACCTCTCCAAATTATTGAGGATTACTGGTGTCAGTCTAAGGACCAATTCAGGCCATGGTCTTTTTGAAAACTTACTATGCATCTGAGAGCTGGACAATGAATAAAGATGAAAGAAGAAAAATTGATGACTTTAAGCTGTGGTGTTGGAGAGAGTACTGAACAGCCCATAGACTGCCAAAAGAACCAACAAATACGTCATAGAGAAAGTGCAGCCAGAGTGCTCTGTGGAGGCAGAGGTGATGAAGCATCACCTCACTTACTTCAGGCATGCTGCTAGAAGGGACTATTCCTTGGAGAGGGTCATGATGCTTCTAAAAGCAAAGGGTCAGTGAAGGAGAGGAAGGCCCTCAACCAGATGGATTGACAGAGTGACTGTCGCAGTGGGCTCTGGGATGTCAGGAAGTGTGAGGATGTCACAGGATAGGACAGGGTTCAGATCTGTTGTTCACAGGGTCACTGTGGGTTGCACTCAACTCGACAGCACATAACAATAACAGTGGTACATATCAGTAATGTTCATTATATTCACTGTGTTGCGCTACCACCACCATTTCTAGAGGTTCTTCATCATTCTAAGCAGAAAAGTCAGTACCTTTTAAGCAAGGACTTCCCCCTTCCCTCACCCATTTGCCTCCCTAACCACTAAGACATTTGATATGCCCCTCCTCGAGACACGTCCCATGAGTAGGAGCATACAATTTTCATCCTTTTGTGTCTGACTTACTCCATCCATCATGTTTCCAAGGCTCTTCTACATTGTGGCATGTATATGCAATGGTTTTTAAAATATTTTTGTTTTAAAAAAACTATGCATAAGTTATCTATGTTAATAGTAAGGGAAAATAAGAAGTACAGCATTATAAAAGGCAATTAAAAAATTTACTTCAATCTTCCTCTAGAGAAAAACATTGAACAATTGCTATAGAAAATCCAGACATTTCCCCTCCTGCCTCTAAATATAAATACATGAATTTTTACGTATATACACGTATACATATATAAATTGGGGGAGGGAATGGCAAATCCTGATTTGTAATTGGCCTTTTCCAGTTACCAAACCCCCTCGCTCTCCTTGGATGACTATAAATACATGCCCCCTTCATCATTTGCGATGGCTGCAGTGTTCCATTGTCTAGACTTGCTACGATTTGTCACATCCTTCTCCTACTGAAGGGCATGAGTTGTTTCACATTTTTCAATGTTATAAATAACGCTGCAGTGGACATCCTTAGCCACGAGTCATGGTGCACGTCTCTAATTATTTCCTGAGGAAATGTTCCTACACATGAAATAGCTGAGTCAAAGGGAAACAAGCTGTAAAGACTTCAGATTCTCAATGCCAAATGCCCTTCCAGAAGTTTGAACTAATTTCTTTGCCTTCAGATGGGTTCCCACCTCCAGAAGAAGCTGGAATGGGACAAGAAGAGACTGACAACCCCAAACCTTAGCTTATAGCCTTGGTCACGCAGAGATGCCCACCTACCACCTGTCCCCTTACCAGGCAGCAGTGAGCACACTTAAGGCTATTTTTACTCCTTTATTTGCCCCCATTCTCATCCAGCCTTGAGTCCCTGGCCTGAGCCTTGATCTTAAACTGGTTCCTACAGAGCACATCTTCCCCGCATCCCAAAAGGGTCTGTGCACCATCCATAATCACCATTGTCATCCTGCACCAGGCAGCCCACACACAGTCGTCAGCAGGCGAGTTGTGTTCCAGAGTTGCTGATTACAAAGCTTCCACAACAGCCGCTATCTTCTAAGAAAGCTTCGAAGGCTGCTGTGCCCGATAGATCCCCCAGCATGCTATTTTCTTGGCTGCTATAGTCAGATCAATGGCGTCCAACAGTGATAGAGCCTGAGTGGAGAGAGGGCTTAGGCACTGAGCCAGGTTCTCAGGAAGCCTCCAGGACAGTAGGGCCTTGGGAATGACGGGGTTTCCTGAATGTGATGTTCAGGCATCTACGAGTGAAGATTGTCTGGGCAGAGAAGTTGTTTGTCACAGGCGCCATTTATGGAGAACTTGATACATGCAGGTTCTAGAATAAGGATGAGGGAACAAAGGGAAAGTCAGAGGGGATGAATATGTTCAAAATTATGCCCCAGGTCATGGGATTTGTAAGCACCAAATTTTGATGCAATCACTCTGACTTTGAAGCCTTCAACCTAGTTTATCTTGATGAATAGAGTCCCAGTGAGGTTAAGTGACCCACTCTGATTACATAGCCTCTCAAGAGACTTGGCCAGAACCCCTGACCTTGGCCCAGAGCTTCTTGACAGTCTTTCCCATGTGGGAATTCCTCTTGTCCAGAGGGACTTGTCCTCTGAGTCCAGAGGGAATGTAGGTCGAGCAGAATTCACAGAGCCTTGAGTGATGGCTCCATTTGCTTCTATTTCTGGGCTCCAGATTGTGCGCTGATGGTGTCAGAATCACAGTCATACAAATTTCAGGCTGTGTTGGGGGAGGGGAGAGTCCCTGCAGAGGCAGCAGCAGGGACAGGGCCTTGGTCCAGGGAAATAGGTGGTGGGAGGCCAGGGAACCCAGAGACTTTATTGGGGAGCCCATGATCTTTCACTTCCCAAACTCATATGGCTATAGTGTGATGAGGTGGAAAGACATAGGCCCTGCCACACCTGTCAGAGAGCCATTCTCTGTATAAGTATTTGCTTTGGCCCATCTGTCTCTTCAACTATATGTTCCCAATAGCAGAGACCTACCAGCTTGCTTCATCAGCCCCAGTGCCTGGCACAGTGCCTGGCATACAGTTGCTGAGTTGTGGGCCAGTCAAGTCAAGAAACTAACCAGGAACAATACTGGGCCCAGTCAGTTGGAGGACATCCATGTGTGGTCCAAAAGAGCGACAGGAATGGACAGAGCAGTTCACACCTCCTTATGACCTCAAGAAGCAGAACTTTTCGGAATAGCAACCCAAATGTCCAGATGCTCTGTTTTGAAACCATGGGACACAGGGCAGCTTCATAGGACTTCCTGAGGAGGGAGGAGCTGAACTGTAGACACCACCCCATCCACCTATCCAGGGAGGACCTGAGCTGAAGACACTACTCCACCCACCTATCCAGGCATATCTCCTTCATGTGTTTCATACATGTTTTCTTCGGGACGGGATGGAGGGATATTGCTAATTAAAAAAATTACTAGAATAGCACATCAGCATGAAACTGACTAAAATTCAAGCTGGATTCAGAAGGAGCTGAGGGATGATGTCATTGCTGATGCCAGATGAATCTTGGCTGACAACAGAGAATAACAGAAAGCTGTTTGCTTGTGTTTTGTTTTACAAAAATGTTCTTCCTTGAAAAAATGTAAAAGGTGTTGTGCTTCCTTAAAAAACTAGAAACAGAAATATGATCCAACAATTCCATGGCTAGGTCTATCCTAGATAAATAAAGTAATGGCAGGAATAAGTTTATTACATGCCCATGTTCATAGCAGCATTATTCACAGCAGCAAAAAGATGGAAACAATCTAATTATCCATCAGCAGATGAGCGGATTAACCAATTTGTAGCATATGTGTATAGTGGAATACTATGAAACTCTATCAGCGACCTCTCCAGAGTGCTGAAGAGCAACAATGTCAGTCTGGAAATGAAGGTGCACCTGATTCAGACCATGGTCTTCACAATTACTTGCTATGCATCAGAGAGCTGGACAGTGAAGAAGGCTGACAGATGAAGAATCGATGTTTTTGAGCTGTGGGGAGTATTAAATATCCTATGGACTAGACTGCCAAGAAATTAAACAGGTTTGTTCTGGAGAGAGTAAAACTAGGCTGCTCCTTAGAAGCAAGGGTTATTTGACATGTGGCCAGGAGGGACCTTGGAGAAGGACATCATGCTTGGGTGAAGGGACAGTGCAAGAGAGGAAGATAGTGGATGAAGTGGATTGACACAGTAACTAGGGCAATGGGTGTAGGTGTGTTAAAGACAATGAAACTGGCTTAGTATCCTAAGCAGGGCTCAGAGCTATTGTGCATAGGATTGTTATGAGCTGCAGATGACTTGATAGCACGTAACAACAACATATTGAGCAAAATTAGTCAAGCACAAAGGGATAAACATTGTATGAAATAATATCATAAAAAGTCGGCGAGCTCTGGTGGCCTAGTGGCACTGCAATCCTGGAGGTGTGCAGTTTGAATCCACCAGGTGCTCTGTTGGAGAAGGACAATCTCCTTCTGTGCCTGTCAGATCTGATTTGATGGTACTCATACAAAAAATAATAAAATAATTTTTTTAAAAAAGGTCAAGAGTAGGTTTAAATACAGGAAACTGTTTCTTTGGGAGTTACAAAAGAGAGGAGGGGAAAGGAAAGAAGAAATGTAATCCAGATAGTAAAAACTCAAACTTCTCACCGTCGAGTTGGTACTGACTCGTGGCTGGGCCCCTGCTGGGGTTTCGAGTCTGTAAACTGCACAGGAGGAGATTGTTCCTCCTTCTCCCAAGGAGTTGCTGATGGATGTGAATTGCACAAGAAGCTCGACTCCCTGTGGACTTCACCACCAAGCAGTATACAATACAGTGTGCTGAGATGATGAGGATGGCACAGGGCAGGGTACAGAGCTGCTCTTCATGGTCCACTCGACGGCACCTAACAACAACAACAATGGTACTGACATAAACAGTCCTGAAATAGCACTAATAACTAACAATAATGTGTGATTTGTTGTTATTGTGTGCTATTGAGTCGGAACTGACCCATAGCTGACCCTCCAACAGGTTTTCAGAGGCTGTTAATTGCAAGGAAGGAGACTGTCTGTCCTTCTCCTGCAGAGCTTTTGGCGAATACTTTGGTCACATGGTCCGGGGGGACCAGTCCTTGGAGAAGGACATCTACCTGGAAGGGTGAAGAGGCAGTGTAGGAGAGGAAGACCCTGGATGGGATGGCTTGATGCAGTGACCAGGGTAAAAGGAGGAGGTGTGTTGGAGGCAGTGAGGCTGGCTCAGGATAGGGCAGCTTTTGTACATAGGGTCAGGGTGTGAGTTGCAGGCAACTCAGTGGCACACAACAACAACATCGTTGTCTGATAAGCAGAGTATGGGGTCTTGGAAGCTTGTGAGTGATAATCTAAAAAGCAGCTATTGGTCTTTTCCCACCAAGAACAAAGCAAAACAAACTCAAGGATGCCATTATTCTATAGGACCAATGGCCCTTGTGAACCAAAGCTTCCTCTAACTTCTGGCTAGAAGAACTAAATGATGCCCAGCTACCATTACTGACCACTCTGACCAAGCCCACAATAGAAGGTCAGACCCTGGTGAGGATGAGTTAAGGGGAAGGGGGAGTAGAACGAATTAAAAAAACAAAAAAACCCAACAACCAAACCCAAGAAAATCTTACTTGAAACTGAAGATATCCCTGAAGGCTACCTTCCAGCCTAGAAATAAACAGAACGACAAAATAAACAACATGAAAAATGTGCTCCTGAAAACAGTCAACTGAACGACACCAACAAGCAACATGTCCAAATCCACAGATGAGACAACAGGGAAACTGGATGAATGGAACTGAGAATCCAGAGAGGGAATGAGGAGAGTGCTGGCACATCTCAGGGATTGCAACAAAGGTTACAGCGTAAATTGTGCATGAATTATTAATTGCAAAACTTGATTTGCTAGGTAAACTTTCACTCAGCTAAAGCACAATAAAATGTAAATACATGAATAAAGAATTCGTCCTGCTGGCACTAAATTAAATGTTCACCTGCAACCAAAAGTCCACAGGTTTGAACCCACCCAGTAGATCTGTGGAGGAAAGATCTGATGACCTCCTTCCAAACCCTGTAGACAGATGAGTCGGCATCAATCTGATGACATACAACGGTAATCGGTGAGTTTCCCACTCTGCTTTTTGGCTGAGAAATCTGGTGACCAGTAGACAAGATGATCCATGTCCACTAGTGGCTGTCTTGCCTTGATCTAATCCAAGCCTGGCCCAATACCTTTGAGATTCCAGTGGCCATCCTGGTGACCAGAGTGGCCAGCCACTGCCCACCAGCACCAGAGAGGCCATGCCCTCTGCCCTTGACTTCCTTCTGTTGGTGGAGGTGTTGAACTCTCAACCATATTGTTTTTGCCCTGATCAAAGCTTAGAGAATATTTTTTCTGATGTGCCTACCCGAAGCCACTCATGTTCCAGGGTCTGAAAGTCTTACACTGCTTGCTAACTTGGGTTGCAGAGGAATAAAGACAGCAGCAATGCCAACAGTCACTCTTTGTCTTTATGTGCACTCATATCATTAGTTCATTTCATCCTCATGAGAACCCATTTTGCAGATGAGAAGACTAGGGCTCAAGAACTTGTTCTTTCTTGCATAAACTTTTTCCTTTACTTTTAAAATTGTGATATTGAAAATATCACTGAGTGTTTTTGTTTGTTATGTGCTGTTGCATCGACCACGACTCAAAGCGACCCTGTGCACAGTACCTCTGAACCGTGCTCCATCCTGGGCCATTCTCACTATCTCTAACACGCCTACCCTCATTACCCCAGTTACTGTGTCAATTTATCTCATCTGGGGTCTCTCTCTCCTGCACTGTCCCTCCACTTTACCAGGCCTTCTCCAAGGATTGATCCCTCCTCAAAATATGTGAGTCAGAGCCTCAAATCCTTGCTTCCAAGGAAAAGCTTGGCTCCATCCTCCTGGACATACCTGTTAGTTGTCTTGGTAGTCCATGGTATGTTCAATACTCTTCTCCAGCACCATAATGCAAAAGCATCAATTCTTCTGTACTCTTTGGTCATTGTCCAGCTTTCTGATGCATAACAGGTAATTGTCAAGACTATAGCCTGGATTAGGTGCACCTTAGTTTCTGGACTGACATCATTGCTCTTCAGCGCTCTGAAGAGGTCCCTGACAGCAGACTTTCCTAATGCAAGCCATCTTTTGATTTCCTGACTACTGGTGCCAAGAGCATATATCTGAATACAGTATTGATTTAACAAAACACAAATAACTCAAACTCCTTGCCCTCCGGTCAGAACCAACTCATAACTGACTCTCCAGCAGGTTCCCAAGACTGTGGATTACACAGAAGGGGATGGTCCATCTTTCTCCCACTAAGCCTCTGGTGGATTTGAACCCTGAGAGAGGTGAGACCTTTGCGCTAACAGCGTGACTCTCTTGCTCTGGTGGCATAGTCCGTAGGGAGTTACGCTGCCAACACAAAAGCAAAAGCCCTCTGGTAGTTTGAATCCACCAGCAGTTCTGTGGGAGAAAGCTGGGCAGTCCTCTCTCATGCAGTTTACAGCCTCCCGAAAACCCCCTGGAGAGTCCACTATCAGTGGATTCTGACTTGGTATCGATGAGCTGAGCGAATCTGCCACCAGAGCCCCTTTAAAGAAACATATTCAACATTTTCTACATGTACATTTCAGTGACTTGATTACCTTCTTCAAGAAAGTTGCTCTTCATTTTGCATAAGTGTGTGTGTGTGTGTGTGTGTGTGTGTGTGTGTGTGTGTGCGCGTGCTGGTAAAAGTTTACATAGGAAAGGAAGTTTCCATTTGACAATCTCTGTACGTAAAAATGAAACTGCATGTTCAGTGGCTTTGATGCCATTTTTCACAGTGTGTCAGCATTCTTGCTCTTTTCCATTTTGGTTCTATTTCCATTAACCCACCTTCCCCGCCCCTACTTCTTATTTTCTCATTTTTTTTTTTAGGGTAAATGTCAACCACTAGATCTTATATAGAAGATTTAAAAAAAAAAAAGAGTATGGTGCTTATGGGTGCTATTGTTTATTTTATGAACAATATTTTTTGTTCATAAAACCTGCTGTTTAGTTGAAAGATGACCTCAGAGGGTGGCATCAGTACAAAGTTTAGAGGATGAGTCCACACCCAATAGCCTCAGGGGTCCCTCCAGTCTCTACCAGTCCAGTACATCTGGGCTATTTAAAGAGTTTTAATATTGTTCTACATTTCTCTATTTGAGACTATGCATTACGCTTCTGGTTAGACAGTAGTGGTAGTCAGGCACCCTCATGTTTTTCAGGTCTTAGAATAGATGAGTTCACATATAGACTATTAAACCACTTTTTTTCCGTAGAGCTTTTTGTTTGTTTCTTTCTCTTTTGCTCAAGACAAGTGGAGACCAATAGCTGCATTCCAGAAGCCACACACAAGCTTCCAAACCCACGGGCACTGGGAGATAGAACGCACACTGTATGAACTATGTCAGATGGCCAAGTCGTCCCACACGGCTGTGGTCTCAAGCCTCAAATGCAGTAAATCAACTCTTCAGGGGGTTCACTAATCTCTAGGAGTTATCTGTGATCATGCCCCATGGTCTCGTTCACATACGTTGTTCTTATTGTGTAGCATCGAGCTAGAACCAACCCATAGCTGACCCTCCGGCGAGTTTTCAAAGGCAGTTAATTGCACGGGAGGGGATTGACCATCCTTCTCCCTCAGAGCAACTGGTGGACTCAAGCTGGGTGTCTTTGGGATTACAGCACAGGTTCTTGCCACTAGGCGACCAGAGCTTTTTACATATATATGGATATATGCAACATATATATTATACATGTATATATATGCCTACAGGTATGCCTATAGGAACTGAAAAAACCCTCATTGCCATTAAGTCAGAAGTAACTCATAACTGACCATCGGGTTTTCAAGAGGCTGTAAATCACACAGGAGCCACTGGTGGGTTTGAACCACCAGAGAGCCACTACTTTTGGGTTAATAGTGTAGCTCCCTACAGTCGATGCCACTGGAGCTCTCTACACTTTTGTTGTTGCTTGCCATCGAGTCAGAACCGACCCACCATTGACCCTCCAGCAGGTTTTCAGAGGCAGTTAGTTGCCGATCCTCCTGCAGACAGGCTACCGAAGCTCAACGTGTTTATGTGAACACCCATATGGATGCACATGTCTACCTTCTTAAACACACGTATGCAAGTACATCTACTTATCTAACCACACCCATAATTTTTGTGGTTCTTGCTCTTGTTATTGAATTGTATGGCCTAACTTTTATCAAAAACATCACTTATCAGTGTACTTCTTAGTTCCTATGAGGCCCTTGGTCTTAAGTCAAGGAGCTGGGACTCTTCAAAGCCTACTACGACCTGGAGCCTTTGACTTTACCCTCATCATCTATGTGCTCTTGTTACCAGGTGCTCTCGAGTCTATTTATATTCCTAGCAACCCAAGTGACAAAGGAGAACTTCTCTATAGGATTTTCTGAGCTGTGATCAACATAGGAAGGAGGCAGTTCTGTGGTGTAGTGCATGGCTTGTTGGATGGCTAACCGAAAGTTCAGGAGTTTGAATTCACCACTGGCTTCATGGGAGAAAGATGACACTGTCAGCTTCTGTAAAGATTTACAGCCTTGGGAACCCTGTGGGGCAGTTCAGCCGGGTCCTGTACAGTCGTTATGAGGAGGAATCAGTTGAGCAGCATTGGTTAATCTTCATGGGAGCACACCCCCAGGTATTTCTCCTACAGGACTGCTGGTTTGATTTGAACCTTTCCGTAAGCATCCGAGAGCTTGCCTTTCCCCTGGTGGAGGAAGCCTGGCATCACGGGTCACTTCTTTGGGGTTTACAGACGACAGATGGGCCTCCCTGCTCTGGGGAGGTTTGGCTGACTCCTTCTATCTGGCCTCCTGCCTCAGCTTCTCCAGTAAGCTGAAGAGTCCCAAGGGTGTCGGGTGTGGCCACGTCCTCCCTCCCACCTGCCCTGGGGATCTGGCGGTGCCTGGTCTCCTGCGGAAACAGTGACCTCTGAAGGCCCCAGATGGCTCCCAGCCCAAGCCTGGCTTCTGCCTGAGTCAGCAGCATTTGATTCGGGCTGGCTGGCCACTCACCTCCAGTTGTCAGCTAGTTCCCCAGTGCTGAGGCTGGACTCCAGGGAGCCAGTTGCCATGGAAACGCAGGGCGTGTAACAGGAGGTTCTCCCTCACTCAGACCTTGGGAGCCTGGTGTCCTAGGGCAAGGCAGACATCAGCCACTGTGGTGGCTAATGAGATGAGCAGGAACCACAGGGGTTGTCAGGTGTTCAAATCCCAAACCAAGAGCCTAGACTTGAAGCAACAGCCCCTACAGTGGGCAAAGAGAGGTTCTCACAGCACTAACTGGAAGCAGTCTGAATGCTCAGCCCCAGGACCATTACATATACACAGTGCCACGGATAGGGTACCAAGTGCCCAGAGTCAATCTCTAAATTGCACTACCCCATTCAAGCATCCAGGGGCAATTTCTAAATTGTGCCTCTACCCCAATTTCAGGGTGAATAAACATTGATGGCAGCAAGATGTCAGCAGAAATGCCTTTTCCCATCTTGTCTGGAACCTTGTCTGACCTGTCATTCAGGCCCCCTTTCATGCTTGTGGCACCTCAGAATGTCATTCCAAGTCTTGTCTAGTGCACCCCTATACTTGCACCTAGGGGCACTTGCCCCCCTCTGCACCCCTCACTAAGCCTCTGGCCTTGTGCTGTATGTGGCAAGCTTTTTCAAAGCAAGTGACAGCACAGTACATACAGCATGTTGCAACTTTTCATCCATGCCCTATAGATAAATAGAAGGTTCTGGAACAATAGCCACCTCCAGTAGGATTAGAGGCTATTTAAACCACTCCTTTTGCTTTCTATTTTGTATATTTTCTACAGTAAATGTCAGGTGTTTTTTAAAGGATCCCCCACCAATTTCTAAGCAAGAAAGAGCCTTCATGAGTCAATAATGTGGATAAACACTGCAGAGATTTCTGGGAGCACTCGCAGAGCTGCGTTTTGCTGTCGTTTAGTCTGAGCCCTTCTCACATGCCAGGCACTTGGGACATCTCACCCTGGTGTTCCTGTGATGTCATGACTTTAACACTGAATGTCTTGCATCCTGGGACCCTTTCTGTACTGAGCAAATCTGGGACAGGTTGGTCATTTTATAGGCACGATGCTAGTCACCCTCATGCAAATCTTACCTGGCCTCCCTGCAGTCCAGAAGGGAGGTATTCACTATCTCAAACTCAACAGTGAGGAAAATTAAAGGACTTGTCCAAGGTCATACAGCCCAAGGTTCCCAGGCTGGGACTCAGCTCGAATCCCTGAGGAGGGAACACAATGCTTCATCATGGCTCTGCACTGCCAGTCCCATCTTTGCTGTCACCTGAAGAAGGAGGACTTAGAGTGTGTGACCTCACTGGGGTACGGTATGATCATCTGGGACCAGTTGTTCCTAGGACTGGGATAGCACATGGGGGCAGGCTCTCTGTTGACAGTACACCTATCTCAGGGTTGCCACATAGTCCTACTGAGACACCCCCAATAAGAGGCTTTGCCTTGAGCTTCCTGCATTGGCTGGCTGGGAGCCACCATGATTAGCTGTATGACACCAGGACCCAGAGAGGCAAGGCAGCCCCCCAGAGCCACCCAGGGAGCCATGGCAGAGGTGGGATGGAGACCTGGTCTCTCAGGTGCTCTTAAATGAAGAAAGGGTGCTCTTTCCCCGAGCTGGAGTCCCTGCTCCAGCCCCTCACCATGAGCCTCGGGCCAGCAACCTGGCTAACATTTGATACTTGCCATACAGTACCTGGCCCTTGTCTCCGTAAGTGATGGTACAGGAGGAGGAGACATAAGCACTGTCATCTCACATCCCAACAGATTTCCAACAGCTGCACAGGGACAATCAAGGAAACCCTGGGTGTTGAGAGAGTACAAACCAAAGCTGACCTGGTATGGACATCAGGGAAGGCTTCCCTGAAGAGGTGGCACGTACGCTGAGGCCTGAAGAATGGGGGGAGGGGGCTTGGGTAGTCTGTGGGGAAGGCAAGGGAGGAACATCCCAAAAAGAAGGATCATCAGATGCGACAGGAATGCTCCTGGAGCTTTGTCTTGTTCTCTGTAAAATGGGGATGATGCTAATAGTCCTTCACTCGAAGATGTTGGGACCTTTCTGTGAGGTCATTTGAGAATGTCCCCCAGTGCTGGCTCCCTTCTCAGGACCCAGGTCCTCACAGGTGACACAGGAGCCCACAACACATCCCAGACCACCCACTCTCTCATCCACATCTCTGACAACAAAAAAGCAACCAACTGCCACAATTTTGGCTTCATGGTGACCACACGTGTCAGAGGAGAACTGGTCTATTTGAGACAGATCACCAGGCCTTTCTTCTGAGCAGTCTTGAGGTCAAGTTTTGGGTTAGAAGCCAAGAGATGGACCATTCGTGGCTGGTGACAGATAGTGAGGGACTCTTTTTTAAAAAATTCTTTGTGTTTTTTAAATTATTTTCTTATTTGTGTGTGTGTGCCATCAAATTGGATCTGACTGGTACAGGAGGAGATTGTCCCTCCTTCTCCATCAGAGCATCTGGTGGATTTGAACCGTGCATCTCTAGGATCACATTGCAGCTTTCTGCCACTAGACCAGCAGAGCTCCCTCATGAGGGACTCTCTCATGCCTCCAAAAACAGGCAAAAGAAGGCTTCATCCTCTTGGAGAACATGGCTGGGGGAGGGGGCGAGGAGAGAAAAGAGATACATCAACAAGAAAATGGATATTTTCTTGATGGTGAGGAACATTGTAAGGAAAAGTAAAGCCAGAGTTTGGCATTTCCTCAAAAAGCTGAAAATAGAAATTCCATACAACCCAGCTGTTCCACTGTTTGGAATATACCCTGAGAAAATGAGAACTGAGGCGCAAACAGAGATTTGTACACTAATGTTCATAGCAGTGTTATTCACCATCACAAGAACATGGAAGCAGCCCAGATTTCCAACCACAAATGAATGGATTGAGAAATTGTAGTACAGTGGCACAATGGAATACTACACAGCATGCAGGAGCAATGATTTTATAAATCACTACCTAACTTGGGAGGGACTGGAGAACATTATGCTACGTGAACTAACTCAGCTCTATAAGGACAAATACTGTATAAGACCATTATTGTAGAAATAGGATGATAACTAGTAAAACATGTATGAGGATCCAAGGCGGGGAGGGAAGGAGCAGAGGAGTGAGGCAGGGAGGTAATCACAGGGTCACACAATTCGATGGATGGAGGGAGGGGTGTGTAAAGGAAGCGGGAAAGATCTGGTGTGAAAAACAATGTATACAAACTTTATAAGTTAACCAGTATAAAACAAAAATGTTATTTAACTCTGGTGGCCTAGTGGCACGAAGCTGTGCTGCAATCCTGAAGGCATGCAGTTTGAATCCACCAGATGCTCCGCTGGAGGAGGGAAATCTCCTCCTGTGCCAGTCAGATCCAATTAAATGGCACACAACAAGTTAAAAAAAAAAGTAAATCTGGGTGAGGGAAAGAGGGAACATGGGGCTTTAATAAACAGGGTGGTGGGAGAAGATTTCTCTCAAAGAAACAAGGGGTGGGCGTGTAACAATCTCATGAGAGGTCACAGCAGGGGTGAAGGCCCAGAGGTGGGGTGTGTTCTGAGGTCGGCAAGCTGCAGTAGAGCTGGGGTGAGGAGCAGGGAGAGTTGAGGTCAGAGGGGCCAGGCCCTGGACAGCTGGATCTGGGGGCCCTGGGAGGTCAGTGGCCCTGGTGACCTGTGTGCCCGTCTCCCACCCACAGCCTTGCTCCTGGACATCATGACGGTGGCCGGTGTGCAGAAGCTCATCAAGCGACGTGGTCCGTATGAGATGAGCCCCAGCCTGCTGGACTACCTCACCATGGACATCTACGCCTTCCCAGCTGGGCACGCCAGCCGCGCCGCCATGGTGTCCAAGTTCTTCCTCAGCCACCTGGTGCTGGCAGTGCCCCTTCGCGTCCTCCTGGTGCTCTGGGCCTTCTGCGTGGGCCTGTCGCGCGTCATGATAGGACGCCACCACATTACGGACGTCATCTCGGGCTTCATCATCGGCTACTTCCAGTTCCGGCTGGTGGAGCTGGTCTGGATGTCCTCCAACACCTGCCAGATGCTCATCTCGGCCTGGTGAGCCTCTCAGCCTCAGCGTGACCTCCCAAGGAGGTGAGGGGTGAGGGTGCCTGGAGATAGGACGCATAAGTCACCAGGGGGTGGTGGGCCTACAGCCCCAGAGTGGGAGCCAGCCACACACCCCCCAGCCCCAGTTCATCTTTCCCTTCCTGATTGGAGGCTGGAGACCCCCAAACCATCAGCCCTGGTGATTGGCGTATGTCCTGCCAGGTGCCACCTTCCCTGAGCTTGGAATCCGTGTCCCCTCTCCAGGCTGGCTGGGGTCCAGCCTTGGAGACAGCCCTGCTGGGCGTCTGCTCTGGGGGTGACTGGAGTGAACCAAGATGGACGGGAGAGGAGCTGAGTCTTGTCCTTTTGTTGTTATAACTGTTGAGTTCTTGGCTGAGCCCATGATGCCACCAACATAATGCCTGGCAGAATACCCTCTACCCACCACCAAATGCAAGTGCCCGTTTTCATCTGTGATCATCAATAGCTTAGGGCTGCACTTTCTAAAGGCTATACCAGGAGACACCAGCAAGATGCTTTGGGGAGGAAAAAAGTTTCGTTGTCAAAGGCATTTGAGAAATGCTGCATATTCTGCCTCTATGTTGGATATTCACAGGCCTGTTATTGCCAGAAAGGCTCAGATCCATCTCGTGGACAAGCTTTTCTGCTGAACCTCATTGAAACACCATATTTTCTAAATGTATTTGACCTTGGAACCCTTTTCCCATGAAACTACTTTCAACCCCAAGGAACGAGGGTTTCTGCAAGTCCATTTTGGAAGATGCTGCCCCAGGAGCCCAGGGACTTGGGCTTGATCTGGCCTTTCCCAGAGCCCAGAGCCTGGGGAGACCAGGTGGCCCCATCACAGCCTGTGGGAAGCTGGATGACATGAAGCACTGGCCATGGACCACGGGCGTAGGTGCCACTTTGGCCCCCAGGGGCTGAACTTCATGTGACCTAATAGGTTATTTCAAGTCAGTTGTTTATGGATGTGCACTTCATGTGACAATACAGATAATATGCAAACAGACCCTCTCCTGAGGTGGTTTTATTTTTCCTATCAAAGGAAACTGTTTAACCAAAGCAGTGTTACCAAACCAATGAGTCTATGTTAACAGAGGGGAGGAAATCCCTGATTCCTTCTGCCCCAGGAAGGGCTGTGGTGCCATCAGGGGTCAGGAGGCAGTGGGCACAGGTAGCCATGCCCCTGGACTCACCAGGCTGGTCCTTCCTCCCTGAGGTTCACTGTCTCATGTTCCAGACCCCAGTGGTCACTCAGCCCAGGACCTGGGCCATGATGTCCCCCTTCCCCTGTGATGCTAATAAATTTCTCCAAAGAGATCGCTTTCTTCCCAAGGCTCAAGCCCCCCTGTAGCCCCTCACAGGCTGGCTTGACCCTTGTCTTCAGGGAAGGAAACATGTGACCAGATGACAGTCTTGCCTGCTGATTGCTACAGTGAGGGATGTGTACACATGGTGGAAACGCAGAGAAAAGACACATAAACTGAACGTTGGGAAACCAGGGGAGGGGTCTTAGGAAAGGGAGAAGTTAGCTGGGATAGAGTAAAGCAGGAAGGAGTGGAAGAGGGTCCTAGGCAGTGAGGTGCAAGGGCCAGGAGGCAGAGGGACAATGGCCTGTCAAGGCCAGCAAAGTGCAAAGATGCTGGGCCGGAGTGTGGGGGTGAAGGAGAGATATCACATCAGTTGAGCATGACATTTTGGCTTCCATGTGAGCACAGCAACCCTCTGAAGTCAGGTTGGTCAACAAGCCCCTTTTACAGATAAGAGAGTTGAGGCCTGGAAAGGGGAGGTGACTTGCAAAGGGGTGGCAATACAATGGGGTTGGGCTTTGTGCAGAGTGTTAGAGACCAACCCCACAGAGCTACTAACAAACAGCCTGCTTGTCTTCCTCCTGCTTCAGAAATGTCACGTCTTCAGTAGCTGTGGCCTGCTCCCCCAAGATCTCAGACCTCAAAGACCAAACCCAAGGTCCCCCTGCATCTCCCCTGGCCTCCTGAAGACCCAGGCTTACTGGAAGCCCAGGGACTCTTCACCTTCTCTCTGTCCTGAAGTCACAGCGGCACCAACCAGGCTGAGTCACCACTGTGCAAACACCCGGCACATGATCTTGAACCTGGTCAGCTCTACAATCTTTCAGGCACATCCAGATGCCCCTGATTGGTGCCATTAGTGAGATGGTAAGCAGAAGAGGGCAGGTTGTCTTCCTTCCTGCCTCGCCCCTGCCTTCTGGAATTCGACATCCAAAAAATATCAGGCTCCTGATTTGGGCCAGAGATGGGCTGCTGCTGGCCTGCAGCCTTGGCGGGGCACAGCTTTCCAGGGCTCCCTAGTGGTTTGGCCTCTGCAGGAGTGGGTGGGTGGTCTCTGGAGACTCTAGGATCTTTCTGAAGCTCAGAAGCTCACAGCAGATGAAGAAGGGCCTGAAGAAGGGAGTGGAGTCCTAGGATTGTCTCAGAGATGATTCAGATGAACGGCTCTTGGAGAAGGCATGCAACTTGGGAGTGCTCTGAGTGACCTAGGTGCTGGAGACCAAGGCTCAGCCTAAGATTAGCACTTTCTGATGGGGTGATGACCCTTCCATGAGCCTTGGTGTTCTGTCAAATGGGCAAATGGGTGGTTTCGTGGTCCCCAAGCATGGGGTCTGGCATGTGGTCCATACTCAGCAGCAATCAGGGTTCCTGGTGCTACTGTCTGGCATAGAAGGAAGCAGGAGACACCGGGATGGTACCACTGTTAGCCTACTGATGGGAAAGTTCTGACTTCCTGGGCCCAGCAGTCTCTGGGCCTGACTACTGTCTGAGTCAGATATCTCTTCAGACCAGTGACTGAGCAGACCCTCTCCAGGGACACCCGGGGTGGGGAGGCGATAAGAAGAGGACAAGGAACTGATACTGTGTGTCTCCAGTGGACTCTGGAGAGCCGGGGAGAGCAGCGCCTGAGAGGAATAGAGGGAAGGGGGTAGGGGAGGGGGGAAAGCAAGGACTCCTCCTGGAACCTGCAGTTTCCACTGAGGGAGGGCAGATGGCGGGAGGCTGGCTGACAGCTTCCAGAGACCACGGATGAACCAGAGCGAGTGTGAGTAAATGCACGTGCACAGGAATACCTGTGCATTTAGGTAATTAAGGCCAACAACTGTTCCTGCTGTTAGTCACCCTGGACCCTGTCTCCTGAGTCAGCATGGACTCACAGCTTCCCCCGGGTGTGCAGGTAATCTGCTCCTCCAGGCTTCCAAGGCCCTGACCCTTTAGAAGCAGATGACCAGGTCTGTCTCCTGAGGCAGCCCTGAATAGGTTCAAGCCACAGACCTTTCAGCTAGTAGACAATCATGCAACCATTTACATCACCAGAGCCATCCAGGCCAGGTCATTTCTGACTCATAGCAACACCACATAAAACAAAATAAAACAGCCCCTGGTCCCCACCGTCTGTGCTGCTCCATCTGATGGAGGGTCTTGCTCTTCTCCACTGAGCCTCTAATTATTAAACATAATGTCATTTTTTCAGGGACTGGGCTGAAAAGGATAATACCTCCTGATAATACCCCCGAAGTACATGAGGCCAAATGTCATCCTTCCTGCCTCTGATGAGCACCACAGCTGCACTTTTTCCAAGGCCAATTTGTTTGTTCTCCTGACAGTTCATGATATAGTCAATATTTTTCCCCAACACAAAACCCCTCAACTCTTCTTTATTCTTCCTTATTCACTGTTCATTTGTCTTGTGCATATGAAGCAATTGAAAATTCCATGGCTAAGGTCAGTACACACCTTAGTCTTCAGAATGACATCTTTGCTTTTCAATACTTGAGGATGTCTAATGCAAAGCAGATATGCCCAGCACAAATTGATTGTGAACACAAGTGAAGAAAAACTTTTGACAACCTCAATCTTTTCTCCATTTCTCTTGGTGTTACTTATTGGCCTAGTTGTGTGAAGTTTTGCTTTCTTATGTTGATGTGTACTCTACACTGAAGGCTGTAGTCTTTGATCTACTGTAAGTGCTTCAAGTCCTCGCCACTTAGTGAGCAAGACTGGTGCCGTTTGTAGATTGTAGGTTGTGCCTCTGATCCTGATACTACTGTCTTCATAGAATCCAGCTTCTCAAATTATTTGCTCAGCATATAGATTGAAACAAAGCAGTGAAAGAATATAACCCTCACGTAAACTTTCTTTATTTTAAAGCATGAAGTAAACTTATCATGTTCTCTTCAAGTAGCTGCTTTTTCATCTGTTTACAGGTTATATTTGAGTAGAATTAAGTGTTCTGGAATTCCCATTCTTGTAGTGCTGTTCCTAATTTGTTATGGTCCAAAGAGTTGAATGCAGAGTCAATAAAACACAGGTAAACATCTCTCTGGTATTCTCTGTTTTCAGCCAAGATCCACCTGATTGTCGGCAATGGCAATCCTTGTCCCACATCCTTTTCTGAATCTTGTGTGAATTTCTGGCAGTTCCCTATTGATATACTGCTGCAATCATTTTTCAATTCTCTCCAGCGAGACTTTATTTGCATGTGATAATAACCTCTGGGATGGGCACCCATATGGCTCTCTTTCAGCTGTTTGGCCAGGTTGTAGTCTTCTGAACTTCTTGGCAGAACTGCTCACTCTTTTTAAAATGGCTACATTAGTTTCCTAAGGCTGCTGTAACAAAATATCAAGCTGAGCACCTAACAAGTCAAAAATGTATTGTTGCACAGTCCTAGCGTCTAGGAGCAGCAATAATAACATCATGGGCAGTGGGGACATTCTGAGACTCATAAGAGCCAAACTGTTCCATGTCTCTCTCCCAGATTCTCGAGGCTCCAGCATTCTCTGGCATTCCTATTACATGACCAGACTTCCTCTTTCTCCTTGTCCCCATCATCTCTTGAATCCTATTAGGCTAAAATCCACCCTGCTCCAGCCCAACCTCATGCTAACTGAGGTCATCGCCAATGACCTTGATTCCATACAAAGCTCCAGACACAGGCACAAGTACATGCGCTGGGAGGCACAGTAGGTGGGCTGGGAGGACACATATCAACCTGTGACAATGGTGAGTATAATAATTGGCTTTCAAATGGCGAGCCAATTCTGCAGACTTGAGAAACCCCACATGGTCCAGGGGCAGAGCTCTTCTTAAATATTCCCCAAGGAACATTTATGTTGTTTTCTTGATTATCTGTGTCTACTTTTGTAATCAGGAAAATAAATGCTAGACCCCTAAAATAAGAAGGGAGGGGGTCCCTCTTCTATTTTCCTGGGAAACGTTTGCATAGAATGGATATTCTTTCTCCTCTCTCCCCTCCTCCTGAAATCACACATCCCTCTTTCCTTCCTAAGCTCTCAGAAACCCACCTCTCTGTGAAGGTGGCATTCATCTTTCCACAGGAGCCTACAGGCTACGTCCTTCGTGTGCACCGATCATGAAGCTTCATAAAACTTTACCCTTATTTTACATGAGGAAACTGACGTAAAGGAATAAGGAAAAATAAGGACATTTATTTTAGATGAGGAAACTGAGACTCAGAGATGGAAAGTTCCCTCAGAAAGGGCTCTCAGCTAGGACACAGCAGAGGCAGGATTGGAACCCAGGCCAGAGCAGCTCCCAAGCAGACAGACTCTAGAAAACAGAAAAGCAGCATCCCTCCCAACCGCAGAATAAGGCAGGCCTGGGAGACCGACAGGCAGGGTTGGATTGACTTTTTAAAAAATGGAGCCAAATCCTACTGCACCAGAAGGCTGCCTGTGTCATCTGAGGTCGGCCTTGCAGCGTTCGTGGGTAGAACACATTCACTCAACAAGTATTCAAGGACCACCCACCTCCAGGCAGAGTACTGTGTGTGATGGGAAGATCTTTGTGATCCTTGACTCCTAGAGGCCCCACGGCCATGATGTGACCACAGGAGCGCTCCAAAAAGGGGTCACTCTCCTCTTCACACACCCCCCCCATGCCCTCTTTCCTCCTTTGTCAGACTCACCCTCAGAGTGAGGCCATCCTACACTTGCCTGACTCTCCTGCCTCTTCTATTTCTTCTTCCTCTTTCCATCTAAACATCACCTCTCTCTCTCCACCTTCAGCGTCAAGGTCAATGTGATCACCTCCCGGAGTGGAAGCCTAGGAGACTTGGGTTTCTGGAAGGTTAGGAAGGAAAGAGAGATTTGCAAGAACCTCGGCAATGGAAACTTGAAGAGAGGACTTGACTTTACACATGTCATTTCACCCTTTGAGTTGTGGTTGTTGTTAAGTGCCATCAAGTCGTAGAGTCATAGTGACCCTAAGAATGAAAGACCTGAACACTTGTATAACTTTCATTGTTTCTCCAGGTTCATAGAGTTTCTGGAGGCAGGTTATTTCAGAAGTGGATGCCACTCCTGTTTCCAAGCCTGTTTTAATCAGGGAGCTCCACTGAACACTGTCCACCATGGGTAACCATTATCATATTTGACACATCAGTGTCACAGTGTTTAGCATCACAGAAAACACGAGTTACATCTGTACAGCAAATAGACAGACCAGTGTTATATCACTTAGAAGAGTGTTTGACCAAAAACAATTAAAACCAAGCTGAGGGCCGCACAAATGTGCAGGCCTCACTGACAAAAAGCAGGAAACTTGTGAATTGTCTTTGATCCTGATCTCGCTGAGGAGTGGAAGGGTCATGAAGACCAAGGACGTCGTGTTGGATGGCTCTGTGCAGGGGTGAGCAGGGGGGAGTGGCTCAGGGTGGTGTAAGAGAAAGACAAAGTAGAGGCTAAGGTCATGGTTAGGGACCTCTGGTGGCCTAGAGAATAAAGAGTTGCACTGGCAACCCAAAGGTACAACGTTCTAATCCACCAGTTACTCTTGTGGAGGAAAGATAGACAATGTCCTCATGCAATTTTTCCCCCTCTCATGCAATTTACAGTCTTCAAAAACCGACCAGAGGGTCAGCTATGAGTTGGTTCCAATTTGACAGCAATTAGAGATTTGAGTTTTGAAGATCATGGTCCACTCGAAGTGACAAGGCTCAAAAGTACAGACAACTGAGCTCACTCAACCTGGGTGTCCAGCTCTGTAGAGTTTGGGGCACATCTGCTCGATCTCTCTGAGGCTCAGCTATGATTTTGCTAGTGTCACTTGGCTGGGGGACTGCTGGGGGGCTGAGCTGTCTCGACAAGTTGGGCTGAGGAGGATGATACCAAAGAAAAAATATACACTTGGAAATTCTTGCATTCAAATTTTTCCCCTACTTTCTGAACATTGGGTTTTCCCTCTGTAAAATGGGGAGGCTATTCCCCCTACACAGTTGTGAGGGTTAGAGAAAAGGCATCCGGAGCATTCTGTCCAGGGCCCAGTGCACAGACAGTTGCTAAAATAAAGATGACTTTTTGAGAAGCTCATCGCCTTGATGTTTTACTTGTTGATATGTCAACTCAGAAAGGTGTAGATTAAAGAATGATGAGGAACCTTGATTGCCTTTTGGATGGATTGAAAGTTTCAACTGGGACCTTTGAATGTTTGTGTCTTTTATATTGAGTCAAGATATTATCTAATCATGATTTTTACTACCTAGCAATTGATTACAAGTGTAAGTACTTGGGTAGAAGCAAAGTTTCTAAAATAAAGATGCTGTTTTCTTTTTTAAAAAATGATGAGATGATGCTTGATGCTTGCTGGGAAGTTTCTAGCTGGACCTCTTGGAGAGAACCCCAGATGAGTATCCCCGGGCACTCGGGGGCATGGCAGACACTTCTGGGCCTGGACCAGCATGTGACAGTGGAGAACTAAGGAACCCAGAGACGTCAGCTTAGCCATATCATGGCAAGGCCAATGTGTGTGTGTCCTCTAACCACATTTAGCCCAGGTGTGGGGGGCAGTAAGAGTGTGGAGACCCAGTTTTTCTGAGAAGCGTTCAGAAGAATGTCCAAAGTGGTAAGCACGTCTGTGGGTGAGGAGCTCCAGTTGAGCTTGTGTAACAGACACCAGAATCCTGCCTCATCACTCACCTTTCTGAGAAGCCTGCTCCCATCTCCATAGCAACCACAGCGCTTCAGGGAGCTTCCTCTCCTGGCCCTGGGGTTTGTCTCCCATGGGAGGTGAGCCCTGGGGTTCCTTGCTCTTCCAGAATCCAGATAAGGGACAGAGAGTCCAGTCTCAGAGGAGCCAGCATCCTTCCACATCAAAGAGGGCTGAGGCAGAGGCCTGCAAACATCTCTCCAGTGGGGAGAATGCAGGCAAGGTGGCCGGTGCAGCCGGTGCAGCCCTCTGACAGGGAATTCCCCTTTTTTAAATGTATTTAAATTTATTAATGATTTATTATGATGATCCACAATTTACTATACAGTCCAACGCTTTTGCAAAATCAATAAAGCATAAGTAAACATCTTTCTGAGACTCTGCTTTCAGCCAAGATCCATCAGCAATGATGCCAATCTTTCCCAGTAAAATTACCTCATAGGGTGTTCTTGGTTATAAGATTTACCAAAGCAGATCACCACACACACACACACACACACACACACACACACACACACGTCATGCACACCCGAAAATACAATACAATCACCCTTGTCTTACAATCTGCTTTTCTGTGTAATGAAACAACAACAACAAAACCCCTGATTGCTGGCAAGATGGTTCAAGGGAGCTCTGGTGGCCTAGTGGCAAGACGCTGCACTACAATCCAGAGGTACGCGGTTTAAATCCACCAGATGCTCTGCTGGAGAAGGAGGAGGCAATCTCCTCCTGTACCAGTCAGATCTGATTTGACGGTACACGTAAAAATAATACAATAAAAAAATAAAGAAAGAAAGAAAAAAGAAAAAAAAAGATAGTTCCAACACCTCATGACCCTCCATCAGGATTCTGGGCCATAAGTCTTACGGAAGGCGGCTGCTTCCCACGTAATAGGATGTAATAGGGTATCATAAACCTCTCCCTGAGTCAGATCCATTTCCCCCTCGACGTTATCGCTGCTTTGCCCAGTGTCTATATCTGGTCACCAGGAAAGTTCTTATTTGTCAAAAAGCTGAGCTGTCTTTGCTAAGGAATATGACAAATACATTCTGAAATTAACACCAGCATCAATTAAAAATGTGAATGTGATTACACGGATCTGTCTATAGGCATATAATTAAATAATTACTCGTGTAGACTTAGCTAGAAGTGTCTCGGGCATTGTAAAAAGAGCAAGAGCTGCCTGGGGACGGCCATGCCTGACTTTTACCAACTCTACAAAGGAGAACTGCCCCCATTAACAACACAAACCCAATTCCTTTGAGGTCAGATACATCCCCCATGCTCCTACACCTCTTTTTTACTCATCCCAAGACCAACCTTACTGCTTTACTGGGTCCAAAATGCAATGCAATAGCTCACAGACCACACAGAACCATATGAGAAAAGTGAAAAGGTTATAATCCAGGTTGGTAGTAAAAAAAAATAGGACAGCTTCCAAAGTGTGCTCAAGGTCTCAGCCTTGTGGCTTTAGGACAGTTGTTACAAAATGCTCAGCTATATATGGCCCCTTCTCTCCCCTCAGTTGCCCAACAAACTTTGGCAAAGGCTCTCAGCTTCGGTTCTGTGATGTAGCAGTTCCAAAGTCCCATCTCATCTCAGGTCTGGTTCCCCATCTCATGTCAGCTCTCTGGTTCTCTGCTGTGGCTGCTGCTCCTATAGGCCTTAGTCTGCTGGCACAAGAATCTCTGGCTCTGAAGGACACACTGCATTCTCTTCCTTCCTCTTTCACTGGTGGAGAAGATTCTCCAATTCTGCTGCTGCCTCACTCAACGGTGAGACTAGCCAATCCTTTTCTGCACTGGTGAAACTAGCCAACTCCCTTATGAATAGATGAACACATCCTGTTCGCATAGTCCAGCCTGTCCACACGGCAAAGTAAGTTAATGGTTAAGGGAAGCTATTTTGGACAAAAACCCCTTAACACTACTGGCATAATGTATGTACAGGTATGTGTGTACATGCATATATGTCCATGTATATAACAAAACACAGAGAGATACAGGTGTGGATACTTTTGAGATAAAGCCAAACATCTTGTGAGATTGGTTTTCGGAGATTGAACATTTTGGACTACGTCTCGTGAGGCAACCCAGTTAACTGGCATAAAATGTTCATAAAATGTAGGTTCTTCGTCCAAGGTGGCATGTAAACACCCAAGAGCAGTCATATAAAAGATACAACTTTGGGTCTTCACTCATTTAGAACAAAAGTGAAAGAAGAAAACGAAAGATTTAAAGAAGAAAGTAACTTCTAGGACTAATTTTAAAACTGCATTGCCAGGTGGGGTGGGCGGGGAGAAAAGTGAAACAATGAATGAATGGAATTCCAAAATCTCTATAGATGTTCATTGGCATGAATAATAATTTAAAAAAACAACCCTGCATTGCCATAGAGTCAGAAGTAATTGATGTCTGACCTTCCAGAATTTTCAGAGATTGTAAACTGCACAGGAGAGGACTGTCCATCTTTATTCCACAGAGCAGTTGGTGGATTTGAACGCTCACCTTTGATAGTTCAACTTTCTTTTCACGAGGGCTCCAGAATTCCCTATGGGACTAAGAGCTGACACTAAACCACAACTTCATCTACTCTGAGACCAGAAGAACTAGGTGGTGCCTGGCTACCACAGCTGACTATTCTCATGAGGGTCACTTCAGACTGATATTAAAGAATGAGAAGGGAATGTGAAACAGAACTCAGATTCTTAAAAAGTCCAATCAAGGGACTCCCTGAGACTATCTCTGAGAAACACTTCAAACCTTAAACCATAGTTATTCCTTGAGGTCACCTGAGAGTTACAGAACAGATTGTACCAGAAAATAAATTCAATATCTCATGAGTACTGAACTTCTTTGGGGGAAAGAATCATCTCAGACAGCTGGACAGTGACTAGGGATGATAGAAGGAGAATTGATGACTTTGAGCTGTGGTGCCGGAGAAGAGTGTTGACTATACCATGGGCTGCTAGGAGAACAAATAGGTTCATCCTGGAGAAAGGTAAACCAGGCTGCTCCTTGGAGGCAAGGATTCTGAAGCTTTGTTTGACATACATTGGGCATGTTGCAAAGCAGGACCAGTCCTTGGACAGGACTGCTTGGGAGGGTGAAGGGACAGTGCAAGAGAGGAAGATCCTGGATGAGATGGATTAATTCCGTGACTCGAGTCATGGGAGTAGGTTTGTCAGAGACAATAAGATTGGCACAGGATAGAGCAGGGTGTAGGGCTGTTGTGCATAGGGTGGCTATGAGTCGCAAACAACTCAACAGCACATAACAATTACTCTCAGACAAAACTAAGACGGGAGCAAGGACACATTCTGTACAGTCAGAATGAAATGAATAAGGATAAATGTAACCAATTTTTATGGACTAATCTGTATAGAAACTGTTAAATGGGAACCTAATATGTCATGTGAACTCTCATTTTAAATACTTTTTTTAATCAAAAGCAGCAAGAAACTGGGGCTCAAAGCCCCTCTGGGCCTCTGAAGACCCCCCTAAAAACAGAAGTTTGGATCCAGGCACCAGCTTCGCTGCCCCCTCTGAAGGAAGGTGCTGATTACCTGGTTCCTTGGCCATCCCTGCATGGCAGGGCATCAGCCTTCCTCCTCCCAATGCCCTTGTCTTTGCTTACTTTATCTTCCCTTGCTTGTTTTCTCTTTCATAAGAGGTCAACTCAGGAGGGACCCTGCACTAATCCTGCCTCATTAACAGAACAGAAAATTCATATCAAATGGGATTAGAGCCATTGGCATAGAGATTAGGATCTACAACAAGCAACAATTTTTTTTACTGTATACATATACTATTTTTATTTAAAAGATTAGGAGTCAGAACCAACTCATAGCTGACCCTCCAGCAAGTTTTCAGAGGCTGTACACAGCATAGGAGATGGCCCATCTTTTCCCCACAGAGGAGGTGCTTTGACCTATGTTTAATAAGAACAATCTGCAGTGCCAGCAAGAGTGACGCAGCGCGAGAACGCTGGCACCAGACGGGAGAACGCCGCTGCCAGACGGGGTTCCACTGTGAGAGGGGCCGGGAAGAGAC
>NW_006399866.1:457788-466055 GCF_000299155.1 Elephantulus edwardii | reverse complement strand
CAGAACTGGCTTTGACAAGCACTGTGGCAATTGGACAATTAAAACAGACATTCGGAGGGCGGGGGAAGAAGAACAAACTGCGGAAGAGGGTAGAGAGAATGGTACAGCAATGAAGGAATGAAAACCCAAAATCCCTGTAAATGTTCATTAATACTAATAAAATTTAAAAAAATAAGAAGAAGAAGAAAAAGATTAGGTGTTTTAGAAATGGAGGGTGGGAGGGGTATTTCCATGTGGGTGAAGTGTACCTGATCACAATGACAGAGATGATTCTCCCTCTCAGAAAAGAAAAGGGTCCACACTCCTGGATCATCCGATGAGAAGAGAAGAGCCTTGGGTCCAGGAGTGAAGCTGAGAGTTCAAGACACTGAGGTCCCCCTGTGTCCACTGGCCTTATTTGCCCCTCTGTGGTGGTCAGATTGGGGTGTGACGCAGCCTTGCAGCTCAGGAGGCCATGTGGAGGCGAAGGGGCAGCTGACACTCTCTGCAGAGCTACACTCTTGCTGAGCCAGCCCTCCCCGGGTTCCGGGCTCCGAGGACTCTCTGCAGATTCTCTACCCCCCCCTCCCCCCCGGCACTCCAGGGTCTCCTTCAGCTCTGCTAACTCCTAGTCTTGCTGGGACCTATTGAGTCCCTCCTCCTTCAGGTCATGATGGAGTTTTCTTACTACTGCTCTCCTTCCCTTTTGATAGGCATCCTCAGGTATTTATCATCACACCTTTCTCTTCTAGTTTCTTCTTCAGAATGAACTCAGTATCTGTAAACTCATCACAAGCACTGGCCAGCTTGTTCAGAAACTGACATTTTTCTTGAATCAATGCAGGCAGGGTAGCTGCAAGCTGCATTTCCTGTCTTACATAAATTTGACTTCTATAGACCTGCACTAGTCTGACCAGAAATCAGTAGCTCACCAGAAAGGCAAAGACAGAAATACTCAGCTTTGTCTTCCACTGGGATTCATGGATCAGGAACCATTTTCTCTTCTTATCAGGCCATAAAGCCAGAATCTCTAACTGAAACCACCAAATGGCCAGCCTGAAGGCTTGACCCACAAAGAGACAGAGCACACCCCTGACGCAGTGGCTGCTCAGGGCAGTGCCTGGTCTCTCTGTGGAATTCCAGCCACAACACACCTCTTAAACCCCTGGCATTCTGCCAGAGCCCACCAGCAACTACCAGCCTGAACCATGAGAGGGGCGTTGAGGGAAGTATCCAGACAATCAATATGCTTGTCTCCAACATTTTGTACTGCTCGCCTTTCTTTCCAAATTTCTTACTGTTTTTATGTTTTTAATTCCTATGAAATTGAGACACTAATCTTACTGGATTTTTTTCAATCTCATACCTTCTCCTCATAGTAACGATGTTACGAGGATAAGAATTGTGTCCATAAATCCAAAACTTACCTTCCTGTACCTTTTCAACAAAGACCCACCCACCCTAGCTTAAGCAGCCTTTGACTTGATTTCCATCACCACTCATGAGTTTTACCAGGTCTGAAGACCATAAAAATGAAAGAAATCATAATGTATTCTTGCTGCTCCTATCTCTTGCTCAAAATCAGATCCGCTGATAACTTTTTAGGGTTTTTGTTAATATTTTTATTATACATTGTGTTTCATGCATGTGCATTTTGTTTTATAGAACCTACAATAACTACATTCATGAAAGTGGTTAAGCCATCTACTTCATGTCCCAGTGCCCTAACATCCCCCTTTCAGTTAGCTGGTTACTGACTTGCCCACCCCTAACAAGCCAGTACTCTGAGGGAACAAGCATGTTTCTTTTGCTGAAGACTCAATCTGCAGTCTAACTTGGAAACATCGAGCATCTGCATCCACAAGCAGAGTCCAGTCCAGAGCAAGCCATCACGTGCAGCCGTCGACTGTAGCTCAGAGCCGGGATCATCTTCTGTTCACGTAGTTGGATTCTGGTCAGCACATCCCCCACCATCTGTGGCTAGGTTCGGTGGGTGTCGGCTGCAAGCCCAGGTGCCCACACCACTCCCTGCATTCCAGGCCTGTTGGTCACCTCACTCAGCCCTAGTCCCCACGTGGGGCCAAGTTGACAAGCTAGCCAACATTCCTTCCCTGCTCATCCACACATCTGTGCCTGCCAGGTGGGCAGCACTGAGGGAACACATCCAAGTTTTGCCTGTTTCTCCATAGCAACAAATGTTTTTAGTGGTCAAAATTCAAACCAAAGCAATGGAGGATGAGGTTGGGGTTGGAAAGGAGCAGGTAGGCCTAACACTACAGCCTGCAGAGCACAACCAGCCTACCCCTCTGCTTAGACACAGTGTGGAAAGAGCATTGTGCTGACAGCGACCTAAAGAAGCTGGTGTCTGTGCAGACATCCCTGCTGGGGTCCCAGGCAGCCGACCTACATCCAGGGAGGAGATCATCTCCACCTGGCAGCAAATCCCTCTGCCCCTGACCCTTCCCCACCCCACCTGGGAAAACTCCGGGTTGCAGGCAGGGTGAGGGGACAGCAGGACGAGAATATCCCACAAACCCTGATCAGTCGCCATCTGGCTCTGGGAAGAAATGGAACATCTGGTACATAGCGTTTATGTAACTCACGTGTGAGCGCACGTGGCACAGGCTGACCCTCCCGGCCGCCTCACTGGACTCTTCTTTGTGTGTTAAATGCCCTCAGCTACGAAAGTTGTTTGGGGGAGAAGCTTATGCTGTATCACAAGACCTGGCACAGGTAAGAACTCCGGGCCCTGATCGCACCCTCCATGCATACACACTCACACACAATCTCGACTGATAGACGATTACATCAGTGAGCTTTCTAATCATCCTTCCACCTTAACTATTCCATAACAGGCATGAAGATCTGCATTTTCAGTCTAACATTTCGTGCCTTTTACTATATGAGCACAAAACCACGTGTTCGTATTTACCCACAGATATGATGGTATATGCACCGTCTAGTGTGTCAGAGATGATGAAAACGGCACAGGATGGGTCAGGGTACAGGCCAGCTGTTCATAGGTCCACATGAGTCAGACTCAACGACACCTAACAACAATAAAATAGGGAGTTCTGGCGGGTAAGGAGTTGTTCTGCCAATCCAAAGGCTGATGGTTTGAATCCACCAGCTGCTCTGAAGTCAAAGGATGGACAATCCCTTCTTGTGCAATTTGCAGCCTCTGAAAGCCTGCTGGAGGGTCAGCTATGAGTCAGTTCCAACTCAACTGCACACAACAACAATGGCATATAAAATGGTTATTAACTACTGTAGCTTATCATCAGCCCCTGATGCATATCCACCATGTACAGCAGAACAAAATATGCCCAGTCTTGCACTAGCCCACATTGTGGATCCAACTAGGTCTCCAGGCCTTTCTTCCTAGTCTATCTTAGGTGCAAGCACTCCTGGAAGTTGCTCACCATCATAGCAACCCACAAGCCTTCACTCAGATGGGTAATGGTTGCATATGAGATTCACAGGCTGGGATTTAAACCTGGATCTCCTGCATGGGACATGAAAATTCTACCCCTGGAAAACCAAGGCCCTTGCCATACCCAGGAAAACCCATATTTTGGTGCATATGTAATGTGTATATGTTTATGTGTATATATAATGAGTTTATGTTTCGCTTGCGTATGTTTATACACATACACAAATGTAAGAAAAATACACTTGTATATTCTCTTGCACACATGTTTATATGTATCAGAGTTGCCAGATTTACCAATTAAAAACATATGGTGTAATATTAGAGACACACTTAATACTTACACTGAAATTATTCACTTACCTGAAATTCAAATTGAACTGGGATGGGCTATTCTATATTTTATTCAGTAGCCTTACCATGAGTACACACACACACACACACACACACACACACACACACACACACACAGATTAAATCCCCAGGGTCCCTGGAGCCCAGCCCTGGACGCATCGTTTCACTGAGAGAATGGCAGAGATGTTCTGTTCCTCTGGAAATCAGACCCACAGCTGCTCTGCTGCCTTTGGTAGAGCTCCGGGGGAGCCCCCTACCTGGTTACTGCATTTAATCACCTAGGAAGAGCCCCAGGACTGGGCTTGCTGGTACAAAAAACACAGACTTCCGGTCTGAGAGTCAAAGGACTTGTTGGACTCTGAGAAAGCACCTCTCCGCCAACAGCAGCTGTGAGGTTTGGCAGTAACTCCCTGAGCCCTGGGAACTGCCCCCATCTCCAAAGCCTGGGCCTGGCCTGTGTGAGGGGGTGTCCAGTAGGGGCTGGAGAGACAGTTTAAGTCCCAGGAGTTTCAGCTTGCCCTCATCTCCATTCAGCTCTGCTTCTATTTATGAGAAACAAGGCAGGACAAAGGTGTGTGGGCATCCTGATCTTCAGCTTAAATCCTTCAACTAAAAGAATATGTAGATCCACAGGAGAACCCAAAGTCTGGGTGGACTTTAGCTCAGAGAGAAGTAGACACAAAGCCTGTCACTTCTCATCCAACCTGGCCTCCTGCCTCGTCTCTCAGCTCCAGCTCCACCCACTAGGAAAGCAGCATTCTGATCCACAGATGTGTGATGAGCCCCTTGAGAGCCTAGCAAGGAATAGGGTGAATTACTTTATGAAATTAATTCTTTCCCCGGTGATTACATTTTTTTCATTATGAAAGAAAGTCTTTTCAATATTTTTAAGAGAACACACAGGAAACTAAGATTTTTTTTTATAAAAACCTCCATTTTTATTACTCCCTTCTGACTTTCCCCCTATATATACTCATAAAAATAAAAAACTTACAAAATGTTATTTTCTGTAGCACTATGATGAGTGGAGAAGAGATTGAGGTTGTTGATATCAACTTGCCTGGCTCCATAATCAACACTCTTGGCATCAGCAGTCAGGAGACCAAAAGAAAAATTGCACTGGTGAAGTTTGCTGTCAGAGACCTATCAAAAGTGCAAAAGAACAGTGATGTCAGTCTAGAGACTAAGGTGCACCTGATCCAAGGCCATGGCCTTCGCAATTATTTGCTATGCTTCAGAGAACTGGACAGTGACTAAAGATGACAGAAGAAGAATTGATGCTTTTTGAGTTGTGGTGCTGCAGAAGAGTCTTTTTTTTTTTTTAGTGGCACCAACAGTCTTTATTGGCTACAGACAGAAAAGGGGAACACGGCAGCTCCTGCTTCCGAGCGGCGTTCTGAGTCTGGGGCTGTGTGAACTCCTGCAGAAGAGTCTTGAACACACACCGTGGACTGCCAGGAGAACAAATAGGACTGTCTTAGGGTGAAACCAAGTTTCTCCTTAGAGGCTAGGATTTTGAAGCTCTGTCTCACATATTTTGGGCATGTGACCAGGAGGGACCAGTCCTTGGAGAAAGACATCATGCTTGGAAGGGTGGAGGGACAGTGCAGGAGAGGAAGATCCTGGATAAGATGGATTGACTCAGTGATGGGGGTAGTGGGGGCAAGTGTGTCAGAGACAGTGAGATTAGCTCAGGACAGGGCAGAGTTCAGAGCTATTGTACAAAGGTTCACTATGAGTCGCAAACAACTTAATGGCACATAACAATAACAACAACATACACTATATATAAAGTACATTTTATTATATCATTTTTATACTACAAAATATAAATTACATATTTTTGTCAAAATAGTAAAATTCTGTATTTTGACCAAAGAGTGCAATCATACCCTGCGTGGGGGGTCTGTCTTTTTTACTGACTCACTTATTATGAACATCTTTTTTTTAATTTTTTAAATTATTTTTGTGTGTCTGTACCATCAGATCAGATCTGACTGGTGCAGGAAATTGTCCCTCCTTCTCCAGCAGAGAATCTGGTAGATTCAAACTGCACACCTCTAGGATTTCAGTGCAGCTTCTTGCCACTGGGCCACCAGAGTTCCAAGAACATCTATTTGCATCAATAACTAAACATCCACTTCTTGATTTGTAGCACTCTCAAAGTGGCCTCTTGTATGGATTCTTTTGGATATTGTTGATGCTCACTGTTGTTTTATAATAACACAGTAATAATAGCAGCCACCTTCTTTTGTTTATGCCCTATTTGCCCAGTTGCCATACTGTTGCTGTTTGGCACCATCGAGTCTGCTCCAGTTCGTGGAGACTGTGTGGACAACAGCTCGAAATCCTGGCCACTCCTGGGCCATCCTCTCAGTCTCTCTGTTGTGCTGAAGTCCAGCGTTGATGTCACTGTGTCAGCCCACCTTGTTGAGGACCTTCTTCTCTTTGACCGACTTAGTAGTGTTTTTTTCCCTTTATTTTATTGTGATTTAACAAAGGTTTACAGAAAAGTTGGGTTTATTTAATTCATTCATTCTTGCACATTTTCCTCCCTTCTCCTCCTTATCCTCTTCCCCGAATCATTTTGCAATGCATTTCTTGTTTTATTATTTTAAGCACTTTTAAAATTATTATTATTATTTTTATGTACACCATCAAATCAGATCTAACTGGTACGGGCGGGAGGAGAGTACCTCTCCTTCTCCAGCAGAGCATCTGGTGGATTTGAACTGCGTGCCTTTGGGATTACAGTGTGGCTTCTTGCCACTAGGCCACCAGAGCTCCCTCCAATGCATCTCTTGTTCCAGATTGGTCATTGTCATACATATAATGCCAACCCACACATTCCTTTCAGACATTCTTTCCCCTCATCTGTAAGACTGCAGTGTTAATTATCTATCCACTCTTCCTGTTCTCCCCACCCTGTGCCAATGCGTAAAAGCAGTGTTATGCAGTATTTGTTCTTTAATGACTGAGATGTTTCACTGAACATAATGTCTTGCAGACTTATCCATGTTGTATAGTGTTTTACAAGTTCATTGGGTTTTTTTTTAATTTTTATTTTATTTTATTATTTTGTGTCTGTGTTGTGTGTACCATCAAATCAGATCTGACTGGTACAGGAGGAGACTGTTCCTCCCTCTCCAGCAGAGCATCTGGTGGATTTGAACCATGCACCTCTGGGATTGCACTACACCTTCTTGCCACTAGGCCACCAGAGCTCGCCAAGTTCATTGTTTTTAAGTGCTGCATAATATTATATTATGTGGATGTACCACAGTTTTTCTACTCATTCTCTTGTTGACAGGCAGTTGGGCTGCTTCCATCTCTTTGCTGTTGTGAATAACCCAGCAATAAACAGGGATGTGTATACACATCTGTTTGCCTCAGAGCTCTAGTTTCTTTAGGTATATTCCTAGTAGTGGGATAGCTGGATCAAACAGTATTTCTATTTCCAACTTTCTGAGAAAGCACTAGACTGCCTTCCATGGTGGTTGTACCATTTGCGTTCCCACCAGCAGGGAATGAGAGTTCCAAACTCTCTACATCCTTACCAGCATTTGTTGTTTGCTGTCCTGTTGAATTTTGTTATTGTTGCTGGAGGGAGATGATATCTCATAGTTGTTTAGTGACCCATTACTTTTCCAATTACAATGTCCTTCTCCAGGGACTGGTCTCTCCTGATAGCATGTCCAAAGCTCCTAAGACGTCTCATCATTCTTGAATCTGAGGATTAATATCAGGCAACACTTTGTCAAGACAAAGTTATTTGTTCTTTTGGCAGTTCATGTATTTAGTACTCAGTATGGTAGTTCAATATTCTTGGCCAACACCACAATTCAGAATCATCAATTCTCTCTATCTTCCTTACTTATTTCCTACTTTCACATGTGTAAATAATTGACAATATTGTGACATGAGTTGAATGCACCCTTTTAGGATTCTTTAGTATGCTTAGGCTTTTTAGCACTTTTAAGAGATCCTTGGAAGCTGATTTGGCCATTGTAATTCATCATTTGATATCTTGACTACTGCTTTCATGGGTGCTGATTGTGGATGAAAGTTACATGGAATCATTCATGACTTCAATCTTTTCTCTGTTTGTCATAAAGTTTTTGTGAAGATTTTTGTTTTCTTCATGTTGAAATATAATCCATACTGAAGACAACAGTCTTTGAGCTTCATGAATAAGTGTTGCTCATTTGCATATTGCAGGTTGTTAATTAGTCTTCCACCAATCCTGATGCCAGATTCTTCTTCATATATTCAGTTTCTCACATTATTTGCTTGGGTGACATATTGAGATGTACAGGTATGGTGAAAGAATAAAATTCTGACAAATACCTTTTCTGATTCTAAATTATACAGTATTCCCTTGTTCTGTTTAGACAACTCCTTCTTAGTCAGTGAATAGGTTTCACATGAGCACAATTAAATGTTCTGAAACTGCACCACAACAAGATAAAGGTAAATAATCCAATAGAAAAATGGGCACAGGATA
>NW_006399866.1:445287-456483 GCF_000299155.1 Elephantulus edwardii | reverse complement strand
TTCTGAAACTGAATGTCATCCATAATTTATTATGATCCACACAGTCAAATCCCTTTTCAGAGCCATTAAAGCACAAGTAAACAACAATAATACTGCTAGTAAAGGTGGGGTTTAAAATTTATATTTTTTTGTTTTATTTGGCCTTTTGTAATTACTGTATTAAGAAGATGAAACATTTTCTCATCAGCGTTCATCATCAAATTACCATTTGTATTTGTTCCCTGTGGCTTGCCTGCCTTTGTCATCTCCTTAGTTCAAGGGATGTAAAGTGTGCTGAGAGGCCTCCCCCTTTTCACAGCTGGGCAGTTTGCCACATTGAAAGCAGGGTCATCCAGACCATGCTGCTGGCCCCTGGGAGCAGTGACTTCCCTCAAGACACATAGAGTAGGATGATAGGAGGAGGGTAGTTTCCAATTGTCAAAAGATACAAAAGCCCAGGTCCCACCCCAGGAGTTCAGATATAATAGTTGTTCAAGGGTATGGTTTCAACATTAGGATTCTGCCGCCGGCACCACCCCAAGTCTTCCCAGGTACCTCTAAAGCAGCCAAGACCCTGACCTCCAGGCCCCTCTACTACAGAAACCAACAGCCCCCTTCTGGTATGTGATTGAGCCTATGAATCCTTAGCATGAGTCCTGTGCTCGGTGGAGATTTAGGGCTTGGCTCCCATAGGAAACTCACAGGCTACTCTGTGAGGGATGACGTCAGTGTCTCTCCTCTCCAAAAAGAAGTCAGTAGCACTGTGCCCTGGCCAGGCAACTGGCTAAAAGTTTACCTGGGGGTTTGATTATGACATTTCAAAGAGGAGGAAGACCCCCACCTCCCTATGGGCAACGGGAGACTTTCTACCTTCCCTTCCTTTTCACTAAAGGCTACTCCTAAGAGAATGAGTCATTAGACATCAGGCCTCAGAACCATATCCTCAGGGGACATTGCGGTCATTTGGCATAACAGAGCCCACAAAGACAATGTTCTCCATCCCACTTGGAGGAGTAGCAAGCTGGGATCTTAAAAGCCTGGAAGTGGCCATCTAAGGTGCTACTAATGTTTTTCTTCCTGTTTGAAGCAAAGAAGAGTGAAGAACTTGGGAAGTCCATGTTAATAATTGGTCTGTTAGATTTAAATGCCATAAATCTGAGACCAGAAGAATTGATACCAGGTTACTGCCACTGACCATTCAGAAAGCATCACAATCAAGGGTCCTGCACAGAGTAGAAGAAAAGATGTAGAACAAAATTCAAAATCATACACCTTCTCACTCATTAAACTAACAGAGACTAGTAGAAATCCTGAGACTATAGTCCTCAGCCTCACTCTGAACCTGGAACAAACCTTACCCTTGTGCCAGACCTTTCCACCAAACACTAGACAGGTCTAGAAGGTGGAAAAATAACACCAGGGAGACAATGCTTAGCACAATCCACCATACAAGATCAAAAGGACATCACTTTCCCAGGTATAAAACTCAGAAGAATGTTAAAAGAATGTCATCTAAAGAATATAATCAGGGCAAAAAGAACCCTCTTTCTTGGGATGTGCAAAATCTTAATTCTCTTACTGACACTGCCTTCTGATAAAAATGTAATTATGGAAACCTGGAAGAACAGCACATAAGAAATAGCAAAGAAAATCTTGAAACCCAGTTAACATAGTTTACAGTTTATGTAATGAGAAATTTCTCCATAAAAGCCAAGAGGATGTACCGCTCCGGAAGACACATAACCTTGAGTTCCTTTCCCCTTACCTCTTGACTAAGGAAAGTCTTGAGTAGTTCATTCCATCACCTGCCATTTTTCTGCTTGAAAAAGAAGCGAAACTTATCAAAATTATAAATTTCTGCTGAAACAATGCACAAGAAATTTATAGACCATCATCTTGGTGCCACCCCTTCTGAAGTGTCGCCCACTGTGGTTTGCAACATCCTCATCCACCTCGTGATACCCCAGGCTCACTCTTAGACACACTTTATAAACTCCTGTGTGTGTTCTGTTCATGGAAGACCTATTCCTGCCAAAGTCAATTGGGCTTTTAATTATGTTATTGGTCCATAAAGTATCTCTCTGTCAGAGAAATCCAAAATGTAAGCTTTGGAGTCAACAGGACCAGACAGGAACAGTGGCTCCTTGAAATGATCTGGGCAAGTATTGGCTCCTCTGAGCCTCAGTCTCTGCATCTCTAAAATAGTGGAGTGGAATTGTTTTGAGAAGCAGCTGTGTCGAGTTATCAATTACTGGACTCTGGTCTTGGATAACTCTGCTGGATGAGGCCTTTTAGTCCCTTCAACTGATGATGCTGGGCTGCTTCTGTTCTTCACAATCGACAGCCTAGTGCACACAGGGGCCCTCAGCAAACATTCTGGAAACGAGACAGCATTGCTTTCCTCAGGAAATGGGGAGAGCCCAGGTAAGCTGCTGCTCCCTGTTTCCGAGTCCCTGGGTTATGAGGTACAAGCATGATGTTCTTGTTGGTAAATATTGTCGAGTCATACACGACTCATAGTGATCCTATGAAGGAAAGACCTGAATATTTGTATAACTTTCTTCGTTTCTCCAGGTTCATAGGGTTTCCGAAGGCAAGTTATTTCAGAAGTGGATGCCATTCCTGCTTCCAAGCTTGTTTTAATTAGGGAGCTCTACCAAATACTGCCCACCATGGGTAACCATTATCACATTTGACACATCAGTGTCACAAGCATGATGATAACTTTCCTTAATAAGAGGCCACTAACTGAAAAGTACTTCACATACATTATAGCTGACCCTTAGAGTCATCCCCTAAGCTGGTTAATCATATCCTTACTTGCCAGGCTCAGACCAGAGACGTCTTTTACCCAAAGTCACAGAGTCAGGAGTGCGGCTGAGCTACAATTTCTCTTTTGTTGTTGGTGGTGGTGGTAGTTTCAGTAATTTTTTTGTTGAGTTTCTGCCCCCCTGCCACTGTGATTTGAATGAAAATTTACAGAGCAAATTGGTTTTCCATATTCCCAGAAATAAATTCTCTTGTACGACAACTACAATCCTTACATTGTGATAGCACTCTTCCTTCTTCTTTGCTGTGAGTCTCATTTCCATTCATCTTTTTACCCTATCCCTTCTTGCTTTATCCTTGGGTTAATACTACTTTCTTGGTATATGGTTGGTTGGTCTAAGAAGCAAAGGCACCCTGGTGTTATTATTCACTTTATAGGCTCTTCTTTTATTTGTCTGAAAATTGGGCTAAAGGGCTGAGTTCAGATTCAGGCCCAAAAGTTGACCAGGAGCCATTGTCTCAGAAAGTTTCTCTAGTCTCTCTGAGACCAGCAAGCCTGGCCATTTTTCTGGTTCTGCATTTTGTTTGACACTTTTCTCCTACTCTGTCCAGGATCCTCTGTTGTGAACTGCAATCAGTGCCAAAGGTCCACAGAAGCCCAGAATTGGACAAATCATAATCCTTTACTCATAACAAGTCTTTCTTTTTTTGGTGCCAAAACCCAGAATTGAACCAGGTATACAATTCTCTTTTCTAAGCCCATATTCCATACTTCTTATATTTCTTTTCATTTCTCTAACCACCACCTATCTGTCAGTGGGGGAACTCTGGTGACACCATCCATGTTCAAAGATGCTGCTAACTCAAAGACTGTGCTTCTGTGAGGGTTTGAGTTAAACAGAAACTCTGAGAAAGATGGACGCTTTCTCCCAGTTTAAGTTACAGCTTTGCAAATCTGATGAAGGGCCTCTGTGAACCTGCGTGATGGTGGGGAGCATGAGTTCTGTGTGATGCCTGTGTGTAAAGCTGTGGTGGCCTGTGTGTGGCTGTCATGTGGAAGCTCTGCCAGCAGTATTTCCAAGGCCAGCCCGGTCACCCATCAGGGATAGGTGTCAACAGAACTTTCAGACTAAAACAAACAAGAAAGAATGAAAAGTAACCAATGAAAACAATATGAATCACAATAAAACACGAGACACTCGCTTGCTTGGGTGCATCACCAAGAAAGATATATCCATACAGACCTTCCTAAAAGGAATCACAGTAGAGGGTCCTGGACAGAGTTGAGAAAAATGTGGAACAAAACTCAAAATGACAAGGCTTGCTGGTGTAATAGGGATAAGTGAAACCTTTATGACTATGCTCTTAGCAACTCTTCATGTATGAAACTAAGCTTACTGTCCTGGTTCAATTTTCAACCTAACAGACATGCTTATAAACTAAAGAGTAACAGCAGTGGGGTACTCACTCCTGAGAATAATCAGTCATACAAGATTGAAATGGCAGTATTTGCCCAAGGAGAAAACTCAGAAAAATGGGAAGAATATGGTAAAAGGATGAATGGAAACCAGAATCACAAAGAGGAAGTGGGAAGAGTGGTGATAAAATGTACAGTTTGCAATTACTGCTACAAAACGAAATCTGTATAAATGATTGAACAGTAAACCCATTTGCTCTGTAAGGCTACATTCAAAACATAGCAACAATAAAAAGAAATGAGATCTGTTACTATAAGAAACATCATGTTTGGTGAAGTAATGGAACTACAAGGAAGTAGGAGACCTTCAGTGAGCTGAATCAGCACAATAGCCACAATGTTAGACTTGAATATTCCATTTTATTCAATTGCACTAAGAGCCAGTTGACTTGAAGGCCACTATCTCCATATCCTACTTATTTTCTATTTCTTCATTTGGGTATAGAAGTGCCATTTGATCCAGTAACCCCACTACTAGGTATGTATCCCAAAGAAATAAGAGCCGTAACACAACTGATGTACACAGAGTTTATTACAGCATTATTGTAAATAGCAAAGGGTTGGAAACAACTCAAGTGCCCATCAATGAATGAATAACTAAAGAAAATACAATACATTCAAACAATGGAGTAGTATGCATCAATAAAAAGCTACCAAGAATTCTCAAAATGCGAACCGTTTAAAAGAGAGTTATAACTGGGTATTTCTGTCATCACAGGAAACTAGAGCGAGGGCTACATGGTGGAGGGAACCTCGGGGAGGGTTTGTAAAACAATGAAAGAATCTTTTCTTTTACTTTTCCATAATTTTTGGACTCATGTACTTATAACTTGTTAGTCAAATTTGTGTCTTCTAGGTTGCAACACCCCCATGATACATCTTCAAGGATATGAACATGTACAGCCAAGCACAATCAATAAGAGTGCATCTAAATTCCAAAATCAATCTCCATAATAGTCTATGTGTTTCCTACTGCCAAAGGGGCCCTTTAGAGTAGTGAGAGAAGATTTTCACCCTGAAACCCACAGCGTCCCTTTTCAGCAGGAAGTAGCTAAGAGAATACGCCATCCCCTTTTCCTTATGACTCAGGGTGAAGTCTCTCTCAGGGAGGAGTGATAGGGAATGGCAAAGGATACACTGACAAAGAAGATTAATCAGAACTGGCTTTGACAAGCACTGTGGCATTTGGACAAGAACAAACTGGGAGGAGGGTAGAGAGAATAGTGCAACAATGAATGAGTGGATGCCCAAAATCTCTGTAAATGTTTATGAAAATTAATAAAATATAATTATAGAAAAAAAAAGAAAAAGAAAAAAAAAGAATTCTCAAAATGCTACACAACATGAATGAATCTTGAATAAACTACTATTTAGTGGCATCATTCATAAGAGAACAATTTGGTTTAAGATCATTATTATTGAAAGATAAGGAAAGATTTTGCATGCAGATGATATTCATCTTGAAAGGCTAGTGGGGATGAGATGAAAGGAGTAAAAATTAATGAACATATGACTACAGTGCACCTGATCCATGCCATGGTCTTCTCAATTACTTGCTTGCTATGCACCAGAAAGCTGGACAATGACTAGGGATGATAGAAGGAAAATTGATACCTTTGAATTGTAGTGCTAGAGAAGAGTATTGAAAACACAAGGAACTGCCGGGAGAACAAACGGGTTTGCCCTAGAGAGGGTAAAACCAGGCTGCTCCTTGGAGGCAAGGATTCTGAGGCTTCGTCTGACATTGGATATGTTGCAAGGAGGAACCAGTCCTTGGAGAGGGACATCATGCTTAGGAAGGTGGAGGTACAGCACAAGAGAGGAAGACCCTCGATAAGATGGATTGACTCAGTAACTGGGACAATGGGATAGGTGTGTGAGAGACAATAAGGTTGGCTCAGTACAGAGCTAGGTTCAGAGCTGTTGTACATAGGGTCGCTATGAGTTGCAAGTGACTGACAGCACATAACAACAACAATGTCGTCATTATTGTATTTGTCATCGAGTTGAAACCAACCCATAGTTGACTATCTGGTGAGTTTTCAGAGGTATTTAATCTCATGGGAGGAAATTACCCATCCTTCTCCCATGGAGCTGTTGGTGGATTTGAACTATATATCTTTGGTATTGCAATGCAGCATCTTACCACAAGGCCACCAAAGTTCCCTAATGAATACATAGGTTGAGTGAAAAGAAAGACATTATAAAATAAGGGTTTTATTAGATATTATAATAAATTAATTAAATTGCTCAATTGTAATTAACATCATAAAACAAAATGTGAACTACTGAGTGAAAAACCAATATGACTTGTAAACTTTTACTCAAATAAAAACTAACATAACATTTTTAAACTATTTCATTTGATTAAAATAATGAACATCCAGATACCATCAGCAAGAACAAATTCCCCTTCAAATCTTGAATTTTCTATTCATTATTTTATTGCTTTAATATATCACACTTTTGGAAGATCTGGTGGCTTAGTGGCAAGAAGCTGCACTGCAATCCCAGAGGCACGTGGTTCAAATTCACCAGACGCTCTGCTGGAGAAGGAGGGGAACCTTCTCCTGTACCAGTCAGATCTGATTTGTAGGTACACACACAAAAAAATAAATTTTAAAATATCACACTTTAATGTGATTGATTTTGTACTCTAAAAAGAGGATATCACTTAATGTTATGTTGTTACATGTTGTTATCTGCCTTCAAGTAGCCTTTGACTCATAGCGACCCTATGTACAAAGCCCTAAACCCTGCTCTATCCTGTGCCAATCGCACTGCCTCTGACACACCCATCCTGATTACTCCAGTCACAGAATCAATCCACCTCATAGAGGGTCTTCCTCTCCTGCGCTGTCCCTCCACCCTCCCAAGCATGATGTCTGTCCCTCTTCAAGGACAGATCTCTCCTTGCAACATACCTGAAGGTTGTCAGATGAAGCTTCAGAATCCTTGCTTCCAAGGAGCAGCCTGATTTTACCCTCTCTAGGATGAACTTGTTCGTTTTCTTAGCAGTCCATGGTATATTTAATCTTCTTCTCCAACACCACAGCTCAAAGGCATCAATATTGTTACATGAAGATGCATTTATATGGTTTTCTTTGTTTATAGTATTTGTGTAAATAAAATATAATGTATTCATTGTCTTTTTTGTGAGCACTGGACTTCTATTCAGATTTTGCCTTTATAACTACAGCTAAAGAACAAGAACATCAATTTAAAGACTAAGGTGCGCCTGAGCCAAGCCAAGGTATTTTTTAATTGCTTCCTATGCATCTGGCTGTTGGACAACAGTTAAGGATGACCTAAGAAGAATCAATACCTTCAAAATGTGGTGTTAGAGAAGAATACTGAATGTGCCGTGGACTGCCCAAAGAGCAAAGGAGTCTGTCTTGGAGGAAGTGCAAGCAGAGATTTCCTTAAAGGTAAGGATGGTGCGGCTCAGTCTCACACACTCCAAGCATGCTGTCAGGAGCGGCCAGGCCTCGGGGAAGAGTCATTAAAAGAGAGGAAGACCTTCATCAAGATGGACTGTGCGACAGTGACTCCAACAATAGGCTCAAGCATGTCAGAGATGGAGAGGATGGTTCAGGATAGGGCAGGGTTCACACGCGCTGCTCACAGCATAGCTACGACTTGACTCACAGCCGACTCAACAACACCTAACCATGACGATAAATAATCTAATGTAAGACTGGGACTTAACTCATTGCCATCGCGTCAGAGCTGACTCATAGATGACCCTCCAGCGGGTTTTCCAACGCTGTGTGGAAGGAGGTTGCTCATCTTTTTCCCATGGAGCTGCTGGTAGACTCAAACTACCAGAGAGGCACTGCCTGTGGATTAGCAAAGCAACTCTCGATGAACTACACCACCAGAGCCCCCTCTAAGTCTGCAGGCAAACCTAGAGTCTAGCTTGGATAGATAAGTCAGCTGAAAGTGAGACAAAGTGAGCAATTAACGTTACACCAATGATATTACTTTAAACTCAAGCAGCAGTCCGTGAAATCTGGTTGATCTACATTCTTTCCAACACTGACTATTTTCAGACTTCATATTTGCAGTCAAGTGGGTATGAAATGATGACTCATTTGGTCTTGATGTGCATTTTCTTGACCATTTGTGAGGCTGAATATTTCTTTTGATTATTGATTATTTATGTTTCCTTTTCTGTGAAGAGGGAGTTCTGGTGGCTTAGGGCTAAGGAGTTGTGCTGCCAACATAAAGGCTTGTGGTTTAAATCCACTGGTTGCTCTCTGGGGAAAAGATGGACAATTTCCTTCTGTGCAATTAGCTGCTTCTGAAAATCCACAGGAGGGTAAGCTATGAGTTGATTTGACTGGATGGTACACAACAACAACAACTTATGTGAAGAAGATGTCTTGTTTGTTGCATAAAAGGAGAGCCCTGAATAAGCATTTGACTGTGTGGATAATAACAAACTATGGCTAACATTGAGAAGAATGGAATCCCAGAACCCATAATTGTACTCATACAAAACCTATATCTAGATCATGAAACTGTTGTCTGAACAGAGGATGAGAACGTTGCATGGTTAAAAGCATACCTATTCCATCAGTATGCTGAGCAAATCACTTGAGAAATTAAGACTTTAAGGATGTGGCATCAGGATCAGAAGAGGACGCATCAACAGCCTGCATTACACCGATGACACAACCTTGCTGCAAAAGGTCAATGACTATAGCCTTTAAAATGAATTGCATCTCAACATCAAGAAGACAAAAATCCTCACTACCTAAAAAAAAAAGAAAGTTTAACCCTCACCATTGAACTGACAGGCAACATCATGATAGATGGAAATTGCCAATGATTTCATCTTTCTTGGATTTTTAATCAACATCCTTAGTACCAGCAGTCAGGAGATCAAGAAATTTATTGCGTTGAGCAACTTCACTGTCAAGGAATTCTCCAAATTACTGAGAAGCAATGATGTCAGTTTGAAGACTAAAGTGTGCCTGATGCAGGTCATGGGCTTTTCAGTCACCTGCTATGCATATGAGAGCTGGACAAAGGATGAGAGAATGAGTTACAGTATTAGAGAAGAGTACTGAATATCCCATGGACTCCCAAAAGAGCAAAGAGATATGTCTTGGAAAAAGTGCAGCCAGAGTGCTCCTTCCTTAGAAGCAAAGATGGTGAAACTTCACCTCACATACTTTGGACATGTTGGTAAAGAAAGGTGGAGAGTAGAGAAGAAACCCAGCGAGAGGAATTGACACAGTGACCAGAAGAATGGATCTGAACACTTCTCAGATGGTGAAGATGGAGCAGAGTCGGGCAGGGTCCTGACCTGATCCGTTGTTCAAAGCATCACTGTGAGTCATAGGTGACTCGATGGCATCTAACAACAACTTCTGTGTCATGCCTGTCAGTGTCTCTTGCCCATTTTTCTATTACTTTTGTTTTGTCCTTTTCTTACCAATTTCAAAAGTGTTCTTTATTTTTGCTAGACACCAAATCTTTGGAGCAGCCTTGGGGGCACAGTCCAGAGGGAATCTCAGTGTTAATCCAAAGGCATCACCTCTCGGGTGAGTCAATACCACCGGCAGCTTCTCCGGAGAGAAATGAGCAACCTCTTCCAAAGAGATTTACAGACACAAAAACCCCATGAGGATCAGCTGCGAGTCAGTCTCTGCACCAATCAGCTCACCAATCAGCAGTGATTGTGAGGAGGCTGCAGGAGGGGCAGCGTTCCATTCTGTCCGGCAAAGCCTCAGCACCATCAGAGCTGGCTTGATGCACTTAAAAATAGCACAGCGAGCCAGTGTCAGCTGCATAGATCACAATATCCTCACCGGGGTAGCACCTTCTCGTTTTACTTTCTTCTTGTTGTCTGCGCATGAACAAAAAGTCTTCATTTTCATACAATAAGTGCATAAGTCTTTTGTGTTGCTCTTTGGTGGGTGGGTAAAGGGAGGTCACCATAAATTGGCTATGACTTTCCAGCTACTGGTCAACTGGTTGTTATGCTGTAGCCTTGATTTGCTCATCTTGTTGGTACATTAGCTGTTCTACATTCCAAATCTGATGATGCAAATACCTGTAGTCCTTGATCTATTGACTCACTTTTGGAGTGATTAATCTACTTATGGAAATTAATCTTTGTTTGTGAGCTGATGGCTTGATCCTAATCTGTGAGAGCCCCAGGGGCTCCTTCAGAAAGGATTTCATGTGCTTCTGCTTCTAGGCTGGGTGCCCTGCTTGTGCACTCGGCTCAGAGCTGGAGTCCTGAGTGAGCCTAGGATCATCTGTGTGCCTCACATTTGTTCCTGGCCTAGGTACCCCAGCAATTCCTGCAGCAGTGTTGCTAGAGAACCTGGCCCCAGAACAGCCCTGCCCACCTGATACCTGCCAGGCCAGACCAGTCTCCTGCTCTTTGGATTTAGGCCTACCCCCATTCCCCACCCCCAGCCCCAGCCCTCCCCTCTGGCTCTCGCACCTGCTAATCCATGTCTCATTCTTCACCCATTCTGGGTCCAGCCTACATTTGTTTGTGGGCTTATTTGTCTTCTACTTGTTCCTTTCTTTTGCAGCCCCATGTTCTTTTTTTTTTTTTGGGGGGGGGAAGTCAAAAGGATATAATCAGATTAGTAGCAGAATATAGTCAAGACAGCTTCCAAACTGTGCTCAGCTTTGAAAATCTTGAGGATGTGTAGGCCAGCCTTACAAAGCTCTCAGTCCCTCCATTTATGGCTTCCCGCTGCCACCACAGTTCCATCCCTAGCTGTCCAACAAACTAGAGCAAAGGGTCTTAGCTCCACTTCTGTGGCTCAGCAGTGCCAAGGTCTCATGTAAGGTCTCTGGTTCTCCACCATGGCTGCTGTTCCTGTAAGCCCTTGTCTGGCTGGCATAAGAATCTCTGGCTCCAAAAGACATACCATATTCTCTTGCTGCTTCTTTCACTGGTGGGGAAGATCCTCCAATTCTGCTGCTGGTTGGCTCAATTT
>NW_006399866.1:439065-444012 GCF_000299155.1 Elephantulus edwardii | reverse complement strand
TGTTTGTTAGCCATCTGAATGTCGTCTTCGGTGAAGTGCCTGTTCATATCCTGTGCCCATTTTTCTATTGGATTATTTACCTTTATCTTGTTGTGGTAGCCCCATGTTCTTTTCCTTTTTATGAGACCAGCAATGCTTAAAAAATATGTTTCATCCAAGGTTACTTGTTAGGAAACAAGAGTGTCCTTTAAGAATTCTCACAGTTGTGATTATGAAGCCCTTCAAGGGCCAAAATTTTAAGCAATTCTATTCAACCAAAAGCTCTAAATTTTCTTTCTTCTTGTATATTTCATTTAAGAAGTGAAAGCTTAAAATATGGATTGAAGCTCAACATCAAGAAAACCAAGATTCTCACCACTGGGCCGATTGGCAGCATCATGATAGATGATGAAGAGATTAAGATTGTTAACAACTTTAGTTTGCTTGGCTCCATAATCAACATTCTTGGTACCAGTAGTCCAGAAATAAAGAGATTAATTTCATTGAGAAAATCTGCTGTCAGGGACGTCTCCAGAGTACTGAAGAGCAATGATGTCAGTCTGGAGATTAAGGTGCACCTGATCCAGACTATGGTTTTTGCAATTACTTGCTGTGCATCAGAAAGCTGGGCAATGACTAGAAATGGTAAGAGGAGAATTGCTGCCTTTGAGCTGTGGTGCTGGAGAAGAGTATTGAATATACCATGGACTGCTAGGAGAACAAACAGATTTGTCCTGGAGAGGGTAAAACCAGTTGCTCCTTGGAGGCAAGGATTCTGAAGCTCCAAAGTATCTGACATACTTTAGACATGTTCCAAGGAAGGACTAGTCCTTGGAGAGGGACATCATGTTTGGAAGAATGGAGGGACAGCACAAGAGAGGAAGACCCTCGATGAGATGGATTGATTGAGTGACTGGTGTAATGGGAATAGGTGTGTCAGGGACAATAAGTTTGGTTCAGAGCTACTGTACATGGAGACGCTATGAGTCGCAAGTAAATTGATGGCACTAAGAGCAACAACAGTGTACAAATGTCAGCCTTCCTTGCAAGATAATCTCTCTTGCCTTCTCAATAAAGAAACCACTGAAGAGAAACAAAAGAATAGGTGCTGTTGTTGTTAGGTGCCATCAGCTTGAGCATGACTCACAGCGACCCTGTGAGCAACAGGCCTGAATTCTGTGCTATCGTGTGCCATCCTCATCATCTGTGACATACTCGAGCCCATCTGTGGAGTCACCATGTCTATCCGTCTCATTGAGGGTCTTCCTCTCTTTTGTTGACCCCCCACCTTTCCAAGCATGATGTCCCTCTCCAAGAAACAACCACTTCTAGAAACACGCCCAAAGGATGTGAGATGAAGCTCCACCATCCTTGCCCCTAAGAAGCAATCAGGCTGCACTTTTTCCAAGACATATCTGTTTGTTCTTTTGGGATTTCATGGGATAGTCAGTACTCCTCTCCAACACCACAACTCAAAGGCATCAATTCTTCCACTGTCACCCTTATTCAGTGACCAGCTCATATATACATAGCAAGTGATTAAAAAGCCTATGGCCTGAATCGGGCACACCTTAGTCTTCAAACTGACATCACTGTCCTTCAGTATTTTGGAGAGGTCCTTGACCATGAACTTGCCCAAAACAATACATCTCTTGATTGCTTAACTGCTAGTTCCAAGGATGTAGATTTTGGGTCCAAGTAAGACTAAATCATTGACATTTTCAATCCTTTCTCCATCTATCAAAATGTTGCCTATTCAATTTGGTGTCTCCTCAAAAAGCTATACATAGAAATTCCATATGACCCAGCTTTTCCACTGCATGGAATATACCTCAAAGAAAATTAAAAATGAGACACAAGCAGAGATTTGTACACCAATGTTCATTGCAGCATTATTCACTAACACAGAAACATGGAAACAGCCCCAATGTCCAACCACAATTGAAAGGATTGAGAAATTGTGGTACATTGACACAATAGAATACTACACAACATGCAGGGGCAATGATTCTGAAAATCACTTCCTAACTTGGGAGGGACAGGAGAGCATTATGCTGAGTTAATTAATCCAGTCTCAAAAATGATTGTCGAAATAGAAGGATAACTAGTAAAATGTATATGAGGATCCAAGGTGGGGAGGGTGGGAGTAAGAGTGGTAAGGAAGGGCAGGGGGGTAAAGGAAATGGGAAAGATCTGGTGTGGGGAAATGATGTATACAAACTTTGTAAGCAAATAAGTATAAAATTAAAATGTCTTTAATAAAAGAAATAAGAAGCAAACAAAAAAGACTATTAAATTCTAAAGTTCCAGAGTAAATTGCAAAATTTCAGTAGTGATTTGCAATCTACAGTTCTGCAATTTCTAAATCCCTCATCTACATTGTATGTAAAAAAGTGTCAGTTTGATAAAGATAATTGTGTAAGAGGGGGGGGGAAATGTTGCCTATTGACCTAGTCATAGGACCTTTGCTTTCTTGATGTTGATATATCTTTGATCTTCTGCAGTAAGCATTTCATATTCTCCTCACTTTCAGCAAGCAAGGTTGTGACATCTGCACAATGTAGGTTGTTGATGAGTCTTGATCCTGATGCCACCTTCCTCTTCATAGAATCCAGCTTCACAAATCATTTGCTCAGGATACAGGCTGAAAAGGTGTGGAGAAAAGATACAACCCTATTGGCACAACCTTCCTGATTTTAAGCCATGCGGTGTTCCCTTGCTCTGTTCAGACAACAGTTTCTTGGTCTAGGTATAGATTTTATATGAGAAAAATTAAGTGTAAGATTCCCATTCGTCTCAATATTAGTCATAGTTTGTTATGCCTTTGTATAGTCAATAAAACACAGTTAAACTTTCTTCTGGTATTCTCTGCGTTCAGTCACGGTCCATCTGGCATCAGCACTGATATCTCTGATGTCACAGCCTCTCCTAACTGAGCTTGTCTGGGAATTCCTTGTCAATGTACTGTTCCGGATAGTTTTTAATTATCTTCAGCAATATTTTGATTGCATGTGGTGGTAATGATGTTGTTTGATAATTTCCACATTCTATTTGATCACTTTTTTTATCACTTTTCTTGAAAATGGGAACTAATATGGATCTCTTCCAGTCAGTTGGCCGGGTAGCTGTCCTCCAAATTTCCTGGCATATACTGGTGAGCACCCCCAGGGTGCATCTGTTAGCTGAAACATGTCAGTTGGTATTGTATTGATTCCTGGGGCCTTTTTTTTTTGTCACTGTCTTCAGTGCAGCTTGAACTTCTTCCTTTCTTACCACTAGCTCTTGTTCATATGGTACTTCCTGAAATTCTTCAGTGTCAATCAATTCTTTTCAATATAGTGATTCTGTGTACTCCTTCCATCTTCTTCTGTTGCTTTCTGGATCTTTCCATATTTTGACCACAGCGTCTCTCAGTATTGCAACTTGAGATTTGAATGGGTTTTTCAGTTCTTTTGGCTTGAAAAATGCCAAACAAGTTCTTCCCTTTTTATTCTCCGACTCCAGCCCTTTGCACAATTCGTTATAATTCTCTGTTTTGTCTTCTCGAGCTGCCCTTTGAAATCTTCTGTTCATCTCTTTTACTTCCTTATCCCTTCCTTTTGGTTTGGCTTCTCAATGTTCTACGCTGAGCAAATAAGCCGAAAAGATGGTCTTACACGAATGCAGCATCAGAATTGAAGAAGATTCATTAACAACCTGTGATATATAAGTGATATAGCCTAGCTCTCTGAAAATAAAGACTTGGAGCACTCATATGAAGAGCAAAGCCAACAGCCTTCAAAATAGATTACATCTCAACATTAAAAAATCCTCAAGATTACACCAATATAGGAGAAAAAAAGACTAGACCAATAAGCCACATCATGATAAACAAACACAATATTGAAGTTGTCTAGGATTTCACTTTATTTGGATCCACTATCAGTGCACAAGGAAGCAGCAGTAAATTTTAAAAAATCAGATTAATTGTACTGAGGGAATCTGCTGCAGTCTTTAAAGTGCTAAAGAGCAAGAATGTCACCGTGAGAACTAACTATGATGGCTCAAGCTGTGGTATTTTCAATCAGCTTATCTGCACATGAAATTTGGATAATGAATAAACAACTGAAAAATAATTGATGCCTTTGAATTGTCTTCTGGTAAAGTATATTGAATATATTAAAGGCAAAGTCTTATTTGGACCAGCAATTAATACACTTGGTACCAGCAGTCAGATCAAGACACGTATACACTGGGAAAGTCTGCAGTCAGGGACCTCTCCAAATTATTGAGGCACAAACGTCTGTTTGAGGACTAAGGTGTCCCTGATTCAGGTCATAGTCTTTTCAGTCACTTGCTATGCATCTGAGAACTGGACAATGACTAAGGATGATGTAAGAATTGATGTCTTTGAACTGTGGTGTTGGAGAAGAGTACTGAATATGTCCCGGAGAAAATGCAGCCAGAGGACTCCTTACATGCAAGGATGATAAAGTTTCATCTCACATACCTTGGGCATGTTGCTAGAAAAGACTATTCCTTGGAGAATGACATCATGTTTGGAAAGGTGGAGGGAGAGAAAAGGAGAGGAAGGCCTTCAACCAGGTGGATTGAATCAGTGACTACAGCAATGGGCTTGAGTGTGTCAGAGATTGTGAGGATGGCACAGGATAAAATCGAGTACAGTTCTGTTGTTCAAAGGACTCCTGAGCTGTACTCAACTCGATGGCACCTAATAACAACACAGACTATCAAAAGAACAAACCAGTCTGTCTTCAACGTGCCTTAGAAGCAAAGATGCAGTATTTGTCCTTTTGTAACTGAGATATTTCATTCAGCATAATGTCTTCCAGACTCATGCATGTTGAGTAGAGCTTTACAAGATTGCTGTTTTTGGATGAAATATGTTTACGGCATTGAAGTCTATGGGGGAGAGAATAGTCTAAAAGTATTATATTTTAGGGCATTATTTTTATCGTAGGAGTATGC
>NW_006399866.1:429428-438695 GCF_000299155.1 Elephantulus edwardii | reverse complement strand
CAATCCCCCCGAGTCCACTCCACCATAAAGCTTTCATTCTGTACTCTTGTCATGACAATAATGCCTAATCATATAACCCTTTTAAACACTTCTCTCCCTCATCTGTTGCAATGCAGTATACATTCTTTTCTTAGGTTCCCCTTAGCCCCCATATCAGTCCCACTTTACAACAGTGACATTATGCAGTATTTGTCCTTTGGTGGCTGAGATATTTCCCTCAGTATAACATCCTCCAGGGTCATCCATTTAATATAATAAATCATGAGTTCCTTGTTTTTCAATGCAGCATAGTATTTCATTGTGTGAATATATCAGAGCTTCTCTATCCATTCATTTGTTGATGGGTACTTGGGTTGTTTCCAACTCTTTGCTATTGTGAATAAAGCTGCAATAAATATGGGTGTGCATATATCTGCCTGGGTGGCAGTTATGGTTTCTTTGGGGTATATTCCCAGTAGTGGAATTGCTGGGTCAAATGGTATCTCTATTTGCAACTTTTTGAGAAAGCGTCATGCAGCCTTCCCTAGTGGTTGCACCATTTTACACTCTCACCAACTGTGAATAAGGGTTCCAGTTTCTTTGCAACCTCGCCAGTATTTGTTGTTTGCTGTTCTGTTAAGTTTTGCTATTGTTACTGGGGTGAGATGATATCTCATAGTTGTAGGGTCACTGTTTCTTAGTACTGCCAAATATTTCATTGTGTAAATGTGCCACAGTTTTTCTATCTATTTGTTTGTTGGTGGGCACTTGGGCTGCTTCTGTCTCTTCACTATTGTGAATAATGATGCAATAAATATGGGTGTCCATTCATCAGTTTATGTCAGAGATCTGGTTCTTCAGGGTATATTACTAATAGTGGGATAGCTAGATCAAAAAATATGTCCATTTCCAACTTTTTGAGGAAGTACCAGACTGCCTTCCCTAGTGGTTATTTCATTTTACATGCCCACCAGCAGTGTACAAGAATTTCAATCTCTCCTCATCCTCACCAGCATTCATTGTTTGCTATCCTATTGCTGGGATGAGATAATGTATGATTATTATTTTGATTTGCATCTCTCTGATAACTCAACGTGAAGATAGCAAGATACTGTCTCACATATTCTGAGCATCTCGTCATAAGAGGCTCATCGCTGGAGGGTGACATCAGGCTTGATAAAGTATGTCGATATTGTTGGGCACTGTCGAGTCAGAACCAACTCACGGCTGCCCCTCCACTGGGTTTCCAGAGACCATAAATATCACAGGATGTGATTGCCCATCTCTCTTCTCAGAAAAGCAGCTGGTGGATTTAAGCTGTCTGCCTTCGGTTGACAGCGCAACTCTATCCATTAGGCCACCAGAGGCTCCTATTGATTTGGGAGTTACAAGTACATTTTTAGCAGTCAGAGTCACAAATAAGAGGAATCAATGAATAATGAGAATCAACTGAATCTTTTTTTTTCTTTTTTGTCACGTCAGATGGGTAATGTACCCATGTACAAGGTTTACTGAGTAGCACATGCCATACAAAAGCATAAACACCCAGTCACTATACTTATGAGCCAGAAAAGGATCTGCATCCTGCTCCAAGAGTGCTGGTGAGGATTAAGTGTGCTTAGCTGTGTCGTGTTGCTGGTATACACTTTAGCACTCTGTTGTTGTTAGGTGCTGTCAAGTCGAGTACAACTCATAGAGACCGTATGAACAACAGATGTGAAACCTGTCCCATCTTGTACCATCCTCACACGTTCTGTGCCATCCTCACAGTCTCTGACACCCTCAAGCCCATTGCTGCAGTCACCAGTATCAATCAAGTATCAGTATCAGTGCAGCTGGTTGAGATTCTGGCCATGACCATCAACATACATTAAATTCCTCCTAGGTACCAGACTTGATGTTGTTGCATTTGGGCTCCTTCCAGCAGATTCTGGCTCAGAGCAACTCCATGTGACAAAACACACAGCTCCGTAGCAGTTTACCGTTATCATGACTGTAACGTTTACAGGAATAGATCACCTTATCTTCCTTCCACAGAGCTGCTATGTGGATTCAAACCACCAACCTCTGTTAGAGCCAAGTGCTTACCCTTGTGCCACCAGCACTCCTTCTAGTTTTTGGTTGTTGTTTGTTTTTTTTTTTTTAATTGTTGTTGATTGCCATCAAGTCGAGAACAACTCATAGCAACCCTATGAACAAAAGACCTGAAGCCTTTCTATAACTATCATCATTTCTCAAAGTTCACAGTTTCCAGAGGCATTTTGTTTAGGAAGTGGATACCCCTTCTGCTTCCTTGGCAGGCTCGATCCTAAGCCCCATTTTGCCACGTTTTGCCGCACAATTCTATGAAGAATTTCTATTTTCTCTAATTTTCAAGTGAAATAAAAATCAAATCACAGCCAAAGCTCAACAAAGCTAGATGACTTTTCTAAGACCCAACCCAGGCTGCCTGGCCAGGCGTCTAGTACTGTTCCTGACTCAGCAGGCATGGCAGGAGAGAAATAGGGGGACCTCGGGCCCTCATCACACTCTCATATCTGAAGCATTTGGTATCATCTGAGTGCCATCCCCATGCCAAGTGCCAGCTCGGCCTGGGAACGGTGATGGGCAGACAGGGAAACCCCTCCCTCCTGGAGGGACCTCCCTGTTCTGGCTAAGGCGCCATCCTCCTTGCCAGCCACCTCCTGGTTCCTGAGAGAAACATGGGGCTTCAGACTTCTGAGGAAGCAGTGGTCCCTCTCTCTTTTTCCTACCTGTATACAAGGTTGATCACCATTGGTTGTGTTGTTATGTTGTATAAACTCTCCTGAGAAGGGTCACGTCCTAAGCCCACCAAGTAAGCTCAGTGATGTTTTCTCAAGCTGGCTGAAGAAACAAGCACAGTGCCAGGTCTTCCTGTCTCAATGACCCTCTTCCTGTCCCCTGCTACTTCCCCTCCCTACTGGGCAAAACTCAGGAAAGAGGCCGGAAAACTACAGGCTTTATCTTTCTCTTCTCATGAGGAGAGGCCTGGGTTAGAACGTGTCCCCTCTAAAGGGGGCTGGTGAGGGGCTTGGGTGGGCTACCCAGCATGGGTTCTCAGAGACCTGCCGGAAGACTGATAAAGGGTCCTGTGAGCCAGCCCAGCCTCAGACAAGCTGTGGGGATTCCAGAATCCCCAGCCATCAAGCAAATGTGCCCCTTGGCCCCTTGGAGGCAAGAAGAAACTACTGGGAGGGTGTTACAGACAGGGGAAAAAGCAGAGAAGAGCCAATAATTCTCTCTAGGAACTTAAGAGTTCAAGGCACCCGAGGACCAGGACGTAAAAAGACTATCAACCATTCTCAATTTGCTGGCCATTGAAGTAATGTCATCCATTCTTAAATTCATTCAGTACATGCTACAGATGCCTGACTGACCTTTTTAAAAATATTTTTTATTGATTTTCCTACAAATGCTTTACAGTAGGTTTCATTCATATACTGTCTTACACAATCTTTGATTTACATTTTGTTTCATACAATCATATACATTCTATTTTACATTCTTTTTTAATGCTCATTTATTTACAAGATTTGAATACATTGTTTTTCACACCAGATCCTTCCCATTTCCCTCACCCCTCCATCAAATTGTAGGACCCCATGATTAATCCCCTCCAGCATATCCTCACCCCTCTGCTTCCACCCTTCCCCCCTTTGTATCCTCATACTCACTCTACAATAATGATTTTATGACTGACTTTTATTATTATTATGTGCCATCAAGTAGAGTATGACTCATAATGACCCTATAAACAACATCTAAACCCTGTCCTAATTCTGTGCCATCTTCATCATCTCTGACACACAAAATCCAGTAAGTCAAAGGTCTCCAGAACGAGCCAGACCCAGGTTCAAGGCTCGGCTGTACCTGTGTGGCCCTGGTCTAATGACTTTGCTTTGAAGGCCTCAGTTTCCTCATTGGAGCTGAGTACCCATCTGTCTCAGTTATCTATTGCTATTTTAAGAGCGATGGGTGCCACAAGTGGATGGCTTTAACAAACAAATTTATTCTCTTACGCTTTAGGAAGCTAGAGGTCCAGCTCCAAGACGTTAGCCATGGGGGGAGATCCCCTTTGTTTTGAGTTCTGGAATAAAGTCCTCGTTTCCTTCAGCATCTGGGCGATGCCCAGGTCCCCTGGAGACCTCCAAGTGCTCTGGCCTCCCCTGGTGTCAAAGGGCTTCCTCCTGCAGTGCCCCTGGTAAAAAGAAAAACACACTCCACTCCTGGCAATTACTTCTTGGTGGTACTAAGGTGTCCCCACTCTTGTCTTTCTTCTGCTTTTATCTCTACAGAGATAAAGGGATTAGAGGCTGCACCCTGGGGAGATCCACAAACATCCGATTAGGATTGTGACAGGATTAGGGAGTATTGCTTTCCACCCTTAATCCTCCCATGGCTTTTTGGTTTAGCTGACCATGGGGCAGGGGGCACTGCATCACTTATACACGTACACAGTTCAACACTTGCCATCACCTCACAAGCATTTCATGAGGCTTTGATGGCGCGTACACTGTGTTCTGAAAGGACAAACAATTGTCTTGAATAAGCGCAGCCACGGTGCTCTGTAGGGGCAAGGACGAGGGTGCTTCATCTCACACGCTCTGGCCATGTGGTGAGGAGGGGCCAGTCCTTGGAAAAAGATAAGAGCAGCTTGGAAAGGTGGAGGGTCAGAGAAAGAGAGGCAGACATTCAACCAGATGGACTGACACAGTGACTGCAGCACTGGGCTCACGTGTGTCAAGAGAAGAGGAGGATGGCAGGATGGCGGGACAGGGCTCAGGTGGATTGTTCACAGGGGGGCTGTGAGTCATCGTCAGCTCCACGATATCTAACATAACTACAACAGATGTGTCCACAGTCAAGGACTCGGGAAATATGTAAATTATGACTGTGAGAATTCTAAGGTTTGGGTGTCAAGAAATGGTCCTACTTCCACAGAATGACCTTGGCTGGGACCATTTAGAAATGTGTAGCAAGAACCCAGTCTGCTAGGCCAGCCTTGTGGGACTTGAGTGGGGGACACAGCCTGGGTCAAGAAGGTCATAGACAGAGTGAATAGTCAGGAGCTAAGAAGTCTCTCTCCAGTCTCAGTCTCTTGTCTTTCTGCACCTCATCTCAGCCTCAGCAGACTGGCCTAGACCTTTATCACCAACTCACCGCAGCCTCTGCAGACTGACCTAGACCTTCATACTGTCCCATTGCAGCCTCCTCAGCCCTGGACCTCGGCAGAGCTGTTCCTCAGCTGCTATGGCCATTGTCCCCAGGACTCAATTCTAAACACTCCAACCTTCAGTTGATCCTGATCAGCTGTGGCCACTAGCTTGCCACCCCGTGTGGGTAGAGAGTGACCTCTGAAAGATCAGGACAGTGCTGCCAGCCACTCCAGGGGTCCCCAGCACCTGGGACTGAGCTTGGCACCTGCAGGCCTGCAGAGAATGTTCACTGAAAGAACAGCTCCTGCTTGTCACCCTTGTCCAGGTGTCAGGAGCCTGACCTCAGTGAACTTCACGACAGCCCTGACTGGGGCCCTTGTCTCCGCTGCAGCCAACCAGACCTGGTGGCCTGCTCCCCAGCTTCGAGCAGCTCAGAGCTGCAGGCCTCCCTGGCTGAGGTGGGCAAGCAGGTGTGGGGAGGGCACTGAGGAGTCAACATTGTCCTCACTCCACTCAGTCTTGTGATGCTGAAACTCAAGAGCCCCCTGACTCAGCAGGATATTAATAAGCCTGGCAGGTTCCCAGGGGCCCAGTTCTGCCAAGGACCAGAACAGAAGGACTCTCAGACGTGTGACCTGGAATCTCCCCTCCCCATGTCCACAGCTGGTCCCAGAGACCCTAGGTTCCTCCTCCCTGCCTCACCTAGCTGCCCCATAGCCCAGCTCCCTTCTTAGTAATTCATGTGGGAGAAATCCCTCCCCACCGCTGAGCAGGCCTGGGGAAATCTCAGTAAGTTCAAGGAGAAAAGATGGAGTCAAACAACATGGTGGCAGACTGGGGAGACATCTAGTAATAGTTTGGGTTATTAGAGTTGGATTCAAATTCTCGCTTTTCCATTTATTTCTAACGTGGTGGTGACCTTGGAACAATGCGCTTAACAATACAGAGCCCTCAGTTTCCCAGTCTATAAAGTGGCCGTCTAACTACCTGGTTTCTGGTTTCGATGTGAGGATTCAATGAGGTAGCTCTTGCCAAGAGCAAGCCCCAGGGAATGAAAACTCATCACCTGTCATCACCTCATCCCAGACCTGCTCCACGGACCCAGAGGTCCTGGGTTTCTGTCCCACCGTGCCCTCCAGTGGACCACAATTGTAATTGCAAGAATTCCCTGCTCAGGACGTTCACTGCTTCTGAACCCCTAAGAGTTCAAAACCTTTCTGATCAACTTCACAGACGCTATTAAGCATCTGCAGAGTCCCTCTATGATGAAAATAATTAGCATATTGTGCTGTTAACCAAAAAGTTGGACGTTTGAGTCCATTCAGAGGTGCTTCAGAAGAAAGCACTTATGATCAATTTCTGGAAAAGTCAGATCTTGAAGACCCCGTGGATCCTAGTTTTACTTTGACACACGTAGAGTCTCCATGAGTCAGGGCTGAAAATAGAGACTGGGACATCAAGATGGAAAGTTAAAGGGGGGGGGGAAGAGGAAGGAGATGCTTCCCATTCCCTTACGGAAGCTCGAAGGATGGGACAGCAGCCTGCTGGCGGCCTGGACAAGCTTAAACCGCCCGGAGCTCCAGAGTTCTCCTTTGTAAGTGGGAGCACGAAGCCCTGAAGTCACATATGAGCCTCACGTGGGTACAGTACTGCCCCAGCCACACATGCACCGGCACCCAGGGGCTATTTGTCCTGATGGTGGTTCAGGAGGCTTCTGAGAGAAAGCAAGTCTTGGGAGCCCCCTCGGTCTCTTTCCAAAGCTGTGAAAGTGGAAGCTTTGCCTACTGCAGACAGTTTGTCTTCTCCCCACCTCCAGCTAACTTCTGATCCTCCAGGCTGACGGCCTTGTGCCCTCAAACAAATGGCCGTTCACTGAGAATTTCCCAGAATTTCCTCAGAGTCTTGCCCCACCTAGAGAGTTTATTTTATTCTAGATCAAATGACAAGGTGGAGTCTTCTGCAGGCTTGTATCTCAATGTCCATAGATCAGGTGACAGAAAGCACAGATTGAGAGAGGGAGCGCGTTCAGCAAAATATCTATTTTCTAATCTGAAGGCAGAGCATACCCTAAGGAACTGGTCCATTAAACTGATTGGTTGTATCACATTAGATTATGTTATGGAAAAGTATTTCATTGTATTAGATTATATTGTTGTTGTTGTAGTTTTATACTGTTGAGTCAGAACCAACCCATAGAGAACCCTTCACTAGGTTTTCAGAGACAATAAATTACACAGGAGGAAATTGTCCATCCTTCTCCCATGCAGCAGCTCGTGGTTCAAACCACGTGCCTTTGGGATTGCAGCACAGTTTTCTTACCACTTGGCAACCAGAACTTAATTTAAGATTATAGTAGAGCATTAGGACTAATTGATTATTTGGCAAAGTCACTGAGAATTATAGTCTGGTCAAGTTGACACAGAAAATTAACCATTGCCAAAATACTAAAAAGCACTGTTGTTAAGAGTTTTAAAATCACAATAGACAGATCTGTAAGGTGAACAATACCCACCAGTGAGGTACTCAGTTTATAGAACAATCAACCATCCAATAGCACAAGGACAGCAATTGTCGAGGGATAAAGTTCAAAGGAGAGGAAGGGAGAGGATAAAAGAATGAACGGAAATGAGAATGAGAGGATTTTTGTGGGAAAAGAGCTGATACAATACAGAGATTGTGATCAATGTCTTAAAGTATGCATGAATGGTTGCATGGAATACCTATCGGCTCTGTCAACTTTCATTCAACACAAAATAAAAGGGTTTGGTTTTTTTTAAAGGGTTTCTTTTTTAAGTTTAAAAAAAAATGAAAAATTCGTAAAAGCCTTAGAATGGAAAATCACTACACCTCCGCAGTCGCAAGACACACCCCTCAGTCTTCAGCTGTTTCTCTGAACATTTGCCTGCACTTTTCCCAATGTTTCCTAGTTGTATTTTTCATTTATTTTAAATATTATTTATTAACTTCTCATTACAGTAGATAAACAATTCATTTTCTAACTCCAACCCTCACTATTTACTTTCCTGAATCCCAAAAAAATTTACACCAAATGCTTGCACACATGACTTAATTTTTCAAAAAGTTATTATTTATTTTGGTTATGAAAATATTGTTTCCTACTGAGCTGAGGGTTTGCTAAGATATCTGCAACCTATGAACTTCAAATGAGCACATATTATGCTCTTGGCATTGGGAGTATAGCAGCAAATGATGTCAAGGTCCTGCTTACATTGCAAGGGGGAGGTGACAGACAATAAATAGCCACACAAATAAATACATGATGCTTCAGAAGGCAAATGATATGAATAAAAATAAACAACATTAACCTCACCTGTCTTACCTAAAGCAGCATCTAACAGATGATAGTGCTGTTATTTTAGGTAAGATAGAGTTCAATCCTATTTAAAATAGATATAGTTGCTGACTCTTCCACGGAGCCCTGGTGGCATGGTGAATTAAGTATTGGGCTGCTTACCAAAAGGTCACAGGTTTGAATCTACCAACCACTTAGAAGGAAAACAGTGTGGTCATTTACATCCATAAAGCTTTGTTACTGCTGGGTGCCAGCAGTCAGATCTGGTCCATAGCTGACCCTCCCCTGGGTTTTCAGAGGCAGCAAATCATACAGGAGGAGATTGTCCATCTTCCTCCTGCAAAGGAGCTGGGGGATTCCAAATTGCATGGCTTTGGGTTTGCAGCACAGTTCATTACCAGTAGGCAACCAAAGCTACCCTCCATAAAGCTTTAAGTCCTTGGAAATCCCAAGAGCTCTACAAGGTGTCTACGAGTTGGAATGGACTCGAGCACAATAGGAGGGCTGACTTCTCCATGAATTTCATAATTGTCTCTTTTGATTATTTTGTTTCCTAAATGTCTCTTTTTTTAGTTTGCTTGGCTCCACAATCAACACTCTTGGCACCAGCAGCCAGGAAATTAAAAGACGTATTGCATTGGGAAAGTCTGTTGTCAGAGACCTTTCCAAAATACTGAAGAGCAACGATGTCAGTCTGGAGACTAAGGTGCACCTAATACAGGCCATAGTCTTTGCAATATCTTGCTTTGCATCAGAAATCTGGGCAATGGCTAGAGATGATAGAAGGAGAATTGATGC
>NW_006399866.1:418747-421473 GCF_000299155.1 Elephantulus edwardii | reverse complement strand
TAGAGCAGGGTTTAGGACTGTTGTGCATAGGGTCACTATGAGTTGGAAACGACTCGAAGGCACATAACCACAACAACAACAACATAAAAAATAATAAAATGAACTGGGGGAGAAGACAGAAAAGGGGAAGGAGGAAAATGTTCAACAATGATTGGATAAAAATGCAACTTTTCTGTAAACTTTCATTAAAATCACAATTTCTTTACAGTGTTCATCACTACTTCACTATGTATCCAAATGATGTTGTTCCTTGTCATTGAGTCAGCACTGACTGAGCTGAGCCTCCAGTGGGCTTTCAGAGACTGTAAGTCACACGGGAGATAACCCTTCTTTCTCCTGCTGAGCAGCTGGTGAATTTAAACCACCTGCCTTTGGGTTGTTAGTGCAACCCCTTATCCACCAGGCCACCAGAGCAAAGGGTTAGTGCTCTTTTTCAATATCATCCCAATGTTATTACACTTAAAAAATCATAACAATGCCTCCATTCCTGAGGCCCGGTGTGGGTGAAATCTGAGCCATGGAGGAACTTTCCAAGGAAATATCACAGAAACACTGTAGGCCTGGGCTCTATAACGGCTTCTCAGCGCAGCTGGAAGCATCCAGGTAGACAGAGTCCAGCCCCACGTGACCAGCACTGTCCTGATTTCTCTTTTGCACTGAGTGGTTATCATGTGCAGGTCTCGGCAATCATGAGGCTTGCGTTCATCTTATCCTGCAGTACTTAGATGCTTTGGGGAACAGATTATTACCATAGTCCTGATTTTACCGATAAGGAATGGAGAGGTGAGTCACTTGCCCAGTCACACAGCCTGCATTAGGTCCTAGGTCTTTCTGACCCAGAGATTTTTCTGACTCAGAGCCGGTCTTTTTAACACTCTGTTGAGGTAGAAAGTCTGGGCTTTGTTCTGGACAGGAGGTCAAGTGTCTGATTCTGCATCCATGAGGATGGGAAAAGCCGGTCACTTAGGCAGCCAATGGGGGCTTCACTACAGGGAACATGCAGTCCCACCAGCGTGTTGGTTATGTTCACGCCCAGCTGTCCTAGCGCTGAGGTCAGAGCTGCTACCTGCTGTGGACCAGGTGAGGTCTGACTCCAACGACTTCACACCCCAACGGCTTGAGCCTCTGGACAAGAGGCAGCCCACAGGCCAGCAGGAGCCCCAGTGGGCTCCTGCCATTTCTGAGGCAGCTCTCAGACGAAGCTGCCCTTCATCACATCATAGTAACATAACATATTGTACAACCTAAAGGCAGGAACATTTTAAAGGATGAAATAAAGGAATATTTTTAACAACTTGCATTTCATTTTCTTTATTGTGAGTAAAAATAAAAAACTTCTTCTTCTCATTTGTAAATAATGGGAATAGAACATTTAAGTAAAAGAAATGCAATCATTTTCTTTTTTTCAAATCTTGATTTAATAGTTTGTAGTGATTTTTTTAAATACTGTAATTTCTATATGTGGTCCTAGTGACTCTTTTTAAAAAGCATAGTCACAACATTATTACACACTGTTGTGGTCGTTGTATACCACAGAGTCAGAACTGACCGACCAGCAGGTATTCACAGGCAGCTAATAGCATGGGAAGAGATTGCCCATCCTTCTCCCATGGAGCAGCTGCTGATCTTGAACCATGTGTCTTCGGGATTTCAGCACAGCAACTCAAAACAGGAAGTTCTGGTGGCTTAGTGGTAAGAAGCTGTGCTGCAATCCCAAAGGCACATGGTGCAAATCCACCAGCTGCTCTGCAGAAGAATGGGGAATTTCTTCTTGTGTGATTGACTGCCTGTGAAAATTTGCTGGAGGATCAGCTATTGATTGGTTCCAGTTTAGCAGTACACAACAACTACCTCAAACTTACAGTCCCAACTCATTTTGACCTTCAGGTTTCTGAGGCTGCAAAATGTAGTAAGAGAAAGCTGCCCATTTTCTCCATCAGAGTTGCTGATGGATTTGAACTGTCAGAGTCAAGCTTCCTCGACAATGTACTATGCTCCCAGGGCAGTACTATGCTCCTTGATACACCATTATATGCCAAAAAAAGAACACTTTCTCGGTATTATCCAATATCCAGTCTGTTCCAATTCCTTGTTAGCTCACAGTGTCATAACTATACAGGCTTAGTAGTAGGCATCGTCAGAATTCAAAAAAGTTGAACATTGTGATAGAGGTTTTCAAAAGTTTTATTGAGAATATATTCACATGACATAAAATTAAGCTTTTAGAGTGAATAATCAGTAGCATATATTGCAGTCACAATGTTGTACAAGTATCATCTCTATTCAGGTCCAAAATGTTTCTATCACCCCAAACAAAACTCCCGACCCATTAAAGGGTAATCTTCAACCTTCTCTCTGGCCCGCCCTTGTCAATCACTAATTTACTTTGGTTCTGTGGATTTCCCTATTTGCTGGAGAGACTTAATATTTTATCCTGACGAGTTTTCCACATTCCCAACTTGTGTTAACTACAATCTTTTTACATTTTTTAATATGTTGCTCTGACATATTTTTCTAGCAAATTGAAAAGTAGATACAGAGTTTCTGGTGAGATTTGGATTTAAGAGGTATGTGTGTAGGAGACACCGAGACACAGAGAGGGAGTATATACTTATTAGGAAGGAGTATTTGATTAGACCAGGAGAATATATACCATCTATTCTCTTCCATTTTTGTAAGATGCTAATATTCAACAGTCATTACAAAGACAGAAGAGAAAAAAAAAA
>NW_006399866.1:414202-418647 GCF_000299155.1 Elephantulus edwardii | reverse complement strand
GAGGGACTTCATGCTTGGGAGTGTGGAGGGATAGCACAAAAGAGGAAGACCCTCGATGAGATGGATTGATTCAGTAACTGGGGTAGTGAGAGAGGTGTGTCAGAGACAGTGAGATTGGCACAGGATAGAGCTGGGTTTAGGGCTGTTGTACATGGTGTCGCTATGAGTCACAGGCGACTCAACAGCACATAACAACAACAAATGTCTCTTACAGTAAGTTCCCAAAGCTCCAGCAGCTCTGTCACATGCCTGTCAGGAAAGTCTCCACACACTCAGATGCACAGCCCATTTCTCCCTCTGCTCTCTGTGTGTCAGGTTCACCAACTCCCTGCTTCTCCTTCAGGAAGGTTCCTCCCAGGCCTGCTGCCAGCATCCTCCGGGGAATAAATCTTTGCTTTCCTACATATTGTATCGCATGTCCAGTTCTTAGTTCTGTTTTGTTTTTGTTTTTTTATTGGTGAGCCTATTTGTGTACATATTTTCTTTGTTGTTGTTATTAGGTGTCTTCCAAGATGGCTCATAGCAACAGTATGAACACCGGATCTGAACCCCTTCCTATCCTGTGCCATCTTCACACTTCCTGACTCACTAGAGCACATTGCAGCAGTCACCATGTCAATCCACCTGGTCAAGGGTCTTTTTCTTCACTGACCCTCCACCCTTCCCAGCATCATGTCCATCTCCAAGGAATAGCTCCTTCTAGCAACATGTGTGAGTCAAGGCCTCATCATCCTTGCCTCCAAAGAGCACTCTGGCTGCACCCTCTCCAAGACATACTTGTTTGTTTGAAGTATTTTCAAGATAAATAAATGCAAAAATGGGTGAGTGGTTGAACAAATTATTGGACCCACTAATCGTCTCCATGAGCTGATCTCACACATTGTGTCGGCTTCCTTTCTGTAACATCCCTTGGGCTATAAGATCACCATCATCATCCTCATCTCATTGCCATCAAGTTGGAAACAACTCCTAGGTGATTTTCCAATGGATTCCTGAGGCTGTAAATCACAAGAGAAGAAATTGCCCATCATTATCCTGTGGAACCGCTGGTGGATTCAAACCACCAGAGAGGTGTGGCCTTTGAGTTAGTGCAGTCCCCAAGGACTCCCCACCAGAAGTCCCTGTTGGAAATTAAAGGTGTGAATTAAACCTTCCTAGTGCCCTGGGGCCAGTTTGGTCCCTTCCTCCCTTCTCTGAGTCACTGGGTCGGTCACCTTAGGCTTGAGAAAGCTTTCCACAAAGACAAGCAGGCTGCCTCTGTGCCACTAAGGGCCCAGGCCCATGGACACTTATCTCAGGCTTGTGGGGGAAAACAGGGGCTCTTGGAGGAGCGCAGGTGGCCGGGCTGAGGCTCCTCTTAGCCTGGTTGACTCAACACATCCTCGAGCCTCAGATGGGATGTCCCTTCCACTGACAGCCTCTCCAATTCCAGCCAGAGCTCCCCCCTTCACAACACTCTCTCTTTGTCTGTCCCTCTGTAAAAGTCCTTCTAAGGCCTTGTTCCTGGAGTTTGCTCACTGTTCCCAGCACAGTGAATATCACATTTGAATGAGGTGGCATGTGGTTGACTCAAGATAAGCTTCAAATCTTCAATGTGAGGCCAGTGCAGAGATAGAAGCAGCAGGCAGGAGGCAGGAGGCAGGGACACCAGGGCAGGGAAAGAAAACTATGTGTTAAATCTGGACTCAAATTACAGGGGGACTAGGCAGGGATTTTTCAGCAAGAAGATAGGTTCAGGTCAGTGATTTAAGACAGGAGAGGCAGGGGCTGCTTGTTCTGGAGACAAAAGGGAATGCTGGAATCCAGGAGCCTCTGGGGTTTGCTCTTCCCTCCTTACCTGCTGTGAAGGCAGCACCATCAAGCACCCCATCCTTTTCAGTTGGACAGCACCTTCGCACCCCATCCTATCCTGTGCCATCTACACCCTTCCTGACACACTAGAGCCCACTGCAGCAGTCACCGTGTCAGTCCACCTGGTCGAGGGTCTTCCTCTGCTTCACTGACCCTTCACTCTTCCCAGAATCATTTCCCCCCAGGTGGGGTCCATGCAGCTCGGACTATTCACTCATTGAATATTTGCCGAGCTCCTCTCTGGGCCAGGCCCTGTCTGTGGACCCCAACTTCTGCTGGGAACATGCAAGGGCACAGGTAGCTGTGGGTGTGGCCCCTGAGAACCTCATGTCAGCGGGGAGGCTGACTTTGAAAATAAGAACAAACTAAACCTGGTGGCTGCCACCTACAGGCCAGGCTCAGATGTTGCAACATTCTAATCCACACACACAAACACCCTAAAATTTAGGTAAGAAAAGAAATGCACATACTTTGGGCGTGCTACTAGGAGAGGTCATACCTTGAAGAGGGACATCATACTTTTGAAGGTGGAGGGGTGGGCAAAGGAAGGAAGATCCTCAACCAGGTGGGTTGACACGGACTGCAGCAATAGGCTTGAGTGTGTCAGAGAGTTGAGGATGGCGCAGGATAGAACAGGGTTCAGATCTGCTGTTCATAGGGTTGCTATGAGTCATATTCGACTTGATAGTACCTAACAACAACGACAGGAGTTTTAGTGAGGAGCTAAGAACTTGAGGGGATGGAAAGGCATACACAGCACACAAAGAGACCTACTGGAATCTCTCTAGAGACACAGCACACCCTCTCCCCACAACCATCAATTCCTCCTATCACCTGTCCTCTCCACCTTCTCTAATCCTCAGCACCTGCACACCTTCCTTGTCCCCACCTCCTCCGCTATCCTCTTCTTCCTCAGACAGTCTCTTTTCCTTTTTTCCTTTGTTCAATTCATCTGATGTAAGGTGTCACCAAGTCACGTTGTTCACAGTGACAGTAAGTACAATAGGACAAAGTCCTCTCTGCCTCAGCCCCTTAGAGCCACCAGGTCAATCCACCTCGTTGAAGGGCTCCCTCTTTTTGGGACGGCCTTAATTTGTTTCGTTGTCTTTTATTACGTTTGAGTGGTCTTTATGAGGAAGAATGTGGCATCAGGACTGGAGGAAGATTCATCAACAACACATGTTATACAGATGACAACCTTATTTGCCAAAAATGAGGAGGACCTGAAGCATTTGCTGCAGAAAATCAAGGACTGTAGTGGTCTTCAATATGGATTGAAGCTCAGTATCAAGAAAAATAAACAAAGATTCTCACCACTAGCCGATTGGTAACACCACGATAGATGGAGAAGAGATTAAGATTGTTAAAAATTTCAGCTTGCTTGGGTCCATAATCAACAACACTCTTGTCACCAGCAGTCAGAAAATCAAAAGACAAATTGTATTAGGAAAATCTGCTATCAGGGACTCTCTCTCCATAGTGCTGAAAAGCCATGATGTCAGTCTAGAGACTAAGGTGCACCTGATATAGGCATGGTCTTTGCAGATACTTGCTATACATCAGAGAGCTAGACAATGACTAAAGATGACAGAAGGTGTCAACCTTTGAGTTGTGGTGCTGGAGAAGAATATTAGATATACTAGACATACCATGGATTGCCAAGGAAACAAACATGTCTGTTCTTGCTGGAGGGTAAAACCAAGCTGCTCCTTAGAGGCAAGGATTTTAAAGCTCCATCTCACATACTCTGGTCATATGGCCTGGAGGGACAAGTCCTTGGAGAAGGACATCATGCTTGGAAGGATAGAGGGACAGCAATCGGATGAGATGGATTGACACAGTAACTGGAGTAATGAAGGTAGATGTGTCAGAGACAGTGAGATTGGCTCAGGATAGAGCAGAGTTCAGAGCTCTTGTACATAGGGTCACTATGAGTCATAGTTGACTCAATGGAACAGAACAACAATAGTTACTGAGCATGTGTCTGCTTGCATCCAACAGAGAATTGGATTCCCAAGAATGTTCAGTCCCTGGGGTACACTGCTTCATCCAAAGTCAAGTAAAGACAGCTTCTCAGGAGACCAGGAGCAGAGGAGGAGGAAGAAAGGACTCTCTAGGGAGACACTCACTCTTCCTTATGATTGGTGGAATTGCTCCTGGGAGCTGGAGAAGGCATGGGGGCAGGGCAGGTAAGAAGTCACTGTGGTACTGGTGGGACACCCGTCTTCCTGATGGATGGTGAGCTATGTACAAATTCAGAATGCAGGAGTAAGGACGGGGCTAGGGTTCCAGGCCCTCCATCCAGTTTCCTCTGCTTGGAGAGGATCTTTAGAACTAATAGTTGAAAAAGATAAGAAGGCATCAAGGCCACAGCTCTGAGGACTCTGATATTTAAGGGATGAGAGAGACTTGAGCTGTTCTCTGAAACTAAGGAGGAAAAATGAGAGGATGAAGCAGAAGGACATCATGGTAAAAAAGGGCTATGCCTGCATCAAGACGAATATTATTAGAACTAGTAATAATAATAAAGTAGTAGAAAGCTTATTATTGCCATTATTAACTGTAGAATTAATGTTGTTATTATTAATATAATA
>NW_006399866.1:412246-414102 GCF_000299155.1 Elephantulus edwardii | reverse complement strand
TGAGGCTCAATGTCAAGAAGACAAAGATTCTCACCACTGGACTAACTGGCAGCATCAGGATGGATGGTGAAGAGATTGAGATTGTTAACAACCTTAGTCTGCTTGGCTCCATGGTCAACACTCTTGGCACCAGTAGCCAGGAAATTAAAAGAATTATTGTGATGGGAAAGTGCTGTTAGGGACCTCTCCAAAGTACTGCAGAGCAATGGTGTCACTCTGGAGACTAAAGTGCGTCTGATACAGGCTATGGTCTTTGCAATCACTTGTTCTGCATCAGAGAGTTGGACAATGACTAGGAAGGAAAGAAAGAAAATTGATGCTTTTGAGCTGTGGTGCTGGAGAAGAGTATTGAATGTACCATGGATTGCCAAGAAAACAAACAGATTCAACCTGGAGAGGGTTAAACCAGGCTGCTCCTTGGAGTCAAGGATTCTGAGGCTTCGTCTGACATACATTGGACATTATTGTAAGGAGTGACCAGTCCTTGGAGAGGGACATCATGCTTAGGATGATGGAGGGACGGCATAAGAGGGGAAGGCCCTCTATGAGGTGGATTGATTCAGTGACTGGGGTAATCAGGATGGGTGTGTCAGAGGCAGTGCGATTGGCACAGGACAGAGCAGGGTTTAAGGCTGTTGTACATAGGGTCACTATGAGTCGCAAACGACTCGACAGCACATAACAACAACAACAATATTCAATGCTTGACTCTCACTTAGTAAAGATTCATCTTCTATGAAGTCAACTAGTTGTTCTTACAAACTATAAGGTCTCCTATTTTTTAATTGTATTAACTGTTGTTGTTGTTGTTGTTATGTACTGTCAAGTCACCTGAGACTCATAGCAATCTTATATACAACAGCTCTGAAGCCTGTCCTATTCTGAGCCAGTCTCACTGACTCCGACACACCTACCTCAACTGCCCAATTACTGTATCAATCTCTCCTGTACTGTCCCTCCACCCTTCTAAGTATAATATCCTTCTCCAAGGACTAGTGCCTACTGGCCATGTGCTCAAAGTATGTCATGAGACGGAGCTTCAAAATCCTAGCCTCCAAAGAGAAACTTGGTTTCTCCCTCTCCAAGACAGATGTACTTGTTTTCTTGGCCGTCCATGGTATGTTCAAGACTCTTCTCCAACACCACAGTTCAAAGGCATCAATTCTTCTTCTGTTATCCTTAGTCTTTGTCCAGCTGTCTGGTGTATAGCAAATAACTGCAAAGACCATGACCTGGATCAGGTCTCTAGACTGACACTGCAACTTCTCAGTACTCTGGGGAGGTTGGAGAGGTTCCTGACAGCAGATTTTCCCAGTACAATTCATCTTTTGATTTCCTGGCTGCTGGTGCCAAGAGTGTTGGTTGTGGAGGTGAGCAAGCTATAATTGTTAACAATCTCAATCTCTTCTCTATCATGATGCTGCCAATTGGCGCAGTGGTAAGAATCTTTGTTTCCTTGATGTTGAGCTTCAGTCCATATTGTATTAACTATAGATCACAAATCCATTTAAATTCCTTGACTGGAAGATTTCTAAACTGATTAGAAAATTCCATCTCCAAGTTATTTAAGTTAGCTTATATAAAAGTCTTTGGGGGGGTCAATTAAAAAAGCTTTCTCATGGAAAAAAAGTCTTTGTAGTGAACAAATCACATTAATGCTGTAAAGACTCCTATAGATCTGATTTTCACAGTGCCCTCTCCATAGAAGAATTTCTATCAGAAAGCAATTTTTGTCTCATTCTTTGGTAAAATGGCCACTTTGACTTAAAGATCAGCTAGTGTGTGTGTTTGTTTTGTCTGAATTATTTGTGGGTGAGCAAACTACTGATAGTTAATTATCATCAGAGAAAAAAAGG
>NW_006399866.1:409792-412146 GCF_000299155.1 Elephantulus edwardii | reverse complement strand
TAACATATACTTAGTATTGTGGCATTAATTTTTTTAATTTTTTTTATTTTTGTGTGAGTGTACCGTCAAATCAGATCTGACTGGTACAGGAAGAGATTGTCCCTCCTTCCCCAGCAGAGCATCTGGTGGATTCGAACCGTGCGCCTTTGGGATTGTAGTTGCAGCTCCTTGCCACTAGGCCACCAGAGCTCCCCTGGCATTAATTTTTAATAATTCCATTTTCTTTTATATAGTAATTATTGAAGAAAGTAACATAATTAATAATATTGTTATTTCTATTGCAATTACAAAACATTACTACAAGAAACAAAAAGAGATCTGGAGAAATGGAAGAACATATCATGCTCTTGGATAGGAAGACTCAATATTGTGAAAATGGCAATTCTAACAAAGGCAATCTACAAGCTCAATGCAATCCCAATACAGATACCAATTCCATTCTTCAACAATGTGGAAAAGGTAATTCCCACTTTTATCTGGAGTGGAAAGAGATCTCAAATAAGTAAAACACTCCTGAAAAAGAAAAAGTAAGAGGCATTTCACTCCCTGATCTCAAATCATACTGTAACACAACCGTGGTGGTCAAGACAGCATGGTACTGGTAATAGTGACAGACACATAGATCAAGGGGATAGAACTGAGAACCCAGAAATAAACTCATCTACCTATAGCCAATTAATTTTTGACCAGAAGACGAAATCAGTTAATTGGGGAAATGACAGTCCTTTTAACAATGGTGTTTGGCAAACTGGAAAACATCTGTAGAAAACTCAAGTAAGACCCACACCTCATACCATACACACAAAAAAACAACTCAAGGTATATCAAGGACCTAGAGGTAAAACCAAAGACTGCAAATTTCATCAAAGAAAAGCTTTAAGGAACTCTAGAAGCCCTAAAGCATCAAGGACTCTCCTTCATAGGGGCGCTATGAGTCGCCTGGGATGACAGCACTTAACAACAACAAACAACAAGAAGCCCTAACCCACAGTATTAACGGTCTTCCAAAGATCATGAAAAACCTACACCCAGGAGAGAATAAAATAGATGAATGGGACTTCTAAGAATCAAATCCCTATGCACATCAAAAAACTTCTCCAGTCACTCGGGTGCATCCTGCATCCCTCCAGGTAAGTTCTGGCTCTAAACACAGTATTTGTTTTTAGATACCGCCAGGTGGGCTTCAGTTCACAACAACTCTTTGTAAAACAATGTATTCAAATTTTGTAAGTAAACTAGTATAAAAAATAATGTAAAAAACAAAAACTTCTCCAACAGGGTAAAAAGGAAATCCACAGACTGGGAAAAAATATTTGACAATAACATATCTGATAAGGGATTTGTAAGCCTTTCAGGACTCAGATCAAAAATTTATAGAATACTTCAGCACCTCAACAAGAAAAAGGTAGACAACCCAATCGCAAAACGGGCACAGGATATGAATAGACACTTCACCAAAGAAGACATTCAGATGGCAAACACATGAAGAAATGTTCAAAATCCCTAGCTAATAAAGAAATACAAATCAAAACAGTTATGAGGTATCATCTCACCCCAGAAACAATAACAAAGCCAACAGGGCAGTGAACAACAAATGCTGGAAAGGTTGGGGAGAGATTGGAACTCTTATTTACTGTTGGTGGGAGTGTAAACTGGTTCAACCACTGTGTAAGGAGGTCTGGTGCTTTTCCAAAAAATTGAAAATAGAAATACTATTTGACCCAGCAATTCTACTACTGTGAATAAATCATAAAGAAACCAGAGCCATTACCCAAACATATATATGCACACCCATATTTGTTGCTGCGTTATTCACAATAGCAAAGAGATGGAAGCAACCCAAGTGTCCATCAGCAAATGAATGGTTAGAAAAACTGTGGTATATTCACACAATGGAATAATACATAGCACTGAAAAACAAGGAACTCATAAAACATTACACAACATGCAGAACCTTGAAGGACAGTATACTTAGTGAAATCTCTCAGTCACAAAAGGACAAATACTGCATAATACCACTGTTATAAAACAGGACTCACATGGGGAGTTGGGAAGAAACTAGGAAAAGAGAGACTATATAATGAACACTGCATTGAAACAGATAAAGGAAAGAATTGTTTAAAAAGAATATATGATTAGGCAGGTTTTGTATGAAAACAGTCCAGAATAAAAGGTGCATTGCAAAGTGGACCTGGGGAGGGGTGGAGGGAGAAAGGATATTGCACAACAATAAATGAGTATTAAAAAAAAATAAATAAGTGGGGTGAAGGAAATGGGAAGGATCTTTCGTGAAAAACAATGTATTCAAACTTTGTAAATAAATTAGAGTTATATCAGACAAGCGACGAAGAGGC
>NW_006399866.1:406874-409692 GCF_000299155.1 Elephantulus edwardii | reverse complement strand
CTGGTACAGGATGAGATTGTCCCTCCTTTCCCGGCAGAGCATCTGGTGGATTCGAATCATGCGCCTCTGGGATTGCAGTGCAGCTTCTTGCCACTAGGCCACCAGAGCTCCCCCTAGACAAAACTTTTTTAAAAATTTAAAAAATATTCAAAAGCAAGGAGGAAAATGTGCAACAATGAATGAATGAAAAGAAAAAAATAAATACTAAAAAAAGTAAAAGTGATGTTTAATTTGTACTCTCTTCATAGATTCTTTATCTTGAGAGAACAAAAACATTTTCAAAACATTTTTAGAACTTCCATATTATAGAATTTATGGTTATAAAAAATAGTTTCATGGTGCAACCACCGTGCAAGGCTGTATGGTGCTTTCTCAAAAAGTTGCAAATAGAGATAACATTTGACCCAGCAACTTCACTACTGGCAATATATAGCCTAAAAAAAAAAACCTAACATCCAAGCAGATATATGCACACCCATGTTTATTGTGGCTTTGTTCATAATAGCAAGGAGGTAGAAACAAGCTAAGTGCCCATCAATAAACAAATGGATAGAGAAGCTGTGGTATATTCACACAATGGAATACTATACTGCATTGAAAAACAAGCAACTCATGCAATATTGTTCAAAATGGGTGACCCTGGAGGACAATATGCTACGTGAACTATGTCAGTCACAAAAGGACAAACACTTCATGGTGCCATTGTTGTAAAACAGGATTGACCTCAGGGTTGCGGTGAGACTGAGAAAGATGGGTTCAATAATGTATACTGCACTGAAACAGATGAGGGAGGAAACTGTTTAAGAGGGATATGCTACTAGGTATTTTTGTCATGACAGGAGTCCAGAGAGAAGGCTGCATAGTGGAGTGGACCTGGGGGGAGGGACTGTAAAACAATGAAAGAATTTTTCTTTTACTTTTCCAAGAGGGTAGTGTACTAGGAGGGAGGGTTGGGAGGGGAGAAAGTGCAACAATAAATGAATGGAAATGCAAAGTCTCTGTAAATTTTCATTGAAATTAATAATAAATTTTTTTAAAGTTTCATTTCATTCACTTATCATTAAAAAGTACTTAAACATCCAAGTGTCTAAAGTACAATCTGTGCAACTTTTAACTTCTTTGTTTGGAGCAATAGTTTTACCCAGGAACAGCACACTGGATGAGTTCATTTACACTGCCACCTTACTTCTGTCAAAAGCTGCAACTCCATAATAAGTGTATTTGTGCACTGTTGTTCTCCATGAATCACTAATTTTTTTTAAAGGAGCCACTTCCTTCATAGCTATGTTCATTGAACCAATTACATAGGAAAAAAAATTGTAACATAGTTCCCATCACCAGATGAATGGATAAATAAAATGTGGTCATTTACACAATGACTCCTACTCAGCAATAAAGAAAAAGACATTTCCAAAACATCTTACAACACAGCAGCATTACTCACCATTTCAAGAACATTGAAACAGCCCAAATGTCTAATCATACTGGAATGGATTGAGACATTATAGTACATTCACACAATGGAATACTACGCAACACCCAGGAAAAAAATGATTTTTGTAAATCACCACATAACTTGAGAGGGACTGGAGAGAATTACATTAAGTGAACTAACTTAGTCCCATAAGGACAAATGTTGTATAAAACCATTACTGTAGAACATAGGGTCATACAATTTGATGGGAGGGAAGGGTGGGTAAAGGAAATGGGAAAGATCCGGTGTGAAAAACAGTATCATGAGCTTTGAAAGTAGACCAGTATAAGATAAAAATTCCATTTAAATATATAAAATAGCTTACAACCTGAATAAACCCGGTGAACATTACATTGAATAAAATAAGTAAAAAGACAAAAACCAAACCAAAACCAAAAACCCCTGTATGTTCTTGCCTTTTTTTTTTTTTTAAGTTTTTGTGTGTGTGTATCATCAAATCGGATCTGACTGGTACAGGAGGAAATTGCTCCTCCTTCTCCAGGAAAGCATCTGGCGGATTTCAACTGTGTACCTCTAGGATATTATAGCTAATGTTAGATGGATCTTGGCAGAAAGCAGAGAATACCAGAAGAATGTCTATCTGTGCTTTATTGATTATGCAAAGGCTTTTGACTGTGTGGATCACAACAAGCTGTGACTGACTCTGAGAAGAATGGGAATCCCAGAACATTTGATTGTGCAAATGCAAAACCTATACTTGGACCAAGAGGCAGTCGTCAGAAGAGAGCAAGGAGACACTACATGGTTCAAAATCAAGAAGGGGGTCCGTCAGGGATGTATTCTGTCTCCATACCTTTTCAGTCTGTATGTAAAACAGATCATCCGCGACGCTGGGCTGTACGAAGAGGAATGTGGCATCAGGATTGGTGGAAGAGTCATCAACAACCTGCCTTATGCAGATGACACAACCCTGCTTGCTGAAACTGAGGAGGACCTGAAATGCTTGCTGCAGAAGGTCAAGGACTGCAGCCTCCTTTATGGATTGAAGCTCAACATCAAGAAAACAAAGATTCTAACCACTGGGCCAATTGGCAGCATCAGTATGGATGGTGAAGCGATTGAGATAGTTAACAGTTTTAGTTTACTTGGCTCCACAGTCAAGACTCTTGGTAACATCAGCCAGGAAATCAGGAGACAAATTGCATTGGGAAAGTCAGCTGTGAGGGACCTCTCAAGAGTACTGAAGAGAAACGATGTCAGGCTGGAGACTAAGGTGCGCCTGATCCAGGCTATAGTCTTTGCAAATACGTGCTTTGCATCAGAGAGTTGGACAGTGAATAGGATTGATAAAAGGAGAATTGATGCCTTTGAGCTGTGGTGCTG
>NW_006399866.1:405798-406749 GCF_000299155.1 Elephantulus edwardii | reverse complement strand
GAGGGACATCATGTTTGGCAGAGTGGAGGGGCGGCGAAGGAGAGGAAGACCTTTGATGAGATGGATCAATTCTGTGACTGGAGCGGTGGGAATGAGTGCGTTTGAGATGGCTAGGTTGGCACAGGCTAGAACGGTGTTCAGAGCTCTTGTACATAGGCTATGAGCCCCAAGGGACTCAATGGCACATAACAACAACAACAACCACCTCTAGGATTGCAGTGCAGCTTCTTGCCACTAGGCCACCAGAGCTCCCTGTATGTTCTTGCTTTTATGAGATGACATGGATAAGTAAATGCACAGAAATTAATGTTCATGTCAGGGAGGGGGAAAATAATCTTTAGATAAGAAGTAGTCTGTTTTTGTTTATAAAAATAAGAGAAGTGGCACTAAATACGGATGAAGTTTGTGCAATATGACCTATGTAACTGATATCAATAAACCATACATAAGGAAAACAGGATAAATGAACAATTACTTGGTTTTGTGTGCTTGTGCAGCAATAACAACAATTCTTTTCTCATGGGAGGATCCTAGGGCTGTGGACTGATGGGATGATGCAGTCAATTGGCATAATATAATTCTTTATCTTCTACTTTCCAATATGGTGAGTAGTATTTGGGGTCTTAAAATCTTATGGCCAACCATCTAAGATAAAATGATTGGTCTTTATTAATCCGGAACAAAAAAGAATGAAACCAAGAACAATTCCTTTCCTGAGAAGGAACTGAATTGCAGGACTGTCTACATGAACCACTGCTATTCCACCATAAGACCAGAACAGTGGTACCTAACTGCCACTGTTGAAATCTTGATCAAAAGGGAGAAAATTGTGGAACAAAATTTCAAATTCCTAAAGAATCTAAATTTAGTGAACCTATTGAGGTTGGAGGAGCTCCAAGACCATGCATGACTCTTAGTTGTGCTTCAGATTCTTAATTTATATATATATAT
>NW_006399866.1:373587-403948 GCF_000299155.1 Elephantulus edwardii | reverse complement strand
CATAGCCCAAAAAAAGAGAAGACCAACACATCACTTACCTTCTGGCAGCCTAAGAGGCTGAGACTCCTAAGGCAGCCCCAATACCCCCAGGAGAAACAAGCTTGAGCACTATGCCATCGTCAAGTTTCCCCTGACCACTGAGTCAGCCATGAAGAAGAGAGAAGACAACACACTTGACACTTGTATTGAATGTCAAAGGCCAACAAGCACCAAGTCAAACAAGCTGTAAAGAAACTCTATGATATTGATGTGGCCAAGGCCAACATCTTAATCAGACCTGATGGAGAGAAGGTGGCCCTATGTTCCACTTGCTTCTGACTATGATACTTTGGATGTTGCCAACAAAATGAAGATCATCTAAACTGAGTCCAGCTGGCTAATTCTAAATATAAATTTTTCTCACCACGAGAAAAAAAAAAAAGTCTAGCTGTGAAGGCAGGGGGAGAGAAATGGGAATGGGGATTAAGCAAATGGAAGTGAAACAACTAGAACAGATATAACAAGAAGGTTGACACAATGTGAAGAATGTTACCAATGTCACTGAGAATCATGTCAAGAAACTGTGAAATGGAAGCAGATGGGGTGGGGTTTTTTTCCTTCTTTTTTTCTTTTAAATAGGAGCAGTTTATTTTCACCAAAAATAAGATAGATTTTTTTTTAATTTATTGAGTATTTATTCTGTGGCTGATAATATTCAAAGTGTTGTTTTACATGTTTTTGTTCATTTAATCATCACATCAGGATCCAGAAATATTTTTCCTGTTTACAGATAAGAAACTGGAAACAAAGAGAAGTGAAATAAATTGAACAAAAGCATATGGATATTTAGAGGTCAAGCACAAGTCTTGCCGATGAACAAATTGTTGATATTGATTTGCTAAATGTCATCAATTTTACTCCAATAGCTGCCCTAAATGAACAACAGATCAAAACCTTGACTGACCCTGCACTAACCTCACATCTCTGTCACACCAAAGCCCCTTGTTGCAGTCACTTTACTAATCCATCTCGTCGGAGTCTGCCTCTCTGTCTCTGACCCTCTGATTTTCCAAGCATTATGTCTTTTTCCCAAGAATTGGCCTTTCCTGACCACAAGCCCAAAGTGTGTGGAGGGGGTTTCACTATTCTGGCCTCTAAGGAACATCTTAGTTGCATTTCCTCCAAAACAGACTTGTATATTCTTGTGATTATTGTTATAATAATGTGCCAACAAGTTAACTACAATTCATAGTGACCCTATGAGCAATGAATCTAAAATCTACCCTGTCTTGTGCCATTCTCACCATCTCTGACATACTTGAGCCCATTGCAGCAAGCTGCTGTATCAATTAATCTTGTTGAGAATCTTCCTTCTGCTGACTCTCCACCTTTCCAAGCATTATATCCTCCTTCTCCAATAACTGGCTCCTCTAACAACATGCCCAAAGTAAGTGAGACAAGTTTTCATCATCCTTGCTTCCAAGGAGAATTCTGGTTTCATAAGCTTTAAGACAGACTTGTTTGTATGTCGTCTTCGGTGAAGTGCCTGTTCATATCCTGTGCCCATTTTTCTATTGGATTATTTACCTTTATCTTGTTGTGGTGCTCAAGTATTTCATAAATTCTGGATATAAGTCCCTTATCTGATATGTTATTACCGAATACTTTTTCCCAGTCAGTGGCTTCCCTTTTTACCCTACTGGAGAAGTTTTTGGATGTGCATAGGGATTTGAGTCTTAGAAGGTCCCATTCATCTATGTTATCTTCTCCTGGTTGTAGCTTTTCCAGGATACTGGGAAGACTGTTTATGTTGTGGATTAGGACTTCTAGTGTTGTTCCTAAGATAGATTTTTAAATGAACTACTTATTGCTAAGACTGTACCTTTTCTAGATCATCTTTGCTTTAAGGATTCATAACAAATAAAGAATAATACTTGAGTCTTTCACAATTGAAGTAAAATCTAGCAAACACCAGAAACAGACATATTTTTTAAAAACAACCAAACATTTGTAGCATCCTGTTGTAAACCAAAGACATAGAAGAGATGGGGACACCAGGACTGAGAAAAAACAGAGAGTGTAAGGCAAGGGGTGAACAGTTAGAAGACTGGAAGAGCCTCAAGCCACGCCTCTCTGTAATCTTTATTGAGAATTGCCAGAAAGTAAATCATAAAGAGAATTAATTATTTTGTAAATGAAGCCAAGTTTTTCTTTATTGTCAACCTTATGCTTAGTTCAAGAGGGAAGTAGTTCACAAATATAGACATCTTAACACACCCTCTGCAGGGGGACTTAGCTGCCTCACGTCTGCAGGAAAGCAACTCATTTCTTGCAGTCTGGCGCAAGAGGAATTCCAGCTTTTGTGTTTCCTTCAATACCTGATTCAACATTTGGTTTAACATATAACTTAATATTTGGCTTCCCACAGCATCCTCTCAACTGTAGAGCACACTACATATTTTGTCTTAATATGTATTCCTTCAGCCACAATTTCTGGTGGTTTTGCAAAAATATTTGCTGATAAATGCATTTCGGTTTCTTGCCAGATTTCATTCCCCTATACTACAGACATTTTTTTTTTACAACAGTGGGAAGAACTAATGATTTCCAGTGGTATGTAAATGTCTTCTTTTGCTTTTAAGAAACCTCAAAACGACTTCAAAACTGAAAGTTGAATTTTTTTAAATGCTGGATTGAGTGTGACCACAATTTTAAACATTATTGTAAAAAAAAAAAGTAGAAGCTTGAGTTGATGCTGGATTTTCATATTTTGCTGCTTGAGATGAGTTGGTGCTATATAACCCAATCATCTATTCCCAGGAAGATGTTCTTCATTTAAAGAGATAGGCCACAAAACCCATTTCAATTACTCTGCTGAATCAATTCAATTGACGTGAGACATTTTCTTATCTTCTCCTGGTACCATTATTATAATCCTTATCTATCCTTTTCATCTATTTCTCTTCAATTGTTTCTTAATTGAAATATAATTGGTGTAAAATAAGTAACACTTATTTAAAGTGTACAATTTAGTGAGTCTTGACATAAACACCCATTAAACCATTACCACAACAAATGTAATTAATATTTCCATCTCCCTCAGAATTTTTTTCATGCCTACTTCCAACCCATTCTTCTTTTCATCCCTCTCCACTCCCCCAAAACTGCCATCCTCAGGCAACTACAGATCTTCCCGTAATTAGACTAAATTGCATTTTCTAGAATTTAATATAAGTTAAGCTTCATAAAAATGCTCTTGGTTTGGATTCTTTTATACTTTTGAAATTCAGAATTAGTGTTGAGTGTACCAGTAGTTCGTTCTTCCTTATTGTTTAGAATTTAATTTGGTTGGATCTCCCTCACTGGTGTGGAGTTGGAACCAACTCATAACATGGGAGGTGAGCATCCATCTTTCTCCCACAAAGCCGTCTTAGATCAGCTGCGTCCGTCTTAGTCCTTAAACTGACATCCTTGCTCTTTAGCACTTTAAAGAGGTGTTGACCATAGATCTTCACCAATGTAACACATCTTTAGATTTCTTGACTCCGGCTATCAGTAATGTTGATTGCGAATCCAAACAAAATATATTCCTTGATAATGTCAATATCATCTCTGTTTATCATGCTTTGCTTATTTGTCTAGTTACGAGCCTTTTTGTTTTGTGGGGTTTTTTTAATTTTTTTATTATTATTTTTGTGTGTGTATACCTTCAAATCAAATCTGACTGGAACAGGAGGAGATTGCCCCTCCTTCTCCAGTAGAGCATCTGGAGGATTCGAACCATTCGCCTTTGGAATTGCAGCACAACTTCTTGCCACTAGACCACCACAGCTCCCTCGCAGTATACATTTTTCCCCTTTTCTAAGATTTCCCTCAACCCTGATATCAGTCCTGTTTTACAACAGTGGCACTATGCAATATTTGTCCTTTCGTAACTGAGATATTTCACTCAGCACAATGTCCTCCAGGGTCACACATTTTGTATATTTCATGAGTTCTTTGTTTTTCAATGCAGCATAGTATTCCATTGTGTGAATATACCACAGCTTCTCCATCCATTCGTTTGTTGATGGGCACTTGGGTTGTTTCCAACTCTTTGCTATTGTGAACAAAGAAGCAGTAAGCATGGGTGTGAATATTTGTCTTGTTTTAAGATACTACATTTGTGGCAACTAATTATTGCAATAGGCAGCTAATACTATACATTTGTTTGTTATAACCTTTTGGAAATAACCCAAATCTCTATCAAAAGATGAACAGATAAACTGTAAATCTGTCCAACAAAAAGGAGCTCTGGTAGCATAGACCACAGGAAGTTGCACTGCTAACTAAAGGGCTGCCCCTCTCTGGTGGTTTGAAACTATCCACCTGATGTTGCTAAGGTTTGTGCAAAGATAAATGGAGTCTGGGCAGTCACGATAAAATAAATTTTTTCAAAAAATTTTAAAAAGAAAGAATGTATACTTCATTGAAACAGATGGAGAGAACTGTTTAAAAGGAATATAGGATTTCATGACAAGATTCCAGAAAAAGAGATGCATAGTAAAGTGGACTGTGGACTTAGCGGGGGAGAGGATTGTTTAACAATGAAAGAATTTTTGTTTTCTTTTCAAAGAGAAAAACAAACTGGGGGGAGGAATGGGCAGGGAGGAAAATGTGCAACAATGAATAAATGGGAAAAAAATTAAATGGAAAGAATATATTGTAAAATATATATATCATTAAAAATCAATGAAAATTATTTTTTTTAAAGACAAGAAAAAAATGAAAAGAGGGTAATCTAGGGCATAGACCAATTGTGATTAATTTTATAAGACAGAATGAATGATTGTATGAAACGCAATTTGAGTGAAAAAAATTTCAAAAAGAAATACTACAGGGGGAAAAAATTCCCCTTGGAAATCTTATAGGTTATATATTGGCACAATTAAATATTGAGAGATTTTCATTCTTTGCCATTATGAATAATTTGTTATGATCCACACAGTTGAATGCCTTTCTATGGTCAGTAAAAAAAGATAAACATTTAAAAAAAAAACAACCCAACAACACAAATTTCAGCTTTTATAGTCTGAAGGTCAGATGTCTAAAATCAGTTTCATTGGTCTAAAGTCAAGGTGTCAACAGGGCTGCATTGCTTCTGGAGATGCTAAGAGAGCCATCTCCTTATATTTTACAGTTTTTAAAGTCTGTCCTTGGTTCATAGAACCACATCACTGTCTTCTGCTTCTGTCCTCTTTTCTCTGACTCTACCTTTTGTCTTCCTCTTACAGGGACCCTTGTAACTAGGCATGCCCAGATAATTCAGGATAACCTCCCACCTCAATATCCTTAAGATGTTCCAATTTGCAAAGTCTCTTTTGCTGCATTAACATAATCACAGGTTCTGGGGATTAGGACATGGACTTCTTGTGGAGCCATTTTTCTAACAAAGCTGGTAAGAATATGAACACTTTTTTTCTTTTCATTTTAATGAAAGTTTACAGAGTGTTTGTATTTCCATTCATTCATTGTTGCACTTTTCTCCCTGCCCACCCTTCCGCCCTAGTTTGGTCTTCTCTTTGAACAGTTAAAAAACAAAACAAAACAATTCTTTCATTGTTTACAATCCCTCCCTCCTGGTCCACTCCACTATGCAGCCTTCATTCTGGACTCCTGTCATGACAATAATAAATAATCATATACCTTTTTAAACAGTAATCTTTCTCATCTGTTTCAGTGCCGTATACATTATTTATCCCCTTTTCTTAGGTTTCCCCCAACCCCAGTGTCAGTCCTGCTTTACTAGTATTTGTCCTTTTGTGACCTTGATATTTCACTCACTGTAACATCCTCCAGGGTCACCCATTAGTATAATAATTCATGAGTTCCTTGTTTTTCAATGCAGCATAGTAGTCCATTGTGTGAATATATCACAGCTTCTCTATCCATTTGTTTGTTAATGGCACTTGGGTTGTTTACAACCCTTTGCTATTGTGAACAAAGCTGCAATAAACATGGGTGTGCATATATCTGCTTGGATGGCAGTTAAGGTTTCTTAGAGTATATTCCTAGTAGTGGAATTGCTGGGTCAGATGGTGTTTCTATTTCCAAGTTTTTGAGAAAGCACCATACAGCCTTCCATAGTGGTTGCACTATTTTACACTCCCACTAAGAGTGAGTTAGGGTTCCAGTTTCTCCTCAAGCTCGCCAGCATTTATTTGCTGTTCTGTTAAATTTTGTTATTCTTACCTAGGGTGAGATGATATCTCATAGTTGTTTTGATTTGCATCTTAGAGCTAGGGATTTTGAACATTTCTTCATGTGCTCAAATATTTTATAAATTCTAGATGTAAGTCCTTTATCTGACATGTTATTATCAAATATTTTCCCCCAGTCTGTGGCGTCCCTTTTTACCCTGTTGGAGAAGTTTTTGGATGTGCATAGGGATTTGATTTTTAGAAGGTCCCATTCATCTATTTTATCCTCTCCTGGTTGTAGGTTTTTCAGGATGTTTGGAAGACTGTTCATATTGTGGATTAGGACGTCTAGAGTTCTTCCAAGCTTTTCTTTAATGAAGTTCATTGTTGTTGGTTTTAGTCCTAGGTCCTTGATCCACTTTGAGTGAATGGACACATATTTTTAAAATAAGAACATTTTCTTTTTTTTTTAATATTTTATTTGTGTGTGTGTGTGTGTGTGTGTGTGTACTGTCAAACTGGATCTGACTGGTACAGGAGGAGACTGCCCCTCCTTCTCCAGCAGAGCATCTGGTGGATTCAAACCATGTGCCTTCAGGATTGCAGCACAGCTTCTTGCCACTAGACCACCAGAGCTCCCGAACATTTTCTTACAACCTCTCCACTTCCCCTTTGTAACTCACCCAATACACCCCTTCTTCAAGATTGCTGTCAAACATATAATGCCTAATCATATATTCCTTTCAGACAGTTTTCCCCCTCATCTGTTCTATTGTAGTGTTCATTATCTATCCACTCTTTTCTCAACCCCTCCATGTCTGTCCTATTTTAGAACAGCAGTGTTATTCAGTGTTTTATGGACACATATTTATGTAATTATGTGTCTGCATTTCTCCAGGAGTAATATCACTTTCACTCACTCACTGCCATGGAATTGGAATCACCTCGTAACTGACACTCCATTAAGTATCTAAGTCTGTTAATTATACAAAAAGAGGTTGTCCATCTCTCTCCCTCAGGGCCTCTGGTAGATTTGAAGTGTCAGAGAGGCACTTCCTTTGACTAGCAGTGCAACTCCCAGCAGATTACACCACCATAGCTCCCTTAGCAGTGATATGGCTGTGTCATATGACAGCTTTATAGTTAACATTTTAAGAATCCTCTCTTTTTAAAGGTTAAGATCATTTTAGGGAGCTCTGGTAGCCTAGGTGTTGCAATCCTAAAAGCACGTGATTCAAATCCAACAGCCACTCCGTGGGAGAAAGATAGGCAACTCCTCCTGTGTGATTAACTGCCTCTGAAAACCTGCTAGAGGTTCAGCTATACGTAAGGTTTGATTCAACAGTACACAAGAAGAAGATAGTGTTAGGTCCATACACGGGGCCTAGGAGAGGAATGAAGAATTCAAAGAATACACAAGTCAATAAAAAGAGTGAACAGCCTTGTCTACCTGTCTGAACTAATGGATGAACCATAAACAACATCCCTAAAGACCCTTATATAAAAACCCTCCCCAAACGCTCTAAGTGCAACTTCCTCCTTCTGCATCTCCAGAATGAGGAATCTTACGCAGGATTTATCCTTATAAAGTTGCTTTTAAGCTTGCATTCTTGTTCTCTGATCTCTTTCTTAAGTCTATAGCCTAACAGATAGTTTTTATTATTCATGTTTAGTAAAACACAAAACATTAAAGGATGTGTTTTGGTTATCTGGAGCATTAATTTATGTCAAACAATTAATATTCTGAAGACATTGCCTTGAAAATTTTCATAAAATTTGAAAAGTTTCATAAATTGTACTGTGACTTGTCACTAATCAAATCGTCAGGATTGTTAGAGGTTGTTGTTCCTTGTTGTTGTGTACCATAGTATCAGAAGAGACGCACAGCCGACCCTCCAGTGGGTTTTCGAAGGCAGTTCATCACGCAGGGAGGAGATTGTCCATCCTTCTCTCTCAGAGCTGCTGGTGGCCTCGAACCAAGTGTCCTCAGGATTGCAGTGCAGCTTCTTGCCACTAGGCCACCAGAGCACCCTCGTGAAAGGTTATGGTGCTAAAACTATTGCATTTCATGTTACTTTTACTAACATCTTACTTATTGGATACATTTTGAGAAGGCAGAACGCCATTAAAGTCATCATACTTTTATCTCCTTTGGTACCTTCTGTATACATTAGCCTTGCTGTTTCCATATGTCCCTTGGAATATCATTATAAAGTATTCATAATACTTTGGGGACTTCACCTTTTGGTCTGCTATGTTCTCAATAATGTATTCTTGCTTTCAATTATTGTAGTACACTGCAAAGATGTTTATTAAATAGAAAAGTCAGAATCAGCTTAATCAACATAACTAAGTGGCTTCATGAATAGGATTCACCATTCTCATTTTCTGTAACTTTGTCTTCATAGCATAGAAATTTTGCCTAGTTTTCAGAAAGTTGCTATTGTTGCCAGTGTCCCTAGATGGCAAAAATGGTTAAGCTCTTGACTACTAGTACACAGGTTGGTGGTTCAAATGTACCTGGAGATACTTCAGAAGGAAAAACATGACAAATTGCTTCTGAAAGGTCTTAACCCTGAGGCACATGGAATCATCCTGAGTAGAATAGTTAATTCATAGTGATGGTGACTGGGAGGCAGGTAAGCCAGCGGCTATTGCCATTCTCACCATTGCCTGTCTTTCATCACTGGCAATAATTAGTGTCCATCCCTGAAAACTTCAAACAAGCCTGAGGGAAAACTCTCAGAAGTGAATGAGTTCTCTCTTGGGCCTCAGGTATCCTGTAGTTCAAACAGATCTAGTTCCAGAAAAACTACCTGCTTTTTGTTGTAATAGATTTTTCCTGAATTTCCCATTTAACTTCTTCAACAGCTTAATAATTATTTATATCATCTCATTCCCATGGAAGTTCTTTATTCTAAAAGGAGAATTATGCCAGGATAGGGTTTATTTGCAATAGTGAAAGATTTTTCAGTCAAAATACAGAATTCTTTGGGCAAAAGACACAGGAGACATCACAAATAGAAGGAAAACTCAAGATTACTGAACCAAAAACAATTAAATCAATGTTCAGCCATTTTAGGAAGTAGCATGTGATCAAGAATCTATGATATTGACCCTTTCTATGAAGATGGTGTTGAAGCAAAGAAGCCCCTGCCCCTCCCAAATCTAAAGCCAAAGCAAAGGCCAGGAAGACAGTCCTGAAGGGCTTCCACAACTACAATAAAAAGAAGGTCCTAACATTACCCACCTTCTGGCAGTCGAAGGGACTGAGTCTCCATAGGCAACCCAACTGCCCTGGAAGAGCACTCCCAAGAGAAAAAAGCTTGACCACTGTGCCATCATCAAGTTTCCCCTGACCACTGAGTGCAGCCATGAGGAAGACAGATGGTAACAACACTTATTTTCACCGTGGCTGTCAAGGTCAACAAGCACCACCAAATCAAAAAAGCGGTAAAGAAGCTCTATGATATTGCTGTGGCCAAGGTCAACACCTTGATTAGGCCTGATGGAGAGAAGAAGGCCTGTGTTCAACTTGCTACTGACTATGATGCTTTGGATGTTGCCAACAAAATGGGGTTCATCTAAACTGAGTCCAACTGGCTGATTCTAAATATAAACTTTTCTTACCATAAAAAAACCTATGTTACTAAATGAAGGAAGAAGACTAAGTTACACTGAAGGCACTAGTTAAAAACAAGCCTCTTGGAATTGAGAAAACATCAACTGAGATGATAAAATAAATGGATGCAACGCTGGAAGCATTCACTCAGCCACGGAACCAACAGGAACAGATCCTATTGGAGCCCTTTTGAAGAAAGGCGACTCAGTAGAATGAAATATCACATGCAAATAAAATCTTGCTGGTGATAATTCAAAAACAGTTGTAGCAGTAAACTCACAGAAGATTGCCAGAAATTCAAAGCAGATTCAGAAGAGTTTGTGGAACAAGGATTATGTTGTGTTGACAAATACTGAATGTACCAGAGAGGAATAAACAAATCTGTCTTAAAAGAAGTACAGCCAGAACATTCCTTGGGAGTGAGAGTAGCAAGATTTTGTCTTTTACTTTGCACACGTTGTCAGGGGGGACCGTTATCTTGGTGAAAGAGTGGGATCTGTGGAAAAAGGAAAACCCTGGATGAGGTGGACTGACACAAGGGCACCAAGAGTGCGCTCAAACAGCAACTAATGTGAGGATGGCGCAGGACCTGACGTGTTCTGTTGTACAGACTCGGAATACAGGTTTTTGCTGCTCACATTTCTTCTGGCTCCTCCTCCCTGGGCAAATGTCCTTCATTTTCCCAAATAGCTCTGGAGTTGGGATTTACTGGCTAGGAGTGCGGGAAGAGGGGGCTTGCTCGACAAACATTGTTTCTACCAGGGCCTTTGCTTAGACATTGCTCCTTGAGAGTCATTCTGCTGCTGAAGCTCCACCTGCCTGGTCCCGGAATCAATTTTCTGTATGGGCTGCAGACGAACTGTATCCATTTGCTAAAGACAAGCCTCGAACTACGAGTTCCTAAATCAGTAATGTTTCCTCGAGATCGGCAACAAGCTGGGAGAGTGGCTGAAGGTCCTGGTGGACAACTGCAGCTTCACCTGTCTCCTCCACCAGAGCCGACTCCGCCGCCGCCCTTTACAAAGGGACAGTGGCCGCTCTCTCACCTTGCTCGCTAGGCCCCTTCCCTCGCGAGCTGCTCTGTCGCCTTCAGCACAGAGCACGGGTCGCCACGCCCCGCCTGCAGCCCAGGGTCCAGCCCCCGCCGTAGTAGCATCTTGGCGGATGTAGTGGTTGTTGTTGTTGTTATGGCGGATGTGGAACCTTAGCGAAACCTGTGGCTCCAAACCCTGCAACACCTCGGCCAATCGGAGGTGACTAAGGGAAAGCGGCAGTGTCTTTGCCCAATTGCCTCTTTCAAACAAGCAGACATTGAGGCCCAATAGGAAAAGGAGGGCGGGGGAAATATAGGGGGTGTGGCCAAAGAACCCCACCTTACTCTGGGACGAAGAGGATATGATGTTCTGCCTCGGTGAAGCTTTGGAGGTGAAGGCCAAGGGTGGCCATCATTTACGTCTATACTGAGTTAGTTTCGTTAAAACGAGTGCTCTAGTGCACTCCTCTAAGTACTGCAAGTGTCACTGCATCATCTTACACATGTACCGAGTGAGGGTCCCTGAGCCAGTGCGCGTCAACTGCATTCAAAACCCATTCCTGGAATTTTCAGCAAAACCCTCACTCACTGTCGGCTCCGCTCACAGCGACGCTCCGTTCAGTTTTTGATGCTGTAATCTTAACGGGAGGTGACTGCCTATCTCTCCCCCTCGGAGCAGCTGGTCAATTCTAACGAACTTTTCAGATTACAGCGATATAGATAGATAAATCGATCTATCTATCATCTATCTATCTATCTATCTACTGCCTCTAGCTCCTTATCTAAACAAAACAAATGAGGGGGTTACTCATTCTTTAGAATAATCAACCACATAAAATCAAAAGGGCGATTAAACCCACCAGAGAGAGGGTCATAAAACAAAATGTATATGAATGGTTAAATAGAAAATCATTTTGGTTTGTTAATTTCGACTCAAATCACAATAAAAATAAAGGAGGAGAGGGAACCCTAAACCATTATTGCCATCGAGTTGATTCTGATCACAAGGACCCTTGAGGACAGGGTAGAACTTTACACGGCTGTCGGCTGTCACTTTTATAGATGTTGACTGCCACATTGCTCTGTAGAGTGACTGACTAGGGGGTTCAGTTGGCAGCCAACACAAAAAGGATTCCTTTAATTATTTTTTTTTAAAAGTACATTAAAGTTAACGTCACTTTGACTGTGTTTTTAAAAGTAGAGAAATACTAATAGAAGACTTTTGTGGTTTCCTTTTAAAAAAATCACATCCTAACGGATCAGATTCTTTACCTGAACTGAGTTGGTTAAGATCCAAGTCTTTGAAACCCAAGAGACTATGGCCCCGCCCTTTGAGTTTCTGGAGAATGTGGCCCTCCCTTCCCTTTTAAACCCTACTTCCGCTGCTTCTCCAAGCAGTTCTGATCTCTGAGCTGGGCCAAGACTCACCCTTTTATTTTCTTAGGAGACAATAGGCGTGTGTGCTCCTTTGGCCTATTTCTTACCTGTAGAATCCCATTTAACCATGTTCTTTCCTTCAGTCTAAGCAGATGAATTTTCTGCTGGTTTTGTTTGTTTGTTTTTTGTTGTTGTTTTTTTAGTAGTTTTTGGTTGGATACATCAGTCATGGATACATCAGTCACAGGTTTGATCTCCTTAACAGAAAACTGTGTAGCCAAGTCCTAGGTGAACTTTCTAGGACATGTGTCCTTAGTTTGCACAATAGAATTTTCCAAACATTTGAGTTCCATTTTCTTTTGCACAGTCCATTTTTAAGTCCTTCTCTCTCCTCTTGCATTGATTATAAGTGGCAAGGATAAACCACATGGTCTCTTTATAATCCAGCTTAGGTATCTACATTCATCACTCACAAATTCTACCTTCCCCCACACATTTAAATGTAATTCAGGCAACTTCTTTACCACTGCATGCCCTTCTTGCACTGTCTAATCAAATAGTCATCATTTTCTCTTACAGTCTCACCAGAGGCACAGTCAGTGTGTCCACATTTCTAGCAGTATTCTGTTGCTGGTGCCATATGAGCTTTCTAAGGTGTTTCACAGAGTCACTATGAGTTGTACTTGATGGCACCTAACAACAACAAAATCACTGCTACAGCAGAACTACCAGGAGAGTCTGACTTTAACAAGCACAAATTTATTTTCTCATAGTTTAGGACGTTATAAAGAGCACTAGTTGCACAGTGTTAAAAGCATTCAGGTACTAACCAAAAGTTCCGTTTGAGCCCAGCAGCCAGGCAGTCTGTATCTATACCATGTCACAGCCTGGGAACCCCTGTGGAGCACTTCTACTTTGTCTTTAACAGTGGATATGCATCTGATTTGGCTTGACAGCAATGCCTTGGATGAGAGGTTACAACTCTGAATTTGAGCTGGCTCTAAGGAAGTCTTTCTCTCTGTCAAATCTAAAGGAAGGTCTTTGTAAGAAGGTCTTTGTCTTTTCTGAGTTCTGCTCCTGAGCATATTCATGTGCCCTGGTATGTGCCTTTCCCTAGCTCTGCTTTCTCGCTTGCTTATTTATTTAATCTCTATAGCGTTTCAAAAGAGATTGGCTCAAAATATATGCTATACTCTAAGAAACTCATTACCATCGAGTCAACTCATAGCTGACCCTCCAGTGGATTTTTAAAGGCTGCAACTCGCATTGGAGGAGGTTGCTCATCTTTCTCTCAAGAAGAAACTAGTGGATTCAAACTGCCTACCTTTGAGTAGTACTCAACTCAAGGGCACTTACTTAATGTCATTATCATCAACAACAATGTGAGTAGTTGCTGCTAAAGAGCAAGGATGTCGACTTAAAGATAAAGATGCACCTGAGCCAAACCATGATATTTTCTTTGCTTTTAATGAATCTAAATATTGGACAATGAATAAGGAGGATCAAAGACGATTCAGTGCCTTGAATTGTGGTGTTGAAGAGTATTGACTATATATACCAGGAACTGTTAAAAAAAACAAAAAACAAACACCAACAAATCTGTTTTGAAGGAAGTACAACCAGAGTGCCCCTTAGAGGCAAAGATAGTGACTCTTTGTCTCACTTTGGGAATACTTCCTTTTTTTTTTTTTTTGAGAGTGTCAAGAATTTTCTTTTTCTTTTTTTTTTTAATTTTATTATTTTTGTGTGCATGTACCATCAAATCAGATCTGACTGGTACAGGAGGAGATTGTCACCCGGCAGAGCATCTGTTGGATTCGAACCATGCGCCTCTGGGATTGTAGTTGTAGCTCCTTGCCACTAGGCCACCAGAGCTCCCCTAAGAATTTTCTTTATTAACATCATCACCCTTAAGAGCTTTTCCAGTAAACAGTTAAAGAGCCAAGCAAGTAATGCAATCATTCCCCCTTCCCAACTGAGACACAGCATGTTTGTTATAGAGTACTAGTTCATGGAATTTTACAGGGTAAAGTAAGAAATGATGTTTTAAAAGGAGTTACTGCAAACACCCCATCAACAATTCCCAAATGATAGATAATTGCCTATCAAACATAATCTAGTGCCATCACAGAAATAATGAAAAGTTAATGCCCAAGAACATTTTAAAACCCCCGATGCCCGCCTAAATAGTTTCCATTTTACAGGCTCTTTCCACACATTAGGGGACATTCACTACCTTGGAGAAGGAGTGCAATTTGTGAATCAGGTAGGCGCATCAGCATCGGGTACAGGTGCATTTGGTATTTCACTTGATGAAATGTTTTGGGCATATTTTCAGGAGGAAGCAGTTCTTACAAAGAGACATCATGCTGAGAAAGGTAGAGGGTCATCAAAAGAGAAGATCCTCAGGGAGATGGGTTTATGCAGTGATCCCCACAATGGGCTTGAGTAGGACAGAGATAGTGAGGACAGTGCGGGATTCTGCACAGTTCAGATGTGTTATTCATAGGGTCACTGCAAGTAGTAGTTGACTTGATGGCACCTAACAACATGTTCCCTGGAGGAAAAGGAAATGAGGTCTGGCTAACCTATTGTTAGTCTCTGCCATAATTCTCATTTACTGAGAATCTACTGTGTGTTGCACCATGTCTAGAAGTTCTATTTCCTTTTTGCCATTTTATCTCTACCTTAGTGGAGAAAATCAGGGATCAGAGAGTTTCATTTTCATGAAAACCTCACAGTTAAAGGACAAATTTGAAACCACATTAATCTGACTTCAAAGCAAGGCTTCAAAATGGTTCATTCCAATAAAATTCCTGCTGGAAATTTGCATTTCTACTCTAGAATTTCGAGTTTTGCATGTCTACCTCAGATATGCTGAATCAGAATGGACATCGTAAGAAGATCTCATGCATACAGAAGAATCCTCTGAGGATCTTGTTTAAAAAAGTAGATTCTGATTCCATATATCTAGGTTGGAAAGGAAGGTTCTCAGTAGCAAGTGGACCTAGAATGGACTGTCTGAAGACTTAATCCAACTATTACACTTAATAAAGAGGTAAGGCACCAGAAAGCTGAAGTGTGTGAAAGAGAAGCTGACGGCACTTTATTTTACTGCTCTCCATGGTTTGGTATTCTTCCTAATCTATTCAGTCAGACGTGATTCCTTTGTATGGCACTGTGTTCTATCACAAGTATGTATATGTGCTATTGACATTTACCTATATATATATTGCCATTACACGTGAACAATAAAATAAAGTGTTTTCTAGGAACCATATTCTCTGCCCTTTTATAGTAAGGAGGAATGAGTGAAACGGGCGGCTTTCTGATAGCTGACTCTTCTCTGTGTCAGACTCATCTCTGTTCCCAAGGATTCCAGTCACACGAAGCAAATGGCCTTCCTCCTCAAGGAAAATGGGTTGAAAAGGAAATTGGTTAAAAATATTTTTTTCTAATTATGTACCTTGTTCTTATCAACTTGAAACGTTGGCATTTTCTAACCTTGTTCTGTTGGCTACAGTAATTCAGTATTCATGTCAAAATTGAAAAGTGCCCTAATTGAATGTGTTTGAATGTTACCCTTGCACAATTCTTTAAATTGAAAACAAAATGTTTTACCTCACTGTTGGACATACATTCCAAGCTTTTCAACTCTAGAAGAGAGAAAAAAAAATAATCCTATGTTTCCTGTATTGTAAATTTTAGACTATTTCATATACATTGTGTTAAAACTGCCATATCAATTTTAATGTATAGATTTTGCAAATACTATGCTATATGTAATACCTAACTGTACCTGTAGTGTATATGTAATATATTTATGCCCAATAAATGTTTTAATTCTTTCTGAAAAAATAAATAAATAAATAAAGAGGTAAGGATTCAATTGTGTCCTCCCAAATATGTATTATAAATCCAAACCTCTGGGGAGCCTTGTTGTGCTCCTACTACAGAGGTTTCACTTCTCTGGTGATTCAAGTCCTCCAGCCACTCTGTGGAAGAAAGAAGGGCAATCTCTTCCTATGCAATTTATAGCCTCTCGAAATCCACTGGAAGGTCAACTATGAGTCAGTTCTGACTCAATGGCAGTGACTTTTTATGCTGTGGTTATGTTAATAAGGTAGGGTTAATATAACATAAAGGAGCCCTGGTGGCCTAGTGGGTAAGAACTTGCACCATCAACTCAAAGGTCTTGTTGTCATTGTTAGATACTATTGAGTCAAGCATGACTTATAGTGACCCAGTGAACAACAGATCTGAACCCTGTTCTAGGCTAGACCTAACCTGTACCCTCTTCATTGTCTCCACCACCCTAGAGGCCATGGTTACCATCACTGTGTCAATCCATCTTGTTGAGAATCTTTCCTGCCTTCAATGACCCTCCCCTTTTCTTTGTATGGTGTCCTTCTCCAGGGACTAATAAACATGCCCAAAGTATGTGAAGCACTACTCATAGACAAATTCAAATTGAGGGTGAAGAAAAAGGAAAACAAATATAACTTTGAGTATATCCCGACTGAATTTTAAAACTATCTTAAAAATAGATTTGATGCATTGGACACTAAAGACTGAAGACCAGGTGAATTGTGGAATGATCAAGGATGATCCATGAAGAAAACAAGAGATCATTATAAACACAAGTAAGAAAGAAAAGACCAAAATAGGTGTTGGAAGAGACTCTAAAACTTGCCCTGGAAGAAGGGAAAGGAATGCTGAGGTCAGAAAGTTGAACAGAAGATTTCAAAAGACAGCTAGAGAAGACAAAGCAAAACCTTATAATGAATGAAATGTGTGAGGAGCTTGAGCTTTCAGGCAAGGCATATGTCTGTACAATTCCCAGCATCCTGTGCAGTTAGACGGGACCGCAAGACTGAGTTCTGGCTAGAAGTGAGGTGCAGTGAGGTCAGCTTCTTCGCAAATCATTTCTCTGAATAAAGATTTGGAAGCAATAGTCAAACCAAAAGATAAAAGTCCCCAAATCATTGAAACACCACTTAGGGCAGAGAGGTTCAACTAGGAAAAGCTACATGGGAAAATTTTATTGTAGAGTATCTCTGAAAGGGTTTTCATAGCCATTAGTCAAGCTAATGCATAGTTCTTTCTATTGTTATTATTATCCTTCAACTTCCTTTCTAAATGGCATAAAATTAATTGTGCTTTTCAGAGTGTATTGTCTTGTGATAACATCTTAAATGTGTGCATACTGTTCTTCTATAAGATTAAAAGTCCCACTTTGCTGTTGTTGTTTCTAGATACTATCAAGTCAGCTAAGACTCAGAGGAATACTATGAACAACAGACCTGAGCCTGGCCTTATCCTGCACCATCCTCACGATGTCTGATTTGCTAGACTATTGTTACAGCCAATGTGTCAACCCATCTCCTTGAGGGTCTTCCTCTCTTTCTCTGATCCTCCACCTTTCCAGTATGATGTCTCTTTTTTTTTTCTTTTCACAAATAATAATTTTCATTTGTCATTATTAAAAGTCTGAATTTTAAACAGATTCTTGAACTTGTGGGTCGTAGCCATCAGCTCATTCAACTTTAGCACCTGTCTAATCTCCGGTAGCTTTTCCAGAGCTCCCACCTTCACCATGAAGCTCCATCAGTTTGTTCAATTCAAACTTGGGCTTCTTCAGAATTTTTACTTTTCTAAGAAATACGTCATGGAGAGGATCAATAGACTGGCAAGACTTTTCTATGTCTTTCCCAATGCTGTCTGGAATCAATTTATTGACCACCTCTTTCAAGTCATTTGTTTGCACCTCTTGGTCATGATTTCCATCATTTTCTTCCAGATTTGGCGGACCTGTTGGTGCTGAGCATAAGATGTCTTCCAAATATGTTGTGGGGGTTTTTTGTAAAACCAACACAAAACAGACAAAGCAAATAACCATTGGTAGTCTTGACACTGACATGAGCTTCAATCATAGTCTGAGGGAGCACATTTTGTCACAAATAAGATCCATGCCATGGAAGTTGGTGAGGCAGTGTTGCCTTGAATATCCTCAGTAATTAACTTGAACTTTCTAAATGCAACCTCATCATTTTGCAAATCAGCAAGGCTCAATTCAAAAACACAACTCTTGAGTCCATCAGATGCAATTTTGGTTCCTTGAGTCCTTGTGACTAGTATCTTCCCAATATTTCTTATATTGAACATAGCTGGCACCTTTACACCATACTAATCTTTCTTAGAAAAATTGATCAACCACTTTTTTCTTGATCCCTTTTTGCCACCTTTTTGTAAGGCACTTGTTCTTGCCGACCACCATGGTGGTGCCTAGAGTGAAAAGCTATGTCATTTTCCAAGAACCAGCCCCTCCTCCTGGCAACATGTCTGAAAGATGTGAGACAAAGTTTCACCATCCTTGCCTCTAATGAACACCCTGGTTGTCTTTCCTCCCAGATGTGTGTGTGTGTGTGTGTGTGTGTGTGTGTGTGTGTGTGAGTACCATCAAATCGGATCTGACTGATACAGGAGGAGATTGTCCCTCCTTCTCCAGCAGAGCACCTGGTTTATTTGTTCTTTTGATAGTCTATGGGATATGCAGTACTCTTCTCTAATCCCATAATTTGAAGGCACCGATTCTTCTTTCTTCATTCTTATTTATTGTCCAACTTTCAGATGCATAAGCAGTAATTTGAAAAGGTCATGACTTGTAACAGGCACACCTTAGTCTTTAAGCTAACATCCTTGATCTTTAGCATGTTGGAGCAGTTCTTGACAGCTAATTTTCCCAATGCAACTTGTCTTTTAATTTCTTGGCTGCTGCTACCATCAATATTAATTATAGATTCAAGTAAGATGAAATTGTGAACAATTTCAATCTTTACTCCATTGATCATCATGTTGCCTATTGGTCCAGTAGTAAGGATTTTTGTTTTCTCAATTTTGTGATGTAATCCGTATTGATGGCTGTAGTCTTTGATCTTCTGTCACAAGTATTTTAAGTCTTCTTCACTTTTTTTAAAAAAGTTTTTTTAAATTTTATTAATTTTTGTGTGTATAGCATCAAATCAGATCTGACTGGTACAGGAGAAGATTGCCCCTCCTTCTCCAGCAAAGCATCTGGTGGATTCGAAGAACATACCTCTGGGATTGAAGTGTGGCTTCTTGGCACTAGGTCACCAGAGTTCCCTAGCCCTCTTTGCTTTCTGCAAACAAGGTTGTGTCATCTGCACAGGTTGCTTTCATGCAATCTTGATGCCACATTCTTCTTAGAATCAAGCTCCTCAAATTATTTGCTTACATATAGATTGAATAGGTATGGAGAAAGGATACAACCTTGATGCATGCCTTTTTTTATTTTAAACCTAGTAGTGTTTCCTTGCTCTGTTTGGACAATAGCTTCTGGTCTATGAATAGGTTTCGCAGGAATACAATTAAATGTTTTGGAATGCCCATTCTTCTCAATGTTTTCCATAATTTGTTATGATGCACAAAGTCAAATGCCTTTGTATAGTTAGTAAAACATAAACATATTTATGGCATTCTCTACTTTCAGCTAAGATCCATCTTTTTTTTTCCTTGTCTCCCCATTGGGAAATCAAAGCTCGCTTTCCCATGTGGCAGGTGGGGATACTCACCACTCTACAAATGCAGATAAGATCCATCTTACATCAGCAGTGATATTCCTCACTCATGGCCTATTCTAAATCCAGCTTGAATTTCTTTTCTTTTTTTTACAATTTAATACGATTAGTTGTATGATAGCAACACTCAGTTATATAAATGAGGTAAATATTTTCCCACATACAATACATCATGTCCTAAAAAAAATATGGAGCATTTCACGAACTTGTGTGTCATCCTTGTGCAGGGGCCATGCTAATCTTCTTTGTATCATTCCAGTTTTGGTGTATGTGCTGCCAAAGTGAGCACCAGTTTGAATTTCTTGACATTTCCTGTTGATGTATTCAACTCTTTTCCAGAAATACTTAGCAAGATCTTACTTGCATGTGATATTAATTATGTTGTTTAATAATTTCCCAAAAGGTTGGGGTTTTTTTACATTTTTTTTTAGTGGTAACAACTCTTCCAGTCAATTGACCAGTAGCTCTCTTCCAGATTTCTTGGCACAGGCTGCTGAGCATGCCCACAGCTGCATCTGTTTGTTGAAACATATAGAAAGGTATGGCATCAATTCCTGGGGCCTTATTTTTTTTGCCAGTGCCTTCAGTGCTGCTTTAATTTCTTCTCTCAATGCCATTGGTTCTTATTCTTGAAATGGGTCTGTGTCCACTAATGCTTTTTGGTACACTGACTGTGTATTCCTTCCATCTTCTTTTGATGCTTCCTGTACCTTTCAGTATTTTACCCGTAAAATCCTTAAGTGTTTATAACTCATCCAGAATGGAAGACAATGGCTTGGCAATGTGTATTGTTGTTGTTGTTAAAAGCCATCTAGTACTGATGCCATAAACAAAAGACTTTAACCTTTTTCTATAACTATTGTCCTTTCTCTAAGTTGATAGAGTTTCCACAGGCATGTTTAAGAAGTGGATGCCAAAAAAATAAAAAAAATAAAAATAAAAAAAAAAGAAGTGGATGCCAATCCTGCTTCCAAGCCTGTCTTAATCTGTTAGTTAATCAGATATTGTCAACCATGTGTAACCGTTATGACACTTGACAGACCAATGGCACAACGTTCAGTATCACAGCAATCCATAGTTATAACTCAAGGCCTGAATTTGTATTTCAGTTATTTCAGTTTGAGTAATGTTAAGTGCATTCTTCCTTTTTTATTTCCTAACTCTAGATCTTTGTACATCTTGTTATAATATTTTCCTTTGTCTTCTCAAGCTGCCTTTCAGAATCTTCTGTTTATCTTCTTCAGCATTTCTTATCTTTCTTTTGGCCTTTCTGTATTCTAGTGCAATTTTCAGAGTCTTTCTAACATGCTTTTTGGTCTTTTCTTTCTCCTCTGTTTTTGTAATGACCTTTGCTTTTTTCTCTTTAACATCTGTTTACTATATACCTCCTCATCCCTGGACTTATGGCTCATTTCCACAGCCTATTTTAGTTTCCTAGGATTGCCATAATAAAATATCATAATCTGGGTAAGTTATAAGAATAGAAGTTTATTGTCTCATCATTGTAGAAGGTAATAATCAGACATCAGGATGTTTCAAGGCCAAGTTCTTTTTGAAATCTCTGATGGAAGCTCCTTTCTCGTTTGCTTCAATATCAGGGTGCCCTGATTGTTCTGCAGCTTGTAGATAATTATTATTATCTTTCCACTATCTCTCTCTCTCTCTCTTTACAATAAAAAGTCAGCACGCTAAAGACTAATGATGTCTATATGAAGATTCAGGTGCACCTAGCTCAAATCATACATAGTATTTTTAACTGTTTCCTATGATGTCAGTTTGGAGACTAAGGTGCGCCTTATCAAAGCCATAGTCTTTGCCATTACTTACTAGGTATCAGAGGGTTGGACGATGACTAGGGAGGATAGAAGGAGGACTGATGTCTTTGAACTGTGGTGCTGGAGAAGAGTATTGAGAACAATCAGGTTCGCCCTAGAGAGGGTGAGACCAGGCTGCACCTTGGAGACAAGGATTCTGAGGCTTCGTCTGACATACTTTGGACATGTTGCAAGGAGGGACAAGTCCTTGGAGAGGGACATTAAGCTTGTGAGGGTGGAGGAACAGTGCAAGAGAGGAAGACGCTAGATGAGATGGATTGATGGATTGATTGAGTGACTAGGGTAATGGGGGGGTAGGTATGTCAGAGACAATAAGATTGGCACAGAATAGAGTAGGGTTTAGGGTCACTATGAGTCTCAGGTGACTTGATGGCATATAACAACAACAACATGCACCTGAAAGTTGGACACTGAGTAAGAATGACCAAAGAACTGTGGTGCTGGAGAAGAGTACTGAATGTCCCATGAACTGCCAAGGATCAAACAAGTCTGTCTTGGCGGAGGTAAAACCAGGGTGCCCCTTAGAGGTGAAACTTTGTCTCACACCCTTGTCAGGAGGGGCTAGTCCTTGGAAAAGAAAATCATGGTGGGGAAAAATGGAGGGTCAGAAAAAGAGAAGAAGGCATTCAAGGAGAAGAATTGACGCAATGTCACAATGGGGCTCAATCATATCAGATAGTAAGGTTGCTGTAAGATTGAGAAAGATCTGTTGGTTTTGGGTCATTATAAGTACTAATCGACTCAATGACACCTATAAGTAATAACAATTTAGATTAGATGTTAACTTGTTATAACATTTTAACAAGTTAGTCATGTTAACTTAAAGTATAACATTTTCAAAGACACTATTTCCAAACAAGGTTACATTTAAACATATCAGAGATTAGGATTTAAACATCTCTCTAAACTGAACACATTTTAATCTGTAACTGTGCCCAGTTCCTCAAACAGTGCCTTGGTAATGATAAAAAGGTTAAGTGTTCATCCCTAGACCACCTTTATTCCTCCTATCTTTGCCTCTCCTTTTCAATTTATGGGTTCTTTTGTTCATTTACTTATTATGTTAGCAAATATTCACTGAACTTCTTTTCTGTTTCAGGCACTGTGTCAAATTCAAGGATGTAGCAACTACATGTAAATGTAGTTTCCTCAAGGATCTAACAGTTCAACTGGAAAGTAAGAGAAGGAAGAAATATATTTAGTGGGAAACGTGGCCCAAAAGCTCTGTAAGTGCTGGGTTTGCCTTAGGAATTGTAACATCACTGGGCTTGGTGTTAAACATGTGATGGAGTAAGAAGGTGGATACCTTCAGAGTTTAGAGGTGGCACTGACAAGGAAGAGCACTTGAAAGAGGTAATGAACAAGCGAAATCCTGAGGATTGAGTGGGACTCACCTCTACACAGTATATTATGTGGGAATGAGGTAATTTATTCCAGGCAGAAAAGGGCAAACAGCATATACCAAGATCTGGTGGTGAAAATAAAATCACATTCTTGGATCTTCAAGTTCTCACTCTGGTATACGTCTTTGGAAAGAGGAGAAGGTAAGAGACGTAGCTAGAGAGGTGAGTAGAACCAAACTATAATCAAGAATTCTAAAAGTGTTATAATTATAACATTAATTATAATTAATAATTATAATATTAATTAACATTAATTAATTAATAATAATTATAATTAATGTTATCAAAGAAAATGTGTCTGAAAAGGAAAACAAGCTACACTGCAATCCCAGATGTGCCTGGTTTGAATCCACCAGATGCTCTGCTGGAAAAGGAGGGACAATCTCCTCCTGTGCCAGTCAGATCTGATTTGACAGTAGAATGCACAAAAAATAATAAAATAAAAAAGTAAAAAAAATAATAAAATAAAATAAAAAGGAAAACCAATCTGCTGTGAACACATGCACACACACACTAAAAAAGAGCATTCTGAAGAGTTTGGCCTAGTCAATAACAAAGACCTAGCCAGGCTAGTGGTGCAGTTAAAAGTGCTTGAGCATTAACCAAAACAGTGATGGCTTGAAGCCACCAGCTACTCCGTGGGAGGCAGGCATGACAGTCAGCTTCCATAAAGATTTACAGTCTTGGAAACAATTTAGGCAAAGTTCTGCTCTGTCTGTCCCAACTCTGTAGAATTGGTATTGTCAGTGTTAGAACCAAGAAGATAAAAGACTGAGGTTTATGCTTAGAAAAATTGACCTACCAGAACCAAGAAGTCTAAACTGAGTGCATAGAATTAGTGCTTAGAGCACATGAGTGATGTCAAAAGCAGTGGACACTTTAGATGCAGGAATTACATCAGAGAACAGGAACCAGAATGAAAACCACCCACCAAACCTTTAACTGTCCGTGGCATCATCTCATTGGCCCAGACTCCAGCCCCAGGCCCACCCAGAGAAGGAGCCTCACCTTAAAATAGATATGTTGTTGTTGTTGTTGTTGTTGTTGTTAAGTGCCATCAAGTCCCAGGCGACTCATAGAGACCCTATGAACGAAAGTCATGGACACCTCCTGTATAACTTTCGTCCTTTCTCCAGGTTCATAGAGTTTCTAGAGGCAAGCTATTGTGCAAGTGGATGCCACTCCTGCTTCCAAGCTTGTTTAATCGGGGAGCTTCACCAAACACTGTCCACCATGGGTAACCATTCTCGCATTTGACTCATCAGTGTCACAGTGTTTGTCTTCACAGCAACCACAAGTTACCTCTGTACAGCAAGTGGACTTACCAGGGTTACACGACCTAGAAGAATGTTTCACCAAAAACAATTAAAGGCAGGCCTGAGGGCCACAGAGTAGTCACCCACCTTTGGCTTGGGAGCATGGCTTTCTGTCTGCAAGGCCAGCTGCTCTCTCTCTCTCTCTGCTGTTGTTGTTGTTGGTGGTGTTAAGTGCCATTGAGTCACAGGTGACTCATAGCAACCCTAGAACGAAAGTCCTGGACACTTCTTGTATAACTTTCATCCTTTCTCCAGGTTCATATGATTTCCGGAGGCAAGTTATTGTGGAAGTGGATGCCGCTCCTGCTTCCAAGCTTGTTTAAATAATAAATAGAGCCTCACCTCATTAGCATGATGCCTTTCCTCCACAATTCCTTTGTTAAGTTCTTGTTTATTTTTTTTAAATTTTACACTGGCTTACTTACAAAGTTTGTATACATTGCGCCTCACACTGGATTCTCCTCACCTCCTCAACCCCCCTCACCACCAAACCATGCAAGTCCACAATTACCCCCGCCCATACCCTCCTCTGCTTCCCCTCTTAGATCCCCATACAAGTTTTACTAGTTAACTATTTCTACAATAATGGTCTTATACAGTATTTGTCCTTATGGGACTGAGTTAGTTCACTTAGCATAATACTCTCCAGTCCCTCCTGTTAGGTTTTCACACCAGATGTAAGGCAAGGAAGGGACCAGAGAGAAAGAGAGAAAGCTTAAAACAGCTTTGTGAAAGGGATTCCTGGGTGAGTTTCATTGCTCTGGAGAGACAGACAGACCAGGGGAAAATGGTGCCCTAAGGTGGAGGGTTTTTAAAGTAAGGGTCTTTAGGGAGGGAAGGGAGGGACATTCCATTGTGGTTTAGCCAGGTGGGTGAGGCTGTTCACTCCCTTTGTTGACATCTTGATATTCTTTGAATCCTTTATTCTCCTCTTTGACCTTGGTCTGGGCCTGACACCTCCTAAGGTAGGTAGTGATTTATAAAATCATTTCCATATTTCCTTTTAAGGAGGGATGTCTGTCCCTTTTGGATGTAACTTTCTAATAAATCTATCTTTACTTTTTTACTTCTCTTCTGTCTCCTCATCTTTTCTTCTCCATGTGCTCTAATAAAATTTTTTGGCTTACACTTTAACACTGTGTGAACTAAAATCTGTTCTCCCAAGAAACACCTTGCTATACACTGTACTACCTGGTACTTGGGTATCGTTCCCCCCTCTAGTCTCTCCTACCTGACACAATTCTTTGCCTGTGCAAAAAGGGCAAAAACCAGAAGGAAGACACCTCAACAACCTACCTTATAAGATGATACAAACTTGCTTGCTGAAAATGAGGAGGACTTGAGGTACTTGCTGCAGAAGAGCAAGGATTACAGCATTCAGCGTGGATTATATCTCAATATCAAGAAAACAAAAATCTTCAGCACTGGACTAATAGGCCACATTATGATAGATGGAGAAAAGATTGAAATTGTCAATGATTTCAAGTTACTTGGATCCACAATCAATACCCTTGATATCAGCCGTCAGGAGATCAGGAGATGTATTACACTAGTAAAGTCTGTAGTCAGATCAGATGAATTGCACTAGAAAAGTCTGTAGTGAAGGACCTCTCTAAAATCCTGAAGACTAATGAATGATGTCAGCTTAAAGACTAAGGTACGCCCAATTTAAGCCAGGGTCTTTCTGATCCCTACTATGCATCTAAGAACTGGATAATTGAATAAGGTTGAAAGAACAATCAATGCCTTTGAGTTGTGGTGTTGGAGAAGAGTACTGAATGTTCCAAGCACTGCTTAAAGAACAAAGATAGATGTCTAGAACAAAGTGCAACCAGAATGTTCCTTTGAGACAAGGATGACAAAGCTTTATCTCACATAGTTTGAGCACGTTGCTAGGAGAGGCTATTCCTTGGGGAGGGACATTATACTTGGAAAGACAGAGAGCAGCAAAAGAGAAGAGGATCTTCAACAAGATAGAATGACACAGTGACTGTGGCAATGAACAAAAGTGTGTCAGGGTTGATGAGAATGACACAGGATAGGAGAGGGTTCAGTTCTGTAGTTCATGTGGTTGCTATGAAACGTACTCGACTCGAGGGCACCTAATAACAGCCCCAACCCTGACCTGTGGGGATACAGCCCAGGGGAGTGTAATTCTCTGTTATTCTTGCTGCGTTATAGATTCAACACCTGGGTCTCACTGGCACATCATCTTCCCCTCACCCCCACACCCCGCCTCTAACTTGGTGGTGCCTGATTCTCCCCTGGGTTGAAGGTGATCTGTAACACAGCAGCACCTACCCACCTGTGTGGGAAGTCTTAATATGACTCCTGCAATTAGCTGATAAATTAGCCCAGGTGATTCAGATTATTGGTTGGGAAATAAATAGTAAATTTATAAATGTTTTTTTACTTAATTGAGCCTATTAAAACTTTTTTTTAATTTCCATCAGTTAATTTTCTCTTTTTATCTTGACACAACCCTGCAGCAAAGATTTTGCCATAAAATGCATTCAGCATGTGTGATGATGTGCTGTTGTGAATTACTCATTGTGGCCTTTTTAGCCATTGTCTTTGTCTTTCAACATATGTCTGGGTAGGACTCTATTAATGATGTGAATGAGGGCAAATAGCACCTTTTTAAATTGTTTTGGGTTGTTGTTATGTGTCCTTGAGATAATTGTGACTCATAGCGACCCTATGAACAGATGTGAACCCTACTCAATCCTGTGCTGTCCCCATCATATCCAACAGTATATAAATAAGGTCATCGTTCCAGTCACCATGTTGATCCATCTTCTTGTAGGTCTTCCTCTTTTACTTTGACCCTCTACCTTTCCAAGTATGATGTCTTTTCTCAAGGATTGCTTCTCCTAAGAGTTTGTCCAGAAATGAGGCCAGAAATCACATGATCGAATTTTGTACATTCAATTATTTATTCATTGAAAATACCATTTGAAAAAGACACAAGCAGTGACTTTAAACAAGGGCCTTACCTGATGGACTGCACAAGAATCAGATTGACTGAATCTGTGTGGAAGGAATCATTGGAGATGCTCAATATCAGCAGTCAAACCCAGGGCAGGTGTTGACTGTGGAACAGACTATCAATTACTCATATGCAAGATCAAATTGAGGCTGGAGAAAATTAAAACAAGTCCAAGAGAACCAAAATGTAACCTTGAGTCTATCCTATCTGCTTTTAAAAAAGTCATCTTAAGAATAGATTTGAAGCATTGAACAACTGAACATTGATCAATGATCAAGGGCCAAAGGAGTTGTGGAAAAACATCAAGAATATCATCTATAAAGAGAGGGAAAAGGTCATTAGAAAGATGAAAAAGAAAAAAAAAAACAAAATGAATGTCAGAAATTATTCTGAAAATTGCACTAGGGTTCCAAGAAGTTATAACAAAGGCAAGAGACACTGAAATAAAAGAACTGAATAGATTCCAAAAGGCAGTGCAAGAAGACAAAGCAAAGTATTATAACAGAGTATGCAGAGAGCTGAAATTGGAGGCTAAAAGGGAAAGAACTCACTCAGCATTTCTCAAGCTGAAAGAATTGAAAGTCAAATTCAAGCCTCAAGTTGAAATACTGAGAGATGCTATGGGCAAAATTTTGAGTAATCCAGAAGATGGAGGAAATATAGAGTCACTTTACCAAAAAGAATTGATCAACATTGAAATATTTCATGAAGTGCTATATAACCAAGACCCAATAGTAATGAAGGAGGAAGTTCAAGCAGCACTGGAAGTCATTGGCCCAAAATAAAGCCTCGGGAATTGTGGGATTCTAATTGGCATGTTTCTTTTTTTTTTTCTATAATTATATTTTATTAATTTTCATAAACATTTACAGAGATTTTGGGCTTCCACTCATTCATTGTTGCACTATTCTCTCTACCCTCCTCCCAGTTTGTTCTTGTCCAAATGCCACAGTGCTTGTCAAAGCCAGTTCTGATTAATCTTCTTTGTCAGTGTGTCCTTTGCCATTCCCTATCACTCCTCCCTGAGAGAGACTTCACCCTGAGTCATAAGGAAAAGGGGACGGCGTATTCTCTTAGCTACTTCCTGCTGAAAAGGGTCGCTGTGGTTTCAGGGTGAAGATCTTCTCTCACTACTCTAAAGGGCCCCTTTGGCAGTAGGAAACACATAGACTATTATGGAGATTGATTTTGGAATTTAGATACACTCTTATTGATTGTGCTTGGCTGTACATGTTCATATCCTTGAAGATGTATCATGGGGGTGTTGCAACCTAGAAGACACAAATTTGACTAACAAGTTATAAGTACATGAGTCCAAATATTATGGAAAAGTAAAAGAAAAGATTCTTTCATTGTTTTACAAACCCTCCCCCAGGTCCCCTCCACCATGTAGCCCTCGCTCTAGACTCCTGTGATGGCAGAAATACCTAGTCACGTATCTCTTTTAAACAGTTTTCTCCCTCCTCTGTTTCAGTGCAGTATACATTATTGAGCCCATCTTACTCAGCCTCTCCCCAACCCTGAGGTTAGTCCCATTCTACAACAGTGGCATCATGTAATATTTGTCCTTTTGTGACTGGGATATTTCACTCAGCATAATGTTCTCCAGAGTCAACCATTTTGAATAATATTGGATGAGTTCCTTGTTTTATAATGCAGCATAGTACTCCATTGTGCGAATATACCACAGCTTCTCTACCCATTCGTTTGTTGATGGGCACTTAGGTTGTTTCCAACTCCTTGCTATTGTGAACAAAGCTGCAATAAACATGGGTGTGCATATATCTGCTTGGATGTCAGCTATGGTCTCTTCAGGGTATATTTCCAGTAGTGGAATTGCTGGGTCAAATGGTATCTCTATTTGCAACTTTTTGAGAAAGCGCCATACTGCTTTCCACAGGGGTTGCACCATTTTACACTCCCACCAACAGTGAATCAGGGTTCCAGTTTCTCCACAACCTCGCCAGCATTTATTGCTTGCTGTTCTGTTAAATTTTGCTATTTTGACTGGGGTGAAATGATATCTCATAGTTGTTTTAATTTGCATCTCTCTTAGGGCTAGGGATTTTGAGCATTTCTTCATGTGTTTGTTAGCCATCTGAATGTCGTCTTCGGTGAAGTGCTAATTGGCATGTTTCAACTAACAGATGCAACCAGTCTATGCTAAGAAATTTGGAGGACAGCTGCCTTGCCAACTGACTGGAAGAGATCAATATTCGTTCCCATTCCCCAGAAAGGTGATCCAAAAAAAGTGGAAATTATCAAACAATATAATTAACATTATATGCAAGCAAAATATTGCTGATGATAAAATATTGCTAAAATAATTATTTGACAGAGAACTATCAGAAGTTCAACTTGGATTTAGAAGAGGCCATGGCAAAAAAAAAGAGAGGCCATGGCACTTGCTGATGTCAGATAATACCAGAAGAATGTCTATTTGTGCTTAATTGACTATGCAAAGGCATTTGACTGTGTGGTTAACAAGTTATGGCTAACATTGAGAAGAAAAGGAATCTCGGGGAGGGGGGATTAATCATAGGGTTGTACAATTTTATGGGTGGGGGAAGGGAGGGATAAAGGAAATGGGAAAGGTTCAGTGTGAAAAACGATGTATAGAACTTTGTTATCTGAGGTGACTTCCCCCTGTGCGCCACTTCCAGGCTTCCATTCCGCCCAGGAGCACGTTGTCCCTGTCCCCAGGCACCTCTTCCCTCCGGTTTTCCCTGTGTACCTCTTCCCGCCGGTTTTCCCTTTGAAAGATGCCTCTTCATTGTTAGCTGAGGTGACTTCCCCTGTGCGCCACTTCCAGGCTTCCCTTCCGCCCAGGAGCACATTAGGGCAACCTAGGTAGAACTATGGGAATCCCAGAACACTTGATCATTCTAATGCAAAACTTATACTTAGACCAGGAGGCAGTCTTCAGAACAGAGCAAGGGAACACTGCATGGTTCAGAATTGGGAAGGGTGTACGCCAGGGATGCATCCTATCTCCATACCTTTTCAACCTATATGCAGAACAGATTATCC
>NW_006399866.1:351773-369243 GCF_000299155.1 Elephantulus edwardii | reverse complement strand
AAACTAATAATATTTAATAATAATTAAAAAAAGAAAGGCTATTCCCTTAGAAAAGGACTTCATGCTTGGAAAGGTGGAGGGTAGATGAAAGAGAAGAAAACCTTTAACAAGATGGATTGACACAGTCACTGAAGCAATGGGCTCAAGTATGTCAGAAACTATGAGGATGGCATAGGATAGGACACGGTTTAGATCTGTTGTTTATAAGGTTGCTATGAATCTTACTTAATGGTACCCTAACAGCAACAAAAACATGCCTAATGTATATGAGCAGGAGTGTCACTATCCTTGCATCCAAGGAGCACCCTGGTTTCACATTTGTTTGGCAGTCCATGAGATACTCAATATTTTCTCCAACACCACAACTCAAAGGCATCAATTCTTCCTTCTGCCATCCTTATGTCTTACCTAGATCTCAGATGCATAGCAAGCAATTGAAAAGACCATGGCTTGGATAAAGTGCACCTTAGTCTTGAAACTGACATCACTAGTTTTCAGTATTCATTAGAGGTCCCTGACAGCAGATATTCCAAATGCAATACATCTCTTGATTTCTTGACTGTTGATACCCAGGATGTTGATTGTGGGTCCAAGTAAGATAAAATCGTTGACAACATCAATCTTTTCTCCATTTATCATGATGCTGGAAATAGGTCTGGTAGTGAGGATTTTTGTTTTCTTGATTTTGAGATGTGCTCTATGTTGAGGGTCGTAGTCTTTGATCTGCAGCAAATATTTCAAGTCCTCCCCACTTTCAGTGAGTAATGTTGTGTCATCTGCATAACACAGGTAACTCTTCCTCCAATTTGGATGCTACCTTTTTCTTTATACAGGCCAGCTTTTTGGATGACTCATTCAGCATGTAGGACACAGTCCTGGTACACATCTTTCTAATTTTTAAGCCATGCAGTGTTCTCTAGCTTTGTTCAGACAACAACCTCTTGGTCTAGGTATAGGTTTCACATTCACACAGGTAAGTGTTCTGGGATTCCCATTCTTTTCAATGTTAGCTATAATTTGTTCTGATCTGCACAATGAAATGCCTTTGCATAGTCAATAAAACACAGATAGACATCCTTCTGGTATTCTCTGCTTTCAGCCAAGATCCATCTGACATCAGCAATGATATGCCTGGTACCATGGACTCCTCCAAATCCAGCTTGAATTTCTGACAATTATCTGTAGATATACTAAGAAAGATTAGCCATCCACTTTTGAAATTTCAAAACTCTATAAACCTTTTGTCTTGGAACATGAAGATAAGGTGTGCAGATGATTAATCAAGGGTAATAGTCCCTTTTGTTGAATTAAACAGGTTCAGAAGTAGAATCCAGGCTATGGTTTTTGTAATTACCTGTGCTTCAGAAAGCTGGACAATGACTAAGGCTGACAAAAGAAGAATCAAATGTCTTTGAGTTGTGGTGCTGGAGAAGACTCTTGAACATACTATGAACTGCCAAGAAAACAAATAGGTTTGTCTTGTAGAGGGTGAAACCAAATTTCTCCTTCTAAGCTAGGATTTTGAAGCTCCATCTCAAATGCTTTGGGCACATGGCCAGGAGAGACCAGTCCTTAAAGAAGGGCATCATGCTTGGAAGGGTGGAGGAACAGCACAGGAGAGGAAGACCCTGGGTGAAATGGGTTGACTCAGTGACTGGGGCAAAAGGGTTTGGTGTGTCGGAATTAGCGAGAACGGCTCAGGACAGGCAGAGTTCAGAGCTCCTGTACATGGGTCACAGGCCACTTGATGGCACCTAACAACAGAAGCAGAAAATGGGATTCTCAGGATTAACAAGGAAGAACAAACTGATAATGCAGCTCCTCTGTGCTGTGCTAGATGGAAACCCAGACCAGGCCAGCAGCAGAGGTGGCTGAGAAGCAGAGACCCACAGGAAACAGAGCTGAAGGAGGACTGATGCTACCCAAGCTCCCTATTTTGCTTTTCTACCTCTCTCTTCTCTCTCCCCCTTCTGCCTTCTCTCTTTCCCTCTTTCCTTCTCTGCCTCTCTCCCTCCATCTCATTTTCTCTCTCTTATTACAGAATCAACTCATAGCTGACTGCCCAGTGGGGTTTTGGAGGCTGTAAACCAAAGGGGATGCCTTTTCTCTTCTCTCTCCCTTGTATGGGTGATGAGTTCAAACCGCCAGAGAGGTGTGGCCTTTGGGTTAACAGTGCATTATCCTATGTACTTTTTTTTATTTTATTAAATTGTATTAGTTTTAATGAACATTTACAGGGATTTTGGGTTTTCATTCCTTCATTGCTGCACCATTCTCTCTACCCTCCTCCCCAGTTTGTTCTTCTTCCCCGCCATCCGAATGTCTGTTTTAATTGTCCAATTGCCACAGTGCTTGTCAAAGCCAGTTCTGATTAATCTCCTTTGTCGGTGTGTCCTTTGCCATTCCCTATCACTCCTCCCTGAGAGAGACTTCACCCTGATTCATAAGGAAAAGGGGATGGCGTTTTCTCTTAGCTACTTCCTGCTGAAAAGGGATGCTGTGGTTTCAGGGTGAAGATCTTCTCTCACTACTCTAAAGGGCCCCTTTGGCAGTAGGAAACACATAGACTATTATGGAGATTGATTTTGGAATTTAGATGCACTGTTATTAATTGTGCTTAGCCGTACATGTTCATATCCCTGAAGATGTATCATGGGGGGGTTGCAACCTAGAAGACACAAATTTAACTAACAAGTTATAAGTACATGAGTCAAAAATTATGGAAAAGTAAAAGAAAATATTCTTTCATTGTTTTACAAACCCTCCCCCAGGTCCCCTCCACCGTGTAGCCCTCGCTCTAGACTCCTGTGATGACAGAAATACCTAGTCACATATCTCTTTTATACAGTTTTCTCCCTCCTCTGTTTCAGTGCAGTATACATTATTGAACACATCTTATTCAATCTCTCCCCAACCCTGGGGTTAGTCCCATTCTACAACAGTGGCATCATGTACTATTTGTCCTTTTGTGACTGGGATATTTCACTCAGCATAATGTTCTCCAGAGTCAACCATTTTGAATAATATTGCATGAGTTCCTTGTTTTTTAATGCAGCATAGTATTCCATTGTGCGAATATACCACAGCTTCTCTAGCCATTCGTTTGTTGATGGGCACTTAGGTTGTTTCCAACTCCTTGCTATCCTATGTACTTTTGATCCCTCCATATGGAATGCTGTTCCCCAGTCTCCTCCATGTGAAAATTAGCTCTTCCTTTAAGCATTGGCTTCAGAACATCTCCACCAGGAAGTCTTCTGAGTCTTCCCAGGTAGAATTCATTTCTCTTTGGTTGCAATCTCCTAGGGTATTCTTTTTCTTGGTCAGTTGATAAGATCACATTTCCTAAACTGAAAATCAGACAGACTCATGCTCTCTCTATTATTATTATTATTATTATTTATACCATCAAATTGGATCTAACTGGTACAGGAGGAGATTGCCCTTCCTTCTCCAGAAGAGCATCTAGTGGATTCTAAACATGTACCTCTGGGATTGCAGTGCAGCTTCTTGCCACTAGGCCACCAGAGCTCCCTTAGACTCATGCTTTCTTATTAGTACAGTTGTACTTTGGAGAACTGGTACAGAGGATAGAAAATCAAGTCATCCAGAAATTCCGGAGCACATGACCATTGTACAAGTTACAGACCTCCCCGCTCTGGGATCATACTGCAAGTTAGCTGTGGGCATATCCTTGAAGTTCAGGGGAGGGCGGAAGCACTTAGCGAGGTGAGAACCTGGCTCCAAGAAATCCAATCCATCTCAGCATCGCCATGTTGGGTATGGTCTTCAGAGTTTGGTGAATCATAATTGTTTGTTTTGGTTTTAATGCCCCAGTTTGGAAATATCTTGGGTGAAGATACTGTTTCTTTCTTGTCTTGTCATTTCTCAGCACTCCAATGAATAGCCCTTGACATAAGCATTTTCTGAGGTCACCTCTCCAGATAGTGTAAAAGGTGAATGGAAACATGAGTGTGGAAAGCTTGAGGGTGGAAGTAGCCAGGAGGAGCTGTGGAAGGTTATTTGTAAAGAAAAAAAAAGCAAAATGTCTTAAAGTTGACACAGAGTCCAATCCAAATCTCAGAGCCCCGTGTCTGTCAGAATATGACTGCGCTCCACAGGGTTTTTACTGGCCTGTCTCATGAAGCCACCCTGGATGCGCTTGAACCTCCAACTCTTTGAGTAGTTTATACGTTAAGCATTGTGTCACCCAGTATTTCCTCTGTAAAGATGTCGTTGTGTTGGGTACCATTGAGTCGGAACTGAACCATCATAGTTGATGCTCCAGCTGGTTTTCAGAAGCAATCACACAAGAGGAGATTGCCCATCCTTCTTCTGTGGAGCTGCTGGGGGGTTGCAATGCAGGTTCTTACCATTAGGCCACCAGAGCACTCGTCTGTAAAGACAGCCTTAACAAATTTTCTCCTTTTATTGTTATTGTTATTGTTATTGTATACCATTGTTGTACACCATTGTGTTGTTATTGTTGTACACCACTGAGTCAGAACTGACCCTTCAGTAGGTACTCAGAGGTAGTAAATTGGATGGAAAGAGACTGCCCCTATTTCTCCCACAGAGCAGCTGGTGGATTCGAACTCAGCACCTTTGGGTTGTTAGTGCAGCTCCTTACCCACTCCTTACCAGGAGAGCTCCCTCTCCTCCTATTAAAACATGCCATTTATTTCCCCTTTCCTTGAGTGTAAGCCATTCTGCGACTAGTTTTCCTAATAGGAAGCAATGGAAATGATGCCTCTAAGAAGCCCGTAACCTTCCACTTTCACTCCCTTGGATCCCAGGTTCCAAGCTCAGACTATTTTGCTGGAAAAAGGGTCCACATGTAGAATCCAAGTAGTGGAAGTGGCTAAAAGAAGCCACATGTGTAACCCAGTCAACACCACATGGGACAGAAGCAGCACCCAATCAACCCAGCAGATTGTGAGAAGTACCTAACTGTTGGGAGAAACTACTGAGTTTTAGGACTGTTGTCGTATAACAGTGGGTGATTAAAACAGGAGGCTGTGCTGTGTCTGAGAATAAGAATGTGGTGAACGCCTGCTAAATGGCAGGTTGTGTTAATAGTCAACACATATAATCTCATTCAATTCTCACAAGAAATCTTTCCCCCAGTGTTCATAAGCTCCATCAAATGTAGTTACGTGTGTAAATGTGGTTAGGGACACAAAGTGACTAGAAATCCAGCCTTTTTAACCTTTGCCTCTCTGTTAGGCAAATGCAGAGGAAAGGGCCTGAAGCCTGCACCTGGTTCTTGGTTTAATGTGGACAGCCTCCGCTCTGCATGAGTCAGTAGATATTACTCTTGGTCCCATCATAGCATCTGCCAGACTGCGACACTAGGCAGAGCTTATGCGCCAGGCTTCTGGAGCTTCCACCTGGATGGCATGTCTGGATGAGCACTTTAAAAGTTAGCTAAGGGGGGTAGGAGGTTGGGCAGGGAGAAAAGTGCAACAATGAATGAATAGAAATCCAAAGTCTCTGTAAACTTTCATCAAAATTAATTTTTTTTAAAAATGGATAAGAAAAAAACCCCCAAAACGTTGGCTCCACTCCAGTGTTAACAAATGGTGTGTGGTCCTCCACTTCCTCTTCCTTTAATGGGGTGTCAGTTTTTCCAGAGCTTGTTGGAGTCTGGATGGCTGGAAGGACTCTTCCAAGCACAGCAAGCAGTACAACACACCATCAAGTAGCCCAGCAATGGTGAGTTATAGTCTGTTAACCTCAGTTTACTGATCTATAAAATGTATCAATGTTGTTATGTGCCCTTTGGTGAGAACCAACTACTCACTGAACAGGTATCAGAGGCTGTGATTTGCACAGGAAGACAATTCTCCTCTTTCTCCCTCAGAGCAGCTGGGGGATTAGAACAGCCTACCTTTAGGTTGTGGGGTACAACTCCTTACTCACCAGGTCACCAAAGCTCCCATACCCTAATTCACAAAAACAGTTGTGCAGAGACCCTGGTTTACAGGAAGGGGCGCTGTCACCACAGTGAGTTGTGAGCAAAGGAATGATCTTCCTTCCTGCTTGTCTGCAAAGGAATGATCTTCCTTCCTGCTTGTCTTTCCTTCCCAACACTGTCGTAGAGTTCCCCGCTGGACTTGGGCATCCCTAACCCCATCTGCATTTTAATGTCCTCATCTGACTATGCTGAGTGCGTGATAACAATTCTGTACAGCGAAATTAAAGAAGCCCAGTAAACTCCTAGACTGTACAGGCAAAGGCACGATTAATGCAAGCTTTGTAATTTACCTCATGGGCTCTAGCAAATCAAATCTCTTCTCCATGTCACAAATTTCTCCTTTCATTTAATCCTTTCTTCTTTCATTCACTAACCTCTTATCCAGAACCTACAACGTGCCACAGATTATGTGTTAGACTCTTAAGAACTAAGCAATGAATAAGCTTGGTAGAGGAGGCAGGCATACAAAGAAGTGTTTTCCACCAGCCAGGCAGGGGCTAAGGTGCCAAGTCTCAGGGTTCTCGGCTGGCAGCGCATCATGCAGGATCGGCCCTCGGTGCTGGGCAATCAGCGAGGTTCTCAGGGCAGCCGGTGCCCAGGAGCTGGCCACAAAAGGTAAGGAGGAGGACAGAGAACAAATGAAGAGTCAGTTTGTGTTTAGACAACAAACCAGAGCAAATGGAAGAAAGAATGTAAATGGGAACTTCCAAATGAGCTTCAAGCAAAACAAAAGCAAGCAAACAAAACCTTGCATCTGAAAAATGACAGACTTTTCACATTCCACAGGAAATGAATACAAAGACAATAAAAACCAAATCTTAATGTAGTTAGAAAGAAGAGAAAAGCATGGCTAAAGAAATACATTTACAAACATTATGCAAAAATATTACATTTCAGTGTAGCAGACAACAGTGAAACATTTGGATAATGAATAAGGATGACAGAAAAATCAATGCCTTTGAGCTGTGGTGTAGCAAACAACAGTGAACCATTGAAACATTTGGGAAAATAAAATGATTCATAGATGAAATCTTTGTTAGGCCCTTGGAGAGGAGGGAATCCCCCTTTAGACTTTTTTATCCAATCAACTAAGTTCAGGTGACTGAAGGGCTTTCTCTCCATCTGTAAGAAGGATTCCCTAGAATGTTTTTTTTTTAATTCCCTAGAATTTAAGAGAACTCAAATGAACACTTGGTCATTGATTTATATCAACTCTCCCTTTACGCTTCTTGATCACCTCCTTCTTTACTTTTGCTATCCCAGTTCTAGTCATTTGCTATTTTCTTGGCAAGAGGTGTTATTATGTAGTGTTGGATTTGAACTGACTCATAGCTGACCCTCCAGCAAGTTTCCAGAAGCTCTAAATCACACAGGAGATTGTCCTTCTGTCTTCTGTGGAGCAGCTAAGGGATTTGAACAGTGTGCCTTTGGTATGGCATCACAGCTCCTTACCACTAGGCCACCAGAACTCCCTAACAGTAACTAGCTATGATGATATACAAATGTTTCTCTGAACATGTGCCTTGGGGATCAGTGCTCCCAGGATCCTTAGACTCATCACACTCTACTCTCTCTTCTTTCTTCCTTTATCTTCTGAAGCAGGAGAAATCCCAGGTCCCAGCCTGAGACCACAGACAGTAGCCTCCAGATCTGCCAGCATCTTAGGCCTTGTTCTCCTCTAAGGCAAAGACTCAGACCTTGAAGATTGCACAGTTGGGATCAAATCCTGACTTTATCCCCCCATACTATTTGTGATCTTAACTTCCTGGCTTCAGTATCCTTACCTAGAAAGTAGAAATAGTATTGTTGTTATTATGTACCATCAAGTCAGACCAGCCCATAGCTGACCCTGCAGCAGGTTTTCAGAGGCTGTGAATTACATAGGAAGTGAGTGTCCATCTTTCTCCCTTGGAGTAGCTGGTGGATCCGAACCTTGTACCTTTGGCTTGGCAGCACACTGCCACCAGAGCTCCCAATGGGAGTGAAACCTCTCTCAAACGTCAGCATTCAGTGAGTTTCTACCTTAGCGGTAGGCCAGGCCCAGAGAAAATGCTCAGTAAACAGTACATCTCTTAAGTAGTAAGATGTGTATGGATATCCAAAGAGGGGAATGGAGGGAGCAGAGGGGCTGAAGGTAGGGGAACCACGGATTGCAGAGTGTGGTGGGTGGAGGAAGAGGGCAGAAAAAATTAGGAAAGATCCAGTGGGGATCTGAAAAGATGAGGTAATAGTGGGCATAGATCAGCGATGAATAATTTAACAAGACACAATGTACGGGAATGACTCACAGTATGAATGAAAAACAAAACAAATAGTACCTGTCCTTGCACAGACTGGACAATGTTTCACTGCACTTTACATGTGGTCACGATGTTGTTGCAACTGTTAGTTAGGTGCCACTGAGTTAACTAAGACTCTTAACGTTTGAACGTTGCTGACATTTTCAAGGTTATTCTTCCAGCCGCAGTCCATCTTATTGGGGCTTTTCCTCCCTTCCTGTGACCCTCTACCTTTCCTGGCATGATATCTTCTTCCAAGGACTGGTTACTTCTGACAATATGCCCACTATATGTGAGGCGAAGTCTCACCATCCTCGCCTCTCAGGGGTACGCTGGTTGCACTTCCTCCAAAACAGTCTTGTTTGTTCCTTTAGCAGTCCATGGGATGTTCATCACTCTTCTTCATCCTTGCTCATTATCCAACTTTCAGATGCATAGGGAGCAATTGAAAAATACCATGACTTGGATTAGGTACGTTGTAGTCTTTAAACTTACATCACTCTATGAGTCAGAGTCTATTCAATAGCACCTAACAACAACAACAATAGTCCTTGCTATTATTATTGTTGTTGTTGTTGTTGTTGTAATTGTGGAAGATGTTATTATCCCAGAGAGAAGGACAGAATGAAGAAATTTCCAGAAACCAGGATGCAGTTTGAATGGAGAAACCAGGGATGTTGAAGAGCAAGTGAAGTATTAAGTCACTCTTATCTAACTCCCTGGGACCGGGTGTCCCAGGTGTCCCCAGAGGACATCATGCCCTTTCCTGATTTGCCAAGAGGAGTGAATTATGATAACTTGCTACCTGACTTCATTAATATTTATTTGTTTGCCATTCTAGTGCTCTTAAACCCTCCAAGTTTTTCCTCTTCTTATGTCTTCTTATCAGATAATTATAGAAAAAAAAATAGCCTCCTCAACCCTTACTGAGTCCCAGGGTCTCCCACATGACTCCACCATTGAGGCTGAGGGCCTTCCGCTCATTCTTCTACTCAACAAACCAACTGCCCCAACAATAATAGCAAAGTTCAGCGGAGCAGCAAACAACAAATGCTGGTGAGGTTGTGGAGAGATTGGAACCTTTATTCACTGCTGGTGGGAGTGTGAAATGGTTTAACCACTATGGAAGGTGGTCTGGTACCTTCTCAAACGTTGGAAATAGAATACCATTTGACCCAGCAATTCCACTATTGGAAATATACCCTAAAGAAACTAAACCTACTACCCAACACGTGTATGCACACTCATGTTTATTATTGTGTTATTCACAATAGCAAAGAGATGGGAGTGTTCTGCCCATGAAATGCCCCTCAAAAGAATAATCCACATGTTTGTAAATACAAATAAGCACTTTATTCCAGAGATCCACATGTGGAGACTTTCTCCCTCCATAGGAAGGTAGCGAGGGAAAAAGCCCCGAGTCCCCCCCCCCCATAATTGCTTTTATGGGTTTTCTGGGTGCCACTGTTGGGGCGGGGAGATTAAGATCATGGTTGGTGGGTCAGGGAATCAGTTATGTGGGTTGGCTTTTGACGGGTTGACTACTTTGCCTGCCTTTACTCTTTTTGTGTCACGTAGACACTAGTTAATTCTTTACTTTGCAAGGACAGATATGACTTTACCCGGGTCATTTGTGTTTGCCTTAAGCTAAGAATTTTTATGGCCGCTTTTGCTTCTGGTGTTAATGGGGGTTTATAAAAAATGGGATTTATGCTATTCCCTCAGGAGCAACCCAAGTGTCCATTAACAAATGAACTAAAAGAAAAACTATGGTGTATTCACACAGTGGAATACCAGGCAGCATTGAAAAACAAAGAACTTGTAGTACATTACACAGCATGAGTGACCCTGGAGGACATTATGCTGAGTGAAATATCTCAGTCACAAAAGGACAAATATTGCATAACACCATTGTTATAAAACAGAAATGACATGGGGTGTTGGGGAGAAACTAAGAGAAGAGGGGATAGATAATGAACACTGCATTGGAATAGATGAAGGAAAGAACTGCTTAAAAGGAATATATGATTAGGCATTGTTTTTATGACAACAAATTCTTATCCAGAATAAGAGGGGAGTAAAAACGTGGACTGAGGGAATGGTAAGGGAGGGGGGTGGAGAGAGGAAATTGTGTAACAATGAATGAATTTTTTTCTTTTTAAAAAGAATGTTAACTGGGGGAGGGGGAAGGAAAATGCAACAATGAATGAATGAAAATCCAACTTTTCTGTAAATATTAACAAAATCACAACAATAAAAAAATGAAACAGAAAGATAAAAAGAAAAAACACACACACCAAGCCCCCACCCCAAACCAACCAGTATGTATTGAGCACCTACTGTGTGGCCAGCACTGTGGTGAGGACACAGGAGGAAAAAAATGGAGAAAGTATCTGCCTCCCTGGTGCTTAGACAAGTTCTCCCTTGCGCCAGATGTAAATCCTGCGAGTATGTGCATTGGGCCGCACAGACGTGGTCATCCTGGCTCTCACGGTGCTACGTTCCACTCCACCCTCTGCACTTTAACAAAGTCAGGGAGGAACAGGGGGATAGATTACAGCCACTGGAAGCCCTGTGGATGTGGGCTTGTCACACATCGGAAGCAATGACGGCAAGTTTGGTTCTGGGTTTTGAACAGTATCATGTATCTTTACTTATTGACTGTAAGTGTATTTCCCTTGGAGTAATGTTCGTTCAAGTCTCCTACTTCTTCTTTATTTTTAAAATTTCTTTTTGTTTATAATTTTTTTTAGTTGTGACTTTAATGCAAGTTTATAAAAAGGTTTTGTTTTCATTCATTCACTGTTGCACATTTTCCTCTCCCTGCCCCCTTGGCCTATTTTTTTAAAAGATCTTTTTGCTTGCCTTTTATCTTTTTTGTTGTGGAGTTACAGCAGTTCTTTATATCCTAGACAATAAAACCTTACCAGATACTTGCTTACCACATGTTCTTTCCCTTCTTGTAGGTGGTCTCCTCATATTCTTGGTACCTTTGAACCACATATAGCCCCTTTTAAATCAATATGGATTGGGTGCTTATTTTGCACCAGGATCTCTGCTCTGTTTGGAGGTATAAAGATGTATGGTGTTCACTTCTTCTGCCCTTAACATTGAGGAGCAAGAGACATGGAAACAAACAAACAAAAACACACAACAACAACAAAACCCAAAAAAACCCACAACCCCCGCTAAACTGTGGGATAATCTCATAGTTGTTGCCACCTCATTTTCATAGGTGGAAACCCCAAGACAACTAAAGGTGGGCTCTCTGGTTGACTGCTGAACCAGAAGTACAACCTTGGAATATACAATTTGTATTTGTTTAAATGATTATAATTGACTTTGCCTGCCTGGTCCACCACTGTATTAATTTTCTAGGCCTGTTGTGATAAACAATACAAACTATTTGACTGTATAGATCACAACAAATTGTAGCTAACAATAGAAAGAATGAGAATCCCGGAGCACTTTTTTGTCTCATGCAAAGCCTAGACGGAGACCAAGAAGTCTGAAAAGAAGAAGGGAATACTGCACGGTTTAAAACCAGGAAAGGAGTGTATCAGGGTTGTTTCTTTCTCCATACCTTTTCAATCTATATGCCGAACAGATAATTTGAAAGGCTGGGAGGTATGAAGAAGAATGTGGCATCAGGTTTGAAGGAAGACTCCTTAACAATCTGTGTTATGCAGATATCACAATCTTGCTCATGAAACTGAGGGGAACTGGAAGTACTTCCTGTAGAAGGTTAAGGACTGCAGCCTTCAATAGGGATTGAAGCTCAACATCAAGAAAACAAAGATCCTCACCACTGGGCCAATAGGCAGCATCATCATGATAGGTAGAGAAAAGATTGAAGTTCTTAATGATTCATCTTGTTCAGACCTAACAATCAACACTCAGCAACAGCAGTCAGGAAATCAAAAGACAAGTTGCACTGGCAAAATCTGCTGTCAGGGACCTCTCCAGAGCATTAGCCTGCAACGATGTCAGTCTAGAGAATTAAGGATGACAGAAGAAGACGCGACGCCTTTGAGTTGTGTTGCTGGAGAAGAGTATTGAGCATTCCATGGACTGCCAAGAGAACTAACAGGTCTGTCCAGGGGAGGATGAAACCAGGATTCTCCTTGGAGGCAAGAATTTTGAAGCTCTGTCTCACATAATTTGGTCACGTGGCCAGGAGGAGCCAGTCCCTGGAGAAGGACATCATGCTTCGAAAGGTGGAAGGACAGTGCAGGCAAGGTACACTCTGTATGAGAGGGCTTGAAACAGTGTCTCTAGCAATGGAGTCAGGTGTCAAAGATGGTTAGGTTGGCTCAGGATAGAGCAGGGTTCAGAGCCATTGTTGCTATGCTCACTCTAAGTGGTAGTCAACTTGACAGCACATAACAAGACAACAGATGATGTGAAACAGCTGGAAGTTATTCTTTCACACTCTGAACTTCACTCACTCACTAGGACTCAGAGCCAACCCCTAGCTGACCTTTTGGCAGGTTTCCAGAGACTGTGAGCACAGAGGAGGAGATTGTCCACCCTCCTGCAGAGCATCTGCTAAATTCCAATTGTGTGCCTTTGGGATTGCAGTGCAGATTCTTATCACCAGGCCATCAGAGCTCCCCAGTCTGTAAACTACAAATTAAAAATCAGTGAGGTAGGGGAGCTCTGGTGGCCTAGTGGCAAGAAGCTGGCTGCTATCCAGAGGGCATGTGGTTTGAATCCACCAGATGCTCCTCTGGAGAAGAAGGGGCAATCTCCTCCCATACCAGTCAGATCTGATTTGATGGTACACACAAAAAAATTAATAAAATTAAAAGGAAAAAAGAGTCTCAACACTGGGCCTAGTTGGCAGCATCATGATAGATGATGAAAAGATTGAGATTGTTGACAGCTTCAGTTTGTTTGGCTCTACAATCAACACTCTTGGTACTAGCAGCCAGGAAATTAAAAGATGAATTGCATTGGGAAAGTCAGCTGTCAGAGACCTCTCCAAGTCAGTCTGGAGATTAAGATACGCCTGATGCAGGCCATAGTCTTTGCAATTATTTGCTATGCATCATAAAGCTGGACAATGAATAGGGATAATAGAAGGACAATTGATGCCTTTGTGCTGTGGTGCTGGAGAAGAGTATTGAATATACAGTGGACTACTAGGAGAACAAACAAGTTCGTCTTGGAGAGGGTACAGTCACGCTACTTTTTGGAAGCAAGGATTCTGAGGCTTCCTCTGACATACTTTGGACATGTTGCAAGGCAGGATCAGTCCTTGGAGAGAGATGTCATGCTTGGGAGGGTGGAGGGACAGGGCAGGAGAAGAGACCTTTAATGAGATGGATTGATTCAGTGACTGGGGTAATGGGGATAGGTGTGTCAGAGACAGGGAGATTAGCACAGGATAGAGTAGGGTTTAGGACTGTTGTACATAGGATGTACAGACGCTATGCATCTCAGGCAGCTCGATGGCACATAACAACAATAAGAAAGCATTATTAAACGGAAATGAACTGGTATTGGCTAGTTATATAGTCTGCTATATCAGAAATGATAAATAGAAGAGGAATTTTGTCATATTCATTGTTAGAAAGAATATTTCAAGATTCATCCTGAAGAACAATGCTGTCAATAATAGGATAATCTCTATATACCTATGAAGAAGGCCTGCTACTAGGGTGCTATTATGCAAATGTATGCAACAACTACTAATACCAAAGATGAAGACACTGAGAGGTTTTATTTGCTTACCAACTTATGCGGCCGTAAATTGGTCAAACATACAATTAAGATGCATGATAATTATTGGTGACTGGAATGTAAAAGTTGGAAAGAAAGTGAAGAATCAGTAGTTGGAAAACAGCCTTGGTAATAAAAAGGATGCTGGAGAGTGCATGATAGAATTTTGCAAGATGAACTACTCACTCATTGGAAATATCTTTTTCAACAACATAAACAGCTACCATACCATGGGCCTCATAGTATATGATTCACAAGAATAAAAATATCATGGATTGAACTTTGTCCCCCAAAAATAGATGTACATTAATGATACAGTGCAGAAGCAATGTAATCATCTTTCTTGAACTGATAAACCAAATAGTTGTAAAAGGTTTAGAGTAGAATGCAATACCCTTTTCAAATGCAAGAGGAGTTCTCTAGGTTGTAGCCCACAATACATTTTATCATGTTAGAAATAAAAGATGAGGAAAGCAAGCCCAGGGGTAGAGGATCTCAGATCTCAATACCACAGAGAAATCATCTCTAGGGGTGGAGCTGGGAGGGACATAGCGTCCCTGCTTAAGGAAGTTCCTTGGTTCAGGGGAAGGTTAAGACACATGGACATCTCTAAGGAATGCCAGGCTTTTCTCTAAAGCTGGTACCCTGAATTTGGACTTCTAGCCTATTTTTTTTTAATTTAATTTATTTTATTTTTTTTTATTTAGGTTGTTTATTTTTCATTTCAATGAACATCTACAGAGATTTTGGGATTCCATTCATTCATTGTTGCACCCTTCTCCCCGCACAAACCCCTCCCCCCTCCCCCCGGACTTCTAGCCTCTTAAATTGTAAGAGAATCCATTTTTACTCTATAAAGTCATACACTTGTGGTATCTCTATAACAGCAGCACCAGACAACTCAGATACAAATCAGTACATGGATGGGAGGAAAAAGATGGAGAAACTCAATGTCTTCAATCGAAACAACGCCAGGCATCTACTACAGACCAGACCATCAACTGTTCACATGCAAGTTCAAGTTGAAGCTGAGGACAAGTCCCCCCAAAACAGTATGATCTTTGGTCTATTTTATCTGCATTGAAAAATCATTTCAAGAACAGATTTGTTGCCCTGAACACTAATGACCAGATAAGTTATGGGATGACCTCAAGGACATTATACCTGAAGAATGAAAAAAGGTTGTTAAAAAGACAGGAAAGAAAGAAAAGACCCAAATGGATGTCAGGAGAGACTGGAACTTGCCGTTGAACACAGAGTTGTTATGTGCCCTTGAGTCGCTTGAGACTCATGGCAATCCTATGTACAACAGCTCTGAATCCTGCTCTATCCTGTGCCAATATTGTCTTTGACTCACCTATCCCCATTACCCCAGTCACTGAATCAATCCATTTCATGGAGGGTCTTTCTTGCTCTGTCCTTCCACCCTTCAAAGCATGATGTCCCACTCCAAGGGTCCCTCCTTGCAACATGCCCAAAGTATGTCAGATGAAGCTTCAGAATCCTTGCCTCCAAGAGCAGCCTGGTTTCACACTCTCCAGGACAGATCTGTTTGTTCTCCTAGCAGTCCATGGCATATTCAATACTCTTCTCCAGCACCACAGCTCAAAGGCATCAATTCTCCTATCATCCCTAGTCATTGTCCAGCTTTCTGATACATAGGAAGTAATTTTGAAGACCATGGCCTGGATCAGGCACACTTTAGTCTCCAGATTTATAGCATTGCTTATCAGTACTCTAGAGAAGTCCCTGACAACAGACTTTTACCAATGCAATTAAATTTTTTTTTTTTTTTTGCAATTCCTCTCTTGATTTCCTGGTTGTTAGTACCAAGAGTGTTGATTGTGGAGCCAAACAAACTAAAGCTGTTAACAATCTCAATCTCTTCACCATCATGATGAACATAGAGTAACTAAAGTAAATGGAGAGATTAAGAGTTGAACAGTTGATTTCAAGTGCAGTTCGAGAAGTTAAAACAAAGCATTCTAATGAAACATGCAAAGACCAAGAGTTAGAAAATAAAATCAGAACACTCTTGGCATTTCTTAAAATGAAATAACGAAGAAAAAAATCAAAGCTTGAGTTACAGTGGGCAAAATATTGAATGGCATATGAAACATCAGAAGACTGAAGGAAAACACACCAGTTCAGGAGGTAGCATATTATCCAGAATCCATGGTAAGTAGGCCTTCCCTCCGTATTCCTTTCAGGGAGTGGGGGCCGTTTCTTTGGGGATTTAACTTTTTAGCAAATCTATCATTACTACTTTACCCTCAAAAAGAAGAACCAACAGTATTACAGGAAGAAGTAAGAACTAAGACAATGATGAGAAAGCAATCATCAAGTCTGATTATTTTAAAAAGAGATTGACCATGTGCTTGCTTCGACAGCACGTACACTAAAACTGCAAAGATACAGAGAAGATTAGCATGGCCCCTACGCAAGGATGACACGCAAATTCGTGTAGCGTTCCGTATTAAAAAAAAAAAAGATTGACCATGACCACGGACAAAGTGTAGGATAAATTCATAAAAAGGTCAAGAAGACTATAAAACAAAATCTCACTATCCACATATCATATTTCTTGACCTTGGTTTTTGGTGTTAGGTTTGAGTGGGTTAACTTTCCTCCTGGGTAAAAGACTTTTCTCCTTTGAGTAAATGACTTAGTCTCCCAGAGCTTCCTTTTTTCACCTGTCGGTTAGGACAGTAACAGCTGTCCAGGGTTGGATTTAAACCAGCATCATGGGTCTTAATGGTCCAGGATCAGTGTTTTACAGCTGAGTTAGAATAAGAAGGGAATGGTGAAAGAGGGAAGGATGCTATTTGGAGTTCTGGCCTCAGCTACCTTTTCTTTGATTTAGCAGCTATGTTTCCCTAACTGCAAGGTATCTAGAATAAAATGCGAGAACTGGGCTCCCAATCCTAATCTCAGGCAGCAGAGGATCAGGTAACGAAGATCAGAGTGTGTTCCACCCTCCCCCCTTTTGTTTTGCATTCACACAGACACCGTAACACGCCAGAGATCGGCTTTATTGTTTTTTCATTTGACAGAAATGGTATAAAGTATCTGTATTGTGCAACAACCTTGCTTCTTGATTTAACAATGTATTATTTCTGCTTCCTTCCTGTGCATATATGATGTACATATTTTAACAAAATCCGGGCTCCCAGCCAGTCTGGAGGCGCTGCAGTCCCAGAGAGGGAGGGGGCGGACAGTCAAGCTCCCTCCCCCTTCATCCCTCCAGGCTCCCAGGTCCCAGCCCCCTCCAGCCCGGCCTCTTTCCTCTGTCCCCTCCCCCGACCTCTCTCCTTTCTCCTCCCAGCCCCCATTTTCCCGGACCCACTCCCTTTTCCACCCCAGTGCCCTCCCCCAGTCCTTTCCCCTGCCCCAGGGCCCCTCCTTCAGAACCTATCCTAGTCCCCCTTCATCTAGGACTTCTCTACCCACTAGGCCCCTTCTCCCCCACAGCCCTTCTCCGAACTCCCTTTCC
>NW_006399866.1:342425-350948 GCF_000299155.1 Elephantulus edwardii | reverse complement strand
GGGGCCGGGCCTGTGAGCGCCGCCGAGCCCGGGGCTGCGCGCCCAGGCCCGTGCCTCGTCGGTGCACGCACCGTGTCTGGATCGTCGCCGCTTGTTGGAAAGAGCGCTGGTGGTGGAGGGACCCTGCACAGTCCCGGCGGCCGAGGATGCCTGGTTGGGCTCGAGCTGTCCGGGACGTTTTTCCCCACCCCGCCCCTGGCTGCTTACTTTGAAAATGACCCCCCGGACGTGGAACCCGGGGTCTTGGTCGACGCTAGGCCGTCAGTGTTGGCCGTGGCCTTCTGAGAGAGAGGTGGCCCCTGGGTGTCACTGAAGTTGGTAGTCTGGGTTTGTCGGCTCGTGTGCAAGGGCTGGAGAGGTTACTAGCCGCCTGCGACACTCTGTGTGTGTGAGAGAGAGTGAGTGTGTGTGTGTGTGTGTGTGTGTGTAAAGAGGGCTGCTTTCAAAATACTTAAAGCTCTGTTGCTAGAAGATTTAATAATAAACAGGATGTCGCTACTCAGGGTCTGCCAGATGGCTTTTTCTCTCTCCGCCTCTTCCCCCACTCCCCTAGTCAGGGAAACTGTTGTTGAAATCGGAGGCCTCTAAGGAGTGCATTACATTTGCCTCGGTGAGATTGGGAGGTGCCTTTTTCTTTCACAATTATGTGGGAGGGCCGAGCCCACCTTTAGGCAAGAAGAGCAAAGAGAAGGGTGATCTTGAAGGAAGTGGGCAAGAGGGGGAGGTGTTACTGAGAAGTATTTGTTGTTTACTAAATGGCTGACTGGGAGAAACCTTTCAAAACAACCCTTGGTTTACAGAGCTGCTAGACTCTCCTCCAGATTCCCCCCCCATCCCCGCACACCGCACCCCTCCCCCAAGGTTTTGCGTGGGGGTTTTTTTTGCGTGCTTTTTTAATAGCTTAGTATATTATCCAGTTTGGCGATTGTGAACGTTCAGCTGAAGTCTTAGCATATTGCAGCCATTTAGTCATGTCTGTAGGGAGCTCTGGTAGTCTAGTGGTAAGGAGCTGCATTGTCAACGCAAAAGGCAGGCTGATCGAATCCATCAGCTATTCTGCTGGAGAAAGATGGACCCTCTACTCCCGTGTGATTTACAGTGTCTGAAAACCGAGTAGAGGGTGCGCTATGAATTTGTTCCGACTCAGTGGTAAGAAGCAGCAGCACGGTGCTTTGGCGTAATATGGGGGTCCGAAAGACCCAGGTTTTGGGGAGCAAATCCTACTTCTGTTTACATGTAAAGTAGTGGACCCAGATATTTTTTTACATAAGAAGGGACGTTCACTCCTCAGAATCGGGAAAGTGGTGAAGGGCCTGGTAGAATGCCAGTGCTTTGTAGTAGTTCCTTTTGTGACTGTTTAAGTGACTGCCTTCAAGTTCTGAGACAAAAGTTAGCCACTTGTGTTGCCATCCATGCAGTTGAGCCAGTGGATGCCACAGTCATTGTCCTAAGGCATGGCAAGGGAGAAAGAATTCAAGACAAAGCATTTTTATTGAGCTTTTCCCCCCTTCAGTACAGGGCTCCTATGGAGGAACAAGGATGGGAAATAGCATGTAGAGCCCTCAGAAATGTGGTGATTCTGGAGGTGTGGTAATAGGTGGTCACTGACAGGACTGGAGGTGGGGTCCTTGGCCCTTTAAAGTCCACCCCTACCCTTTGGTTTTACCCATGGTTAAAACCGCACAATATAGTCTAGCAACAAGCAGGAACCCAGGGAGCCCGGCCTTTTGATGCTAACTGGCTTCCTTTGGGATTGGCAGCTCATTTGGGGAATCTCTGCTTGTTCAGGCAAGTGTGTCTCAGAACAGCTTAGGTTCTGGTTTACTCAGCTCGGTTCATGCGTCGTTAAAATAGGAATAATTTACCTGCCTTGAGTATCAAGGCTTTTGAGAATTTCATGTTAGGAGTTGTTTTAAAGGGCTTCTTTCCATTGGAAGGTGGTGTTGTGTTTATTGATTACCAATTTTTTAGGGTTCATTCCTACTTGTCCTACTGCTTGATGAATGTGTATAGACATCCTTTTTGATGTTATGAATGCCACCTAACTGCCTGAAAGTACAAGAGTGGTTTATGGAGAAGCCTGGGAGCTCAGCCAAACCCAGGGTCATGGCTGTTTAAAAGAGGCCATGACAAGGGCCAAGTTTTGGCCACAGACGAGGCTTGAGATCCAGGTTGCCTTTTGGTCAAACCTATACTTGTTGATAACTACCGGGGACGCTTTCCTTGGACATAGTGGTTCAGTATTCTGATGGAATTTATTTGGATCATTCTGTCATTCCTACAGCCATCTTTATTTATTTTTTAGCCTCCTCCAGATCTCCCAGCTAACTGAGGGATTGACTAACCGAGGTTTTTTGAATTTCTCTTTGCTTTCTGCCTCTGGGTTCGTTTGTCTTCTCTTTCCAGACTCCTTATTGTTAGCAGCTTGGCTAGTGAAGATAATGAATTGGCTTTTCCACCCACTAAACTTTTTGATTACCTGTGAATTTTACATACCTGTGGGCTTCCTAATGCTGATTGCCAGGCATGACCCCCTGTGAGAGGACTTGCCATTTTACACACCCTGGGATGTGTCCCGTCCATTTTGAGCCCAAATGGACATGCCTCGGAAAGGAATAGCCAGAAAACCTTGGGAGAGTGGAATTTCAAGAATGGCAGGTCAGAACTGGTTTCTGCGTGGGGCTAGTTGCCTTGGGCTTTCCTTGTTAGACATTCTGTTGGCCTCCTCACAGTCCCCTCCCCCCTTCCCTTAACTTCAGTCCTTTCCCCCCCTTTTCTTTTTTAAAGAACTGTTTTATTGTATTTTTAAAGGTTTGTGCACCGTATTTATTGCTAATGAGTGTATGTTAACTGTTTCACTAGTCAAATGCTGAAGATCATATCTGTGTTTGATTCTCTTTCAAACCTAGAATAGGCTAGGTGGCCATATATTTCTAAATTTGATAATGAAACGTCTCTTGTATCTTGTTATGAGTGGACAGGTATTAAATAGGTTCCATCTATACTAGATTTTAAGATAATGTGCATTTCTCCTGGAAAAAAGAAAAAAAATTTCCAGCAGAACCTTTCTTGGGCCTTGAACTCTGAGTATAAAACTTTTGGTTTTCAAATAAACCTCTATAGATAGTAAGGCCAGTTTGTCTTTTCAAATTGCAACTTAATTTCTTTACTAAAGAGCCTTTTTGGGATTTGCACTTTAGAAACTGTGGGTCTATCAGTTGAACAAAGATAGATACTCCCTGTGGTGTTGGAGGTGTTTTTGTTGAGAGCAGCAAATTCCAACTCAAAGTGACCCTCTGAACAGCCGGTTGAGGATGAGCCATTCTCAGGAAAGAAAATTGTAACAAGCTTTCGGGTTTGAAGGGGACAATTTAGATTGGACCTCCTCACCCCTGGGAGCTCCACGATCTGGGATTTGTTGTGATGAGATAGCTGTCTATATTTGTAGGTGGCACAGGGGAAATCTTTTTGCACCCAGGAGGTTTGCTTTAGTGAATCGAGCCAAAAGTCTTCTTGGTTGAGCTTTGTTCTGAGCTGTACTTGTTGATTTTCCATGTGACCTTAGAAGGATCTCTTGCCTAAAGAGGAGGGCTCTTAGTAGTGCCTGTACAAGTTGACAGCCACACTGGTTTGTAGAGCTTTGTCTGTAGTGGAAGGTAGAATGAAGCTTGCTAGCAGAAGGCAGGAGGAAGTCTCTCAGGTTGCTGGCAAGTCTTTCACATTATTTCTTCATAGTATTTTCTTCCTACTTCTGTACCTTGTTTCTTTTAACCCGTCTATATTCTTTTTTTTTCCTTCTTACTGAGAAGAATCATCGGTCTATTGATACTCTATCTGAGTTATCTAATGCTGTTTTTAATGTACATTTCCCCCACCCCAACAATTCAGAGACTGGGAGTCTGAATTCATGGTGCATACTGGAGGATAAGAATTGGAGGAAAACCCTTGTCTGTTTCTAGCTGCTGCTGCTTCTGGGCAGTATTCTTGTAATTTGGCATTTTTCTTTCCCTGTCTCTGCTCTATTCCCTTGTTTAATCTCAAAAGTGATAGATTCAAGATTTACATTTACTAATCCTACCTCACTAATGTAACGAAGAGGACGCGATGGGGTTGATTATAACCACAGCTGTGAACATTAGAATTTACTGTATGTATTTTGGGGAACGTAATTTAATCTGTATAGCATTCCTTGAGTACCTGTTACTTGCCAGACATTGTAGAAGTTCTTTAAAGTTCTTCCCCCTTTGGTTCATAAAAATTATATTTTCACAAAAAAAGAGGAAAAAAGGGAAACTGTTGCAAAGACAAAAGATGACACAATAAAATGGCAACTACCCTGAGTCTCACCATCCAAAAATACCTTCCTTTCTTCTGATTGTATATGTTTCCAAAATTGTAGCCCAACTGTATGCACCATTTATAATTTACTGTTTCCTGTATGTTTAGTATATTTCTCTTAACTATTGGAAACATACTTTTAAAAACAATATAATCACTGTAATGAATTTACCATGATTTAGTTAATTCTTATAATTAGATATCCAGGTTCTTAAATTTTCCCTCTTAAAAACAAAATTTTAGGTAACATCTTTGCACAAAACATCTTGGTCCTCATTGCTCATTGTTTTTCTTAAGTAGAATTTCCGGATCAAAAGCTGTGCAGTCTCATTTTTCAGTTCGCTTTTCAGCTTCGGTTTTGCTTCAGTCCTTGCTGCCTTCCTCTTAGCTTTGATCCACAACTTTGTGTGTCTCAGCTCTGGTTATATCCTCAGATGAATGGAGCCTGGAGTCCCTGAAGTCTTGAGATCCTACTCCCTTGCCCTGGTTTTAATTTGGACCAATTCCTTGACTTACACATTTGTTGTTCTGGGACACAGAGATAAACCTGGACATCCTATTCTCTTTCTTCAAGACTTCACCATCCTGTGAGGAAAATGGAAAGTATTTCCTAAATTGAAGCCGCTGTGAGCCTCTCCATCTAATGTTATTATCACTTTTCCAGAGTCCTCTGTTGCGTGTTTTTTTATAATACTTTTTACAATTTGAAAATACAAGTTTATTTTTGTTTATTGGATTGTCCTTTCCTCGAGTCAGGTTAGGTGAGTGAGTGTACCATGAAGCTTTTGTCCTGCATCCTCTGTGTCTAACATATTTGTGGGCTATAAGGTCGCTAGTGAAGATGCTCTGGAAAGTATAACAGACCCAAAACAATCTCTTGAAAATATGATGCTAATATAAAAAAATGTATTAAAGTTGAAATTAAGAAATACATGGGTCCCAGATGAGAGCTCATAGGTCAAATTGCTTCCTTGAGCACTAAAGCCTTTTGAATGTGAACATTAGCCAAGTGCTTATGTGTGGCCCATGGCCAGTCAGTGGATCAGATGATGACTTTGGTTCCAAAAGCCCAAATTGACTCTTCTGGCGTGATTTGGATTCATTTCTTCATATAAAACGATGCAGGCCCAACTGGAAAAGGGAAGTTATCCCCTCACACTTTCCAAGGGTCGTTTGTATCTTTCCTGTAGATCACTTTTTGGCAGGTGTTGTTTACATACAACTCAGAGATTAAAGAACTGCTCTGTTCCAGGCCTCTACAAAAACAGGCTTGTCTGGGGGGGGGGCACTGTCAGTCTTACTCAGCCGACCTGTCAGCAGGACTGAATGGACTGAGTGTTCAGAAATAGTTTGTAAGAGGAGAATACTACCCTGAAGCATAATAGGTATTTTTCTTTGTTTTTGTTTTATACCTTTTAATAAAATATTAAAAACAAAAATGGTTATTAAAAAATGCAAATGTAAAAAGAAACGGGAAAGCCTCCCCCACCCCCAGTGGGTACCACTGTTTAGTTTGGTGTATGTATATATAGTCCTTTCAACTCTGTGTATTTATAAATATAGCCATTGGTAGGTTTTTTTGGGGGAAAACCCCAAACCAAAACCCAAAAATGGTGGTATACTGTTTTTTTCTTACATGGCAACTTGGTTTTTTTCTAAGAAACATAAATGTTTTGCCACATTGACATAGCATTTGCTACAGCCTTTTAAATCACTACTCTGTTAAAAAAATACTAGTTTTTAAACTTATATGTATATAAAAAAGAAAAGTAAAGTCACTTCTCCTGTGTTAGTTTTGATGCATAGCATCCCTCCCCCCTCCCTCTGGTTTCTGAGGTAGTCATTCACAGTGGGAGGAGACTGCCCAGCTTTGAGCTGGTGGATTTGGACCCCTGGGGATACCAGGCCTTGTGGTTTAGCAGCACAGCACTCTGGTCTAGGTCACAGAGCTCATACTTTATTGGCCTAGCTGTTCCCAGTGTACTTGAACAAAACAGAAGGTGTTATGTGCACGTAGTTAGAAAATCCAAACTGTATAAACGTAAAAGAGCTTCCTTTGTTCTGAAAGAAAACCACTGTGAGAAGTTTCTTGTGTTCCTCTCAGAGGGGGACAGTTTATGCACATTGTCTACACAGAATCTTTATATTGAAACATATCCTTCCTTTTGTACTTCATGAAATGTATTGGCATGCCCCAAACATCTGGATTACGTTCATTTTAGTTAGCAACTGCTGAGACTTTAGTGGAGATACATACCTTAACTGTATCCTATTCTTAGACATACAGGCCATGTCTGTAATTTTTTAATATTACACAATTTTGATAGAACTTATATTTTCCTCAGCAGTATCATATGATTTATATGTAATTGAATGTGTCACTTCATTGTGGACTCTTTCAGTTATAGTACTATTTTAGTAAAAATTCTGTTAAAACATCGGTTAAGAACATACCAGTTTATATGTGACTATACACAAGAGTGCATTTTTTTTGCAATGGAGATTTCGGAATAGTAGCATTTTGGGGTTAGTTTGGATAAACTTGTTTCCCATATCAAAACCAGTTGTAAAATTGCTGTGGTGCACATAAGTGAGTCCTGTTGGTGTAGAGATTAAGTGCACCATTGCTCAGTGAAAGGCCAGTGAGTCTATAGAGTCTTCTTTGGTAAAGATTGCAACTTTGGAAATGTGTGGACAGTTGAACCAAGTCCTAAGGGGTTCACTGTTGGGGTTTACTCACTCGCTATGATAGCCAGTGGAGAACCTTATATTTTTACTGATTTGGACAAACACGGCATAGAAACAGCAGCTCTGTTTATCATGCCCAGTGCAGAAATGGTTGTGGAGGAAGTTGATCCTGGAGTTGCTATAGGTGAATGCCAGCATGGGCATTCAAGATTTGTAAAGAGAGCCTCAGGTAGCCAGGTCTAAGCTTTATTTTCATTGTCAAATACAATGATGATACATGAGGCATGTTTTCTTGCAGTTTTTGTATGCTAGAGCCTGCAGAGAGAATTCAGGTAACTCCTCCCTTTGGAGTTCACATAGCTCTTCTGGAGATTTTGCAGGCTCCTATTTTGCCACTCTTTGTTATTTTGTTGCTGTTACTATTTCTTACTGTTGGTGCAGAATATATTTGGAAGCTTCTCTGTTGCATCTCCTGATAATAGCTGTGGAAGAGATCTTTTCCCTACTCAACAACTTGGCCTGTGGTCCCTTTCACTACCTGGTTATTTTGGGAGATCACATCTAGTTGGCTTTTTAGAAACAGCTACAGAAATGAGGCACTTGAAAAATGCCCAGGTGGTATTACAACAAGCCAGATGGGGAAAGGTTTATACTTTGTTAAAATTAATGCCCAGAGGATGTAGAATTTGGAATTAACACAGCTCTGGCACCTGTGGGTTGTTCTTTGTTAGTTTGACCCTAGAGAGAAGTCACAGGAAAGATGGTTTGCCTTGCCTTTCTGTTCCTACTGATGGTGAATGATTGGTGTGAGCATACTCTGGACATAGGGTAAGGAATTCTGGTGGCACAGTCCCTTGTAACATGTTGCACTACTAACTAAAGTCCCGTGGTTTGACTCCTCAAGCAGCGCCTTGGGAGAGAGACCTTGTCCTCCCATTTAAGATTGACAGCTTTGGAAACCTGATGAAAAGTTGTTTTGCATTGGAACCAACCTTCCGTGAGTGAGAAGGGTATAGATGTACAGCATCCCAGAATGGGATTTCTAGTTTTTGGTCACTGCCTTTAAGTTGAGATTTTCCTACCTTGTGAACTATATTTAGGCCCGTTGTTTAATCCTTCTAAGTCTCATGTTTCTCCCCCACGTATGTAAAACATGGATAACATACTCCATAGAATCAATTAGTGGGAGAATTTGAAAGATCATGTGTGTAGACTGTTTATTTTTTTTTTTCTTACATACTTTTTTTTGTTTGTTTGTTTGTTTTTTTTCTATAATTATATTTTATCAACTTTCACAAACATTTACAGAGATTCTGGGCCTCCACTCATTCATTGTTGCACCATTCTCTCTACCCTCCTCCCAGGGTGTTCTTGTCCAAATGCCACAGTGCTTGTCAAAGCCAGTTCTGACCAATCTTCTTTGCCAGTGTATCCCTTGCCATTCCCTATCACTCCTCCCTGAGAGAGACTTCACCCTGAGTCATAAGGAAAAGGGGA
>NW_006399866.1:306940-341739 GCF_000299155.1 Elephantulus edwardii | reverse complement strand
TGAACAAAGCTGCAATAAACATGGGTGTGCATATATCTGCTTGGATGTCAGCTATGGTCTCTACAGGGTATATTCCCAGTAGTGGAATTGCTGGGGTGTAGACTGTTTATAACATACCTGGAACAAGGCACATAGAGTCAGAAAATAATAGTTATTAGTGTTTCCTGGATTCAGCACTAACAGGACCTGGGGGTTTGGAGTAGGCAGGCTTATACACTTGGGGCTTATTTGTTTACTAAATGTTGGGGTTTCTAGTTGTGTGCTAAGCCTTGTGCCTACTTGATGAAGATTTAGGAACAAATGAAACATCTCCTGTCCTTACCTCTCAGAGCTCACAGACACCTTTACCTTCAAAGGACCTATCAGCTGTCTCTCTTCCCAAGGTAAAAACCCCTGTGGAGAGGGTTTTTTCCCTTTTCTCCCAGCTAAACTGAACATTTGATTACTGATTGGCACCCTGTGTTGAGTCTTCGGAATTTTTAGAGTTTTAGGAAAATACCTTATAAATAGTGAAGATAGGAAATGTTAGGAAAGTTTCTGACTGTGTGCACTTTGTTTATTAGGCTGCATTTCCTGATTAGGTATCAGCCTAAGAAGACATGAGTTTTGGACTCACTTTCTTTACCTGCCAGATGGCCAAGGGGACCTGTCTCATTAGTACCTTTGATACTTCTGGCTCAGTGTAGGACACCTATTTGACACAGGAACAGCATGGATTTATCATATAGAGCTTATTTTAATTGAGACTTTACAAATATTTTAATGGTAACAATAAAGGCTTGTTATAAAATGTACAAACACTTCAAAGGCATTCTTCCCCAATCCCTTTTTCAGTTCTATTTTCAAGGGAAGCTTGCTGTCTAGAAAATATTTTGTCTATCAGCCAATTAAAGTATTTTAACTGTGCATATGAAATCTAAATCTGAATTGACCACTGAAGGGAACAGGATATGAATGCATATGATTATACCTTGATGTAGACCTTAGACAGTCTACATATTGTTTCCCCCGCACTATCACTGAGACCTTTCCTATCCTGTGATGGAATGAAAGTCATTGTAATTCTCTGCACATCCTGGATGAATCATAGCATTGTATTGGTGAAGCAGTGGCAGAACATAGATTTAAATGACAAGTGTAGCTGTCCAAAAATCGCAGAGCATGTTGGATACTGTTACATAATTTTGTGTTGATATGAGGAGATTGAGACTAGGAATGTGTTGGGCCAGCATGCTGTATATGAATTTTTTGAAGAGGCAGTGTGATTTATTTATGAAGTTGTAGGAATTTGCATAAGAGATGATGAGTGGGGTCAGGGAGTTACGAGAATAGTAGTGGGAAAAATGTTAGTTTATTCCTTTCTGAGGTCCATAATAAGTGAATAAGTTAGTATTATTTGCATTAAGGGCATAATTTCCTCATTGCATTTTTACTGAAATCTCTGATTGGCATACCTATAAAAGATTTTGGGAAACTTGGCCCCTTTTTTCTATTCTCAATTCTCTATTACTCCACACCTGGTTTTTTCTGACTTGTGACTGAGTTTCTATGATTCTTCCCCCACCCCCCTTGTGTGCCATCCAGTGGGAACTAACTGGCACAGGAAGAGATTGCTCCTCCTTCTCCAGCGGAGCATCTGGTGGATTCAGACCATGCGCCTTCAGGATTGCAGCACAGCTTCTTGCCACTAGGTCACCAGAGCTCCCTGTTTCTATGATTTTTAAGACATTATTAGAGATTAATTTAGCAAACTCTTCATGTCTCCTTAGCCCCACATTTTTGGACTGCTGTATTTATTTTTATCAAGGACGAGGTGAATTTTCAGGAGCTAAATTCTTGATAAACCCCATAATTGTAATTCCTCCCCAATTTTGGCATACACCTCAGCTCTTAGACAATCTGGTAGATTGATAATGAGCAAAAATGTGGCCTTGGCCTCAGTTTCTTCAAGTGTAACTAAAAGGTAATAGTAAGGACAGCCACCTCAGTGGGTTGTTAGGAGAAAGAAGACTTTGCACAGCTGTAATTATTCAGTGTGTCTGGTGGAGTATTTCTTCCTCAGAGGGAGACATTAAATTTAAGCTGGGACGCTTTGTTGCCACGGAGTGTCCTTTGGGGTTTCAGAAGACAGTCACTGCTGTCTCTTTTCTGCCGCCTTCAAGGCTGTTGTGGGAGGATTGGAAGAGGAAGATTCATCTCATTCTTTAAGTGGGCTATGTTCTATGTCTTTCCATGCATTCACAGCTAATCTAACTCTCTGTAATTTACCTCATTAAAGGTCTGAGGCCTTGATTATTTCTGTGGACAGTCCCCTTTTCATTGCCTTTATCAATATAAAGGACTGCTTTCACCTTGCTTTTCAGTTCTAAAGACTAAAAGACACAGGTACTAGGATGTTGATGTTAGCATTATATGTTGGAAATACTTTTTATCTAACAAGTAAGATACATAAGCCTTAAATAGCTAAGACAGTGAAAGGCTATTATAAAGAAAATGATAGATCAAAATTGTATTTTCTTGGGAAGAAATATACGAAAGCAAGCTATACCATACTGAAATAAATTCTCAAAATTATAGAGGGGAAGTTGATGGCCATTAGCTTTGCTGATAGTTTGATATTATTGTTATTAAGTCTCTGGTTGATTACTGGCTCATGGTGGTCTCCTGTGTATAAGTGGAAAACAAGAGGGTTTTCTAACAGTAATCTTCTGGAAACAGAATGCAAGGCCTGTGCTCCTCTGGATGAGCATAAATAGTCGAGCATTTAGCCTTTTCTGCCACCCAAGTACTCCTTATAAGGAGGGAAGAAAACGTATACCGTATTTACAAAATTATTAATGGTGGTTACCCTTTGGGAGTGATTAACTTGTTTTCTTGCTTTAGTATAATTTGAATTTGTCATACTGAATGTGTATTTAGCTACAGAGGAGCTCTGCTGGCGTAGTCCATAGCAAGTTGTGCTTCTGACCCAAAGGTTGTGTGTCTCTAGTGGTTGGAATCCACCAGTGTCTTCCTGAGAGAAACATGGGCAGTTTCATTACCACAGGCTCAAAAATTCAATGGAGAGTCGCTATGAATCAGAACCAATTCAGGGATAGTGACTGAGAAGTTACAGTTAATCCATTTAAATTTACAACAGACTGTGGGAGTGGTATGACCACACTGGACAGCTGGCGCTTCGTTTACTTTCTTGGCAGGAACCAAACATTGGTGAAGAGAGATTCAACCTGGCTTCTTAATACACTCAGACCTGCTCTGAACGCCCTGATTCCTGGTGTGGAGATTCCATCATTCAACAATTCTGTCTCCATTTATGTGTCTGTGGCCCTCAGAAGTGGTGTGGTTGATCTGGTTAAAAGAAACAATTAGATGCAAATGCCATCTCCAGTTTCTGTTAAATCAGATTTTGCTTTGAGGAACATAGATATAGTTGGCATTTGCAAAGTACTCTCACTTGCTAGTTCATTGTTATTTGTACTTGGGAAGAGGAAGGGAAATTGGAATAGAGCTATGCATTTTACATATTCCTGTTTTGTGCGCCAGATGCTTGTAAATTAGGCTTGAAGAGGGAGACCTGTGTTTGGACCCCTGTCTTTACCTAACTATATATTGAAATTGTCTTTTTTTTAAATTTTATTATTTCTTGTGTGCGTGTACCGTCAAATCAGATCTGACTGGTACAGGAGGAGATTGTCCCTCCTTCCCTGGCAGAGCATCTGGTGGATTCGAACCGTGCACCTCTGGGATTGTAGTTGCAGCTCCTTGCCACTAGGCCACCAGAGCTCCCCTTGAAATTGTCTTTTTATTCCTGCTTGCTAAGTTAATTGCTTATCCAAAAAATGAGCAGGCTGGTAGCTCTTTGCAGACCAGAAAAAGTGATATCTAACAAGAGTCCTTTGTATGCTTCTGCCTACCTGTGAGCTAGGTCAGTGGGGACAGACACCATGTCCCATGGAGAAAGAACCCTTAACAGTGTTTGAAGTTAGTCAGGAGGAATGGCAGTGACCAGGACTACAAGCAGGTGCTGTGGCTTGGTTCAGGTTGGCGGTGGCCTCAAGGTAAACTCCTGAGGACAAGGGCCTTGGTTCAGTCTCTGGGAGGTGGAATATAAAGAGAGCTACTAATTCAATGTGGTGTTAGCTCGGATCCTACCATCAGACTGGACTTAACTTCACCACAGGCCACGGAATAACTACCAGAGCTGTGGTCATTGTGACATTTGCCCTGGACCTCAAAAATATCTTCGTGACCATGTGGTCTTTCTCTGGGGCCCACAGTATGGACCTCGTAAGAGATATGTACTGTTGAGTCATCTACAACTCATAGTAACTCTTTTGAACAACAAAGATCTGAATCCTGTGCCATCTTCACAATCTGTGATACATGCACATCCATTGTTAAAGTCACAGTGTTAGTCCATCTAATTGGAGGTCTTCCTCTTTTTCTCTGACCCTCCCCCTTTCCCAGCATGAGGTCTTTTTCCAAGGATTGGCTTCTCCTGACAGCACGCCCAAGTATGTGAGATGATGTTCACCATCCGTACCACTAAGGATCTTGCACTTCCTCCAAGATAGATAGCAGATGTCATTTTTCTAGTGCTTACCAAGTGCCGAGCATTTTCTGTGCATTGCTTTGTGGAGCATGATTACAAGTGGACTTCGTTGTCAGAGCTGGCTTCAAGTTCAGGCTTGGTGACTTGCTAATTCCATGACTCACACTCAACTTTGATTCCCTATCATGAGAGTATTTGTACTTTTAAGTGATTTTTGTTTCCTTTTAAATTTTTTATTCAGATTTTAATGAAAGTTTAGACAAATACAGATTTCCATTCATTCATTGTTCCACATTTTCCTCCCTACCCCTCCCAGTTAGCTTTTCTCTTTAAAAAAAATTCTTCCATTGTTGCAGTTTCCTCCCTCCTTCCTCTTCTGTTTCTAAGAACTCTTTATTTTTTAGCCTTATTAAAATGTTTTCCATTATTGAATTCACTGTTAATTTTAAGCTACCCATTCATTGCTTCTGTTTTCCTTCTTTCACATTTGATAGTTTTTTCTGATTTCTTAATTTGAAGATTTAATTTTATTCTTTTCTGTTAAGAATATAAAGTTTTTAGGTTATTTCCTGTGAGTATAAATTTATCTGTTGGATAAGTTTTGCTATGTTGTATATTTTCATCATTTGTACTATTTCCTTGGTATCATGTAGCTATGATTGTTTTATTTTCTTTTCTGTTGAGAATACATGCCAGCAGGGTCTCCATGTACAGTTTGGTGACATTGATGACTTGTGCGGCCTTTCCCATTCACCTAGTGGAGTTGTTACTCCACTATTAACGGTGCATAGCTATGATTTGAATTACTCTTTTTTCAACAGTTTTTTGGAGAGTCTCAAATTTCCCAACTAGTAAGGTGATTTTTCTACTTTCATTATGTCTTGTTTTATTGCCCTATGGTCAGAGATTTTTGCTTCTCAGAATTTGGGGTTTTCCTCAAAGTTTAGTATAGGTATAGTCACTTCTTGAATTTTTCTAATCATTTACTGTATTTGGATCATTTATTGTCATTTATACCTAATTTCTTTCATTCAGCATTATATCTGCAAGTTTCATCTGTGTAGTTGTGTTATGAGTGTATGTGTTCTTACTATTGTGTAGTATTCTATTGTATAACTATACTAGTTAATCCTGATGGGCCTTGTTACTTGTTTCTATTGTGAATTGTTAAAAATAGTTGTTTTTAAAAGAAAAAAAAATAGTTGTTTTTTACATTTTTAAACGTGTCTGTTGATGCATACATATATATATCAGGGACCCTCAACTAGATGGACCAATATAGTGTCTGTAACAATGGTCTCAAGTATATCAGAGGTGATGAGGAAAAAAAATAAAATAAATAAAAAAAAAAGAGGTGATGAGGATGGCACAGGGTAGGGCAAAGTTCAAATCTGTTCATAAGTTAGTTGCCGTCAAGTCGACCACAATTCATAGCAAACTTATGAACAGATATGTATGGTGACCTAGTGGTGGTGGGGGAGCTCTGGTGGCTTATTGGTAAGGAATTGCATTGCTAACACAAAGGTACATGGTTTCAATCCACCAGCTGCTTTGTGGGAAAAAGATGGACAGTCTCCTTGCATGTGATTTACATTGTCTGAAAACCAACTGGAGGGTCAGCCAGGATTTGATTCCTACTTAGTGGTCGGTGTCTCTCTTTCTCTCTCTCTCTCTCTGCGTGTGTGTGTGTAGCTCTGGTGTCTTAATGGTAAGAAGTTGTAGTTGGAACCCACCAGCTTCTGTGTGGGAGAAAGATCAGAAATCTCCTATGTGATTTACTGCCACAGAAAATCCTCTAGAGGGGGTCAGCTATGAGTTCTGACTTGACAGTACTAACAGCATGTACATATGGATACTGTTGGATATATGCACGCTGTTGGATATACTTGGATTAACTGGGTAATAAGATAGACATGCTCAGTGTTAGTAGATGGCTACCAGTTTTCAAAATTACTGTACTAATTGGCATTCCCGCTAGAATTGCACAAGTGAGTTGTCCTTATTCTCATCAGCCCGTGATGATGTTGTAAAGCTGTTTATTCCTCACATAGATCTCTAAATTACATGTAAATCCAGTGTGAATTCTAGCAGACTTTTCTTTTTTGTTTTTGTGGCTTAGATGAAAGTTTACAGAGCAAATTAGTTTTTTATTAAAAATTTTAATATATATATTATTTTCATAACATTAGTTGCAATTCTTCCTGCTTCCTTCCTGGGTTCCCAGTTTCCATCCATCCTTGTTTCTGCCCATCTTTGCTCTTTGTGTTTTATTTTTGGGCAGATCACATTATAGGCCCTCTTGTGTGACTGCAGGGTGATCCTGGGGGTGGGTTTACTTCCAGGTTTCAAGGGAGTCTGAGAGCCAAATAAGTCTGTCGTCTTCATAATTTTGAATTTTATTCTACATTTTCTCCCATTTGATCCACCACTTCCTGTAGCTTTGATCAGAGTGGTTGGTAAAGGTGATTGACACCATCTCGTTCTTCTGTTTTCAGGATAATGGAAGTTGTTATTTTGGTGGTCTGTTAGCCCTTGAAACTAATAATTTCCTTCACTCGTCTTTGCTTCAGATGAGAGAGACCAATAATTCTATTTTAGATGGCTGCTCACTAGCTTTTAAGATCCCAGTCACTATTCATTGAAGAGGGGGGAAAACATTGCTTTTGTGAATTATGCTGTACCAATTGAGTTATTTGGCTTCCTAGATGGTGAGTCTAACTCCGTAAGCCCAGTGAGTTCTTCCTCAAGATGTTTGGTTAGAATACACACATTGGCCTTTCCCTTTTTCCAAGCATCTGGGAAGGTAGCAGACATTCAGAGGGTGCCTACCAGAAGTAGCCAGCCATCTTCCAGAACAGAAGAGGGTCCTACAGGGAGAAACTGGCAAGGAGAAGCTCCTGCATTATTATAAAAACATTAGTCTGGGTTTCAAGACACCCAAGGATGCCAATGAGGGCACCTACGTTGATAGGAAATGACCTTTCACTGGTAATATCTCCATCCAAGGGCAAATCCTGTCTGGCATGGTGACCAAAATGGCGGGGACCATTGTTCTCTACGGAGACTTCCACTACACCTGCAGGTACAACATTTACTTCGAGAAGTGTCACCAGAACATGTCCATGCACCTATCCACCTTTTTCAGAGATGCCCAGATCAGTGACATTGTCACCATTGGTGAGTGCCAGTCATTGAGCAAGACAGTGCACTTCATTGTACTCAGAGGTCACCAAGGCTGCGGGCACCAAGAAGCAGTTTTAGAAGTTCCGAGCCGGATAACCCCCTCCTGAGTGAAATAAAGCTCTTTTCCCCCTCCTCTAAAAAAACCCACAAACACACACACACTGATTCAGCAATTTCTACATGTACAGTTCCGTGACAGTGATTGCAGCCTTCTAGCTTTGTAGCCATTCTAAACCCCCTTTTCTGAATTGTACACCTCTCATTTAACATCAGTTCACTGCCCTCTAAGTTTCTTACCTAATCTTTCAGATTGCTGTTGTCATTTTGATCTTAGAGATACCCTTCAATGCAGCTTAACTAGTTAAGCTCAACTATTTCAGATATTTTTTTTTTATTGCTGTTTTTAAATGACTTGTGTTTTAAGAAGACTTTAGGGAGTGTTTTTAAGTTAAGGTTTAAAGATTTCAGGACAATAGATTTCTGGGGTTCATCCAACCTTTATGACTCCAGAAAATAGAAATTCTCTTTTATAGTTTTCCTTCTTTGGATCAGGATTCTTTAATTGAATCTTGGATCAAAATGTTCAGTTATGATGGCTGGGCTCCATCTGGTACTTTGGGTCTTATTGCAAAAGAAGCAGTTGTTCATTGAGTCAGCTAACCAGCATTCTATATCTCCTCTTTCCGACTTTTTCCTTCTTCTTCTTCCACTGTTGTTTCAAACAAATAGAGACCAAATGTGTCATGGATGGCCACTTTCAAGCTTTTAAGACTTTGCCATGAACTGGGAGGTAGAATAGAAGCACTGAATGTATTACTGGACATTAATTGGAATGCCCCAAGAATCCATCTCACATGGGACTGTACATGATCAACTTTGTTGTCGTTATGTGCCGTTGAGTCACTTAGGACTCGTAGCGACCCTATGTACAGTAGCTCTGCACCCTGCTCTATCCTGAGTCAAACTTACTGTCTCTGATACACCTACCCCCGCAACCCTAGTCAGAGTCAATCCATCTCATCCAGGGTCTTCCTCTCCTGTACTATCCCTCTACCCTCCCAGGGAACTGTCCCTCATTCTCCAATGACTGGTCTCTTCTTGAAACATGGCCAGAGTATGTCAGACAGAGTTTCAAAATCCTTACCTCCAAGGAGTGGCCTGGTTTCACCCTCTCTCAGAAAGACTGTTCTCTTAGCAGTCCATGGTATATTCTGCAATCTTCTCCAGTACCACAGCTCAAAGGCATCACTTCTGTCCTCCCTAGTCATTGTCCAGCTTTCTGATGCATAGCAAGTAATTGTGAAGACCATGGCCTGGACATCGTTGCTCTTCATTGCTCTGGAGAGGTCCCTGACAACAGATTTTCTCAATGCATTTCATCTTTTCATTTCCTGGCTGCTGGTACCAAGAGTGTTGATTGTGGAGCAAAGCAAGCTGATGCTGCCATTCGGCCCAGTTGTGAGAATCTTTATTTTCTTGATGTTGAACTTTAATCATGTTGAAGGCTGCAGTCCTTGACCTTTTGCAGGAAATTCTTCAGGTCCTCCTCAGTTTTGGGCAGCAAGGTTGTATTATCTGCATAACAGAGGTTGTTGATTAGTCTCCCTCCAATCCTGATGCCACATTCCTCATAGAGCCCATCTTCCCGATGATCTGTTCAGAAAATAGATTGAAAAAGTATGGAGACAGGATGCATCCCTGATCAGCTTTAGCTATATAACTTTATATTTAGCTTTATAACAGTATGTGCTACGCAGCTTTTCTCAGTTTAACTGTGTCATCAGTGTTTATCCCCCTACTCCCCCTCCCTACCTTGATAACTGTTTTCTCTATATATTTGTCTTTTCATATAAATGAAATCATTATTCAGAGCATTTTGAAGAACAAAGTTGAAGGATTTAATCTATCATGTAGAAATGTAACTTTTTAAATAAGAGCTACGTCAATTAAGGCAGTAGTGATGCTGGCAAAAGGAAAGATAATAGCCGCAGAGACTAGAACAGAGATCTTTAAACACACAGTAGGTGTCTTAAGGCAAATTGAACAGCCTTAGCATTTTCAAAAACAAGGTGCTTGCAAAGTTGGAATCTCCATACGGGGTGGGGAGGTGTGTTTCACCTCAAAATCATATTAAAAACTTCAGTTTTAGACATTATAGACTCAGGAACGATTCTAGAAAGAAGCAGAAAAATCTTCACACAATATTGGAGAATGCAAAAATTGTTTAGTAGGGCACAGAAAGACTTAACCAAAGTAAAGACTGCTAAATTGAACTACATTAAACTTTTATTTTCTACTTTTCACAAGTATTCCAATAAAATAAAATAAACATTATTTTCCATTGTGCAGATAGCTCTGTTTCAGTGCCTGTAGTCCTCCTCCTCTGCCCTCTTGAGAATGGAGATTCTCAGAACACTTGATTGTGCCTATGTGAAACCTATACTTGGACCAGGAAGCAGTGTTCAAAATCAGGAAGAGGATGTCAGGGATGTGTCTTGTCTTCATAGCTTTTCAATCTCTATGCAGAACAGATCATTCGGGAGGCTGGGTTTTATGAGGAGGAATGTGGCATCAAGTTTGGAGGAAGACTAATCAACAACCTGTGTTATGCAGATGACACAACCTGGCTTGCTGAAACTGAAGAGAACCTGAAGCACTTGCTGCAGAAGGTCAAGGACTTCAATATGGATTGAAGCTCAATATCAAGACAAAAATTCTCACCACTGGGCCAGTTGGCAGCACCATGATGGATAGAGAAGAGATTGAGGTTGTTAACAAGTTACAGCTTTCTTGGCTCCACAGTCAGCACTGGGTACCAGCTGTCAGGAAGTCAAAAGACAAATTGCATTAGATAAATCTGCTGTCAGGGGCCTCTCCAGAGTACTGAGAATTAACGATGTCATTCTAGAGACTAAGGTGCACTTGATCTAGGCCATGGTCTTCTAAATTCTTACTAAGCATCAGAGAGCTGGACAGTGAATAAGGATAATAGGAGGTATTGATGTCTTTGAGTTGTGGTGCTGGAGAAGAGTCTTGAACATAACATGGACTGCCAAGAAAACACATAGGTCTTTCTTGGAGTGGGTGAAACCAGGCTGTTCTTTGGAGGCTAGGATTTTGAAGTTCCATCTCACATACTTTGGTCATATGGTCAGGAGGGACTGATCCATGGAGAAGGAGGATATCATGCTTGGAAAGGTGGAGGGACAGCACAGGAGAGGAAGACTTTGGATGAGATGGATTGATAACAGTAGCTAGGTCATGGGGGTAAGTGTGTCAGCATCTGACACTGGCTCAGAACAGGGTTGGCTTTAGAGTTCTTATAAATAGGGTCAAATGGGGTCAATATGAGTCTCGGGCAACTCAGTGGTACATAACAACACAGCCTTCTGCCCTGCTCTTCTCAGGACAGCCTGCTCTAGCCTGTGGTACAATTGTCTGTCATCTTGGACTTCCTTTTGTTTTCATTCTGGAACTTGCTTTGCCCTACTATTTTGTTACATTCAGTATTTACTGGATGGATTCTATCAATTGGATAATTTGACGTAAAGTCATCAAATAGAAACTCATCCTTAAATGGTTTTAAACAAGGAATGGCTCAAGTAAATGGGAGCCTGAAAGAGGATTGGTTGTGCAGTTGCTCAGTTTTGCCAGTAGAGATCAACTATCAGGGCAGATATGAACCCATTCTAAGTCAGTCTCAGCAAGGACTCAGCAAGGGAGATGAGTTTCTCTTTTACTGGTTAAGCCCTCCCTGGAGCTGGGTATTTTGGGGTCAGCATCTCTCCAGTCTTGGTGGCCATTTAGGGAAGGATAAATGCTTCTTAGGAAGAACTGGAGAATGAGTTGCTGGGTAAGCAGCCAAGAATAGTTGGTGTGAAATTTGTTTATTGTCTTGCTTATTCTTCTGCACATTCCCTGGCATCTTTCTGAAGAAGGTAACATTTTGAGTCCTTGTGTGTCTGAAATAACTGATGGCCTAGTAGGTAAGGAGTGCTCACAGGGTGAAAGATGAGGAGTCTCCTCCCGTGGGATTTACAATCTCTGACCCCACTACAGGGTTAGCTGTGAGTCAGTTCCTGCTAGACAGGTATGAGAGTTCTTTTGAAAAGACCTTTCTAAATCATTTCCCAGGGAGTAGAATGCTGACTAGGGAGAAAGATGCTGACACGTTGCTTATCATTGCTTGTGGGGGCCCATTTTCGTTGCCATTCTGATGGCTTCTCTTTAGGGCCTTTTCCTCAGGTGCCATTAAGTTCTTTTCTACCACTTTCATGTTGGCTTTGTTCTTTTTTCATTTGTGTCTTAAGCACTTGGTGTGCTAGAGCAATCTTGGATTCTTCACCTGTGTGGGATTTTTCATTTTCCTCCTCCTTTGTTAATTTTTTCCTCTCTTTTTTATTCTGCATTTCTGAAAATCCTAGTTAAGTTTGGGGGAATGGACTAGCTTGAACTGCATCTTCTGCCTCTTTGGATTTAAAATGATCTCATTTTAGTGTGGTTTTGTTGTTGTTGTTATGTGCTGTCAAGTCGTTTCCGACTCATAGCGACCCTATGCATAACAGCCCTAAACCCTGCTCTGTCCTGCGCCAACCGCACCGCCTCTAACACACCCATCCTGATTACCCCAGTCACCGAATCAATCCATCTCATAGAGGGTCTTCCCCTCCTGCGCTGTCCCTCCACCCTCCCAAGCATGATGTCCCTCTCCAAGGACCCGTCCCTCCCGGCAACATGTCCAAAGTATGTCAGACGAAGCCTCAGAATCCTTGCCTCCAAGGAGTAGCTTGGTTTAATCCTCTCCAAGATGAATCTGTTTGTTTTCCTGGCAGTCCATGGTACATTCAGTACCTTTCTCCAGCACCACAGCTCAAAAGCATCCACTCTCCTTCTGTCCTCCCTAGTCATTGTCCAACTCTCTGATGCATAACAAGCGATTGCAAATACCATGGCCTGTATCAGGCGCACCTTAGTCTCCAGAGAGACACTGTTGCTCCTGAGTACCTTTGAGAGGTCCCTAACAGCAGACTTTCCCATCGTGATGCGCTTTTTGATTTCCTGACTGCTGGTACCAAGAGTGTTGACTGTGGAGCCGAGCAAACTGAAGCTGTGAACACTCTCAATCTCTTCGTCATCCATCCTGATGCTGCTAATTGGTCCAGTGGCGAGAATCTTTGTCTTCTTGACATTGAGCCTTAGTCCATACTGAAGGCTGCAGTCCTTGACCCTTCATGAGGTCCTCCTCAGTTTCAGCAAGCAGGGTTGTGTCATCTGCATAACGGAGATTGTTGATAGATCTTCCACCAATCCTGATGCCACAATTCTCCTCATAGAGCCCAGCCTCTCAGATAATCTGGTCTGCATACATGTTGAGAAGGTATGGAGACAGGATGCATCCCTGGTGTACACCCTTCCCAATTTTGAACCATGCAGTGTTACCCTCCTCTGTTCTGACTACTGCCTCTTGGTCCAAGTATAGGTTTTGTATTAGCACAATGAAATGTTCTGGGATTCCCATTCTTCTCAGAGTCAGCCACAGTTTGTTATGATCCACACAGTCAAATGCCTTTGCGTAATCAGTGAAACACAGATAGACATTCTTCTGGTATTCCCTGCTTTCAGCCAAGATCCATCTATCTAGCATCAGCAACGATATCCCTAGTACCACAACCCCTTCTAAACCCAGCCTGGACTTCCGGCAGTTCTCTGCTGATGTGCTGTTCTAATCGTTTTTGGATAATCTTCAGTAGAATCTTGCTTGCATGTGAAATCAATGACACTGTTCTGTAGTTTCAACACTCAGTTGGGTCACCTTTCTTTGGAATGGGAACAAATATAGATCTCTTCCAGTCAGTTGGCCAAGTGGTTGTTCTCCAGATTTCTTGGCACAACTTGGTGAGCACATCCAGGGCAACATCTGTTATCTGAAATACTTCAATGGTTTTAGACTTGAAAAATAGCTGTCTTTCTCCTGTCCCTTGCTTTCAGACTCTCTTTACTACTGTTAATATAATGTGTTTTTCATAACTAGTGAACATTGGCTTATTATTAAACATCATCATTCAAATTACCTTAGTTTTGTTTTTACCTGATGTCCTTTTTCTGCCCCAGAGCCCATCTAGGATACCATGTTGTCATGTCTCCTAGGATACCCTGTTGTCATATCTCCTTAGCTTCCTCTAGATGTGATAGTTGGTTTTTATGACCATAATGGTTTAAATCAGTAGCGGTCAGGTATTTTACCAAATGTTGCTTGGTTAAGATTTGGCTAATATTTTTCTCCTGATTTACCTGCGCCTGTGGGGTTTTGACCAGCATAAATTGAATTCTTCCTCAGGCTTTTTGTTTTGTTTTCTGATTGTTCCTTTAAGGAATTATTTTAAAGCTTTCTCTTTCATGGAAGTGTAGTGTCTTAATATTTTGAGATAATTTTATGTTAATTTTCTTCTCAGCATTGTTAGTTTTCTCTAGGTTCTTTATGTTTAGTTTCTCTCTTTCTAACCAAAGCTGTTTCTCATGTGTCTGTTCTTGGTGCTTTTAAGAATGGACACACAAGCTTGTTATGCAGTAACTTATAGGTAAGTGGGTGGCTTTGTGGTATCTTTCACTGTAGATTGGTTTGATGGTAGCCTGACCTTTGTTATGTGTTCCTCTTGATTTTTTTTACTCTGGGACCAGTCTTTGCAGAGAATAATCCTTCAATCTTTGATTAGGGAATGAACAGGAAATACAACAGGTTTGTCTGCCACCCTTCTGTGTGGCAAATGAGTGGCAGAGGGGACCCGAGACATTAATGTTTCATGTAGTTGCCTTTTTTAGATCTTCTCACACTTCTGTCCCCTTTGACCTTTATGTTCTCAAGTCTAGAAATTCCTTGTTTGATTTATCCATAGCAGGAGAGAATGTCATGCATATCTAGCTAATGCAGCCTTTGGGCTGGTCTCCCAGCATCCATGTCACACCTCCCTGTCTCTTTGATACCCTGAAGGATCTGTGAGATTTCGGGCATTCAGTTAGGGAGTGAGAATTTCCATGTCCCTGCAAGCCTCTTCAGTCTGCAGTGCCCATCAAACAGCTGAATGATTCCTGTCTACTTTATATCTGTTGAAATTGTCAAACTCTTTGTCTCCTGTCCGAGTCTTTTGAGTTGCCTATGTGATTTGATTTCACTTTAGGAAATTTTGTGAGGTTGTGGTATAAATGCTTGTGGTCTTTTGCTCTATTTCACAATCTAATCACCTTGTATTTGAAAGTTCTTTTATATGTTGAATTGAAGAGTATTTATGGGTTGTGAGGGGGAGTAGATACACGGTCATTTGTGTGTATGTGCATTTGTGTGTCCCTGTGTGTGTCAATATGTACAGTTTACCATTCTGTTGTTCTCACCTGAGTGGTTGTCTTTAGCTTTTTGCATCAAACCATTTAGAGCTAAGCAATTTGCTGTGCTGGATTTTCAGCATCTGAAAGAAGGAGCCAGTTAGGATGCTTGACCTTTTGTTACAACTTGGCTGATCCACATTACTCTCTTTACGTATGTGGAGAGTGACTGTTCTTTTTCTTCAGACATTTTGAAGATAGTCTGAAGCCCATCTTGGAGGGAAGTCAGACTCAGGTGCAACCTTAAGGAAGGTGATGATAGAAAGAACGCGTACTGATTTCCCTGTGCCAGGGAGCAATTAGGTGTTAGGTTACATTCTGTGACCATTCTCTCTAATCTTCCCAACAACCTTCTAGAGTTCAAGAGTTTTCCCCCTGTTTTGTAGATGAAGAGACAAGAGTGAAGGAGGTGGAATTCAGACTTATCTCCTTTCCTTTCCAATGTTTTACTAGCATGAGCTAAAAGCCTTCGGAGAGGGCCCTAGAAAGGCTGGCGTTCGGGTGGCTGAGGTCAGTGGTGGCCACTATGTGGGTTGGTGCTTCGAACCAATCTCTGTCTCTTTGCCACCCTATGGAGTTTTTGGGAGTGAAACTGAGAGATCATGGGATTTGGGAAAGTAGGAAGGAATGCTTTTCGTTGGGTGAAAGAAATCTTTTCTGGCTGAGGCAGGCAAGCAAGCCTGATTCATCCTCTCTTCTTGTGCCCAGATGTCAGCTTGCTACAAGTGATGTCATTCCTATGGGAGCAACTTTTGGGTGTAAACAGAGCTGCCACTTGGCCCTCTGTCAGCAGCTGTGGCTGACTGGCACATCTTCCTCTCTGTGCTACCCTCTCTAAAAATCCTTAACATTGCCTTCATTTAGAGACGAAACAAAACAACAAACAGAAAATTTCTTCAGAATTGTATAAAATGTTATATGACCTTTATGGTAAGACTCTTCTAAAATAATAAGCAAAAGGATAATTAGACAGTAACAGTACATAAGGATGGTAAGGAGTTGCACTTCCAATCCAGAGGCACTTGCTTTGAATGCATCAGATGCTTTGAAGGATAATGATGGGCAGTCTCCTTCCATGTAACTTACTGTCTCTGAAAACCTACTTGCAGGTCAGTTATTAATCGGTTCCCATTCAACAGTACATACTAACAACATGGTAGTTAACACTCATAATTAAAGTGATTTGTGCTGGGGAGGAGAAATCCAGCAATACACTTGGGAGCTGGTTAACAGGTGATAATTTTGTTGATGCATTTTAAGCTCTTTTTTCTATATATTAAGTGTATATTCCTTTTGTTGTTAAAAATTCCATGGATAAACTGTTAAGCAGGACTGGGTTTCTCCCTTCCAAAGGGCAATTTTTTGTAATATTTACGTTGACTGCCCTTGCTTGGTGCCTGAAGCAGGAAACCTGGAAACCATTTTGTGTTGTTTGAAATAACAGGATTAGACAGAGTTTCATTTTCTTGAAAGTAGGGTCCATGTGAGTTTACTCCACTGCACCAGAGTTGTGGAAAAAGTTTGGTCATGGTATTGCTGAGACAACCACAAGCTTCCCTTCAAAATCCAGTTAAGATTACCAGTCTAGACCCTACTCCTTCCCTCCTAACCTTATTCTTGTACTTGTCTCTAATTTTTAACTGAATTTCTTCTGTTGTGGTGTATTAGTAGTCTGTATACACTACAGGTTCACAAACTGCAGCCTCAAATCTAGCCCTCCTTATTTTTGTGAAAAAGTTTTTTTTGTGTGTGTGAAAAAGTTTTTGAGAAACAGTCATTCCCACCCATATATATATTGCTTGTGACTGTTTTCATGCTATAATGATAGCATTTGGCAGAGTTAATTAGTTGCCACTGATGCTTTCTCTCAAATAACTCATTGCTTGCAGTCAGAATTAACTCAGAGCTGACCCTCCAGGGAGTTTCCTGGGGCTGTAAATCATACAGAAGGAGATTGCCCATAGCGGAGTACCTGGTGAATTAAAACTACTTGCTTTTGAGTTGGCAGTGCAGCCCTTTATCCACCAGAGATCCCTGGTGAAGGCCATATGGACAACAAAACTATTTTGCTTGGCTTTTTTTTTTTTTTTAAGTTTGTAGTCAGGGCCTTCTCCAGATTTTCAAGGAGTAATGATTTTCATTTGAGGACTAAGGTGCACCTGATTCAAACGATGGTCTTTCCAGTCAGTTGCTATGCTCTGAAAGCTGGATAGTGAATAAGGATGACAGAAGGAAAATTGATATCTCGGAACTGTGGTATTGAAGGAGAGTACTGAATATCATGGGGACTACCAAAAGATATTTCCAATATCAGCAGATATGTCTTGGAAAAGATGTAGCCAGAGTGCTCCTTGGAGGTAAAGATGGTTAAGCTTTGTCTCACAAACTCTGGGCATGTTGCTGTTCCTTGGAGAGGCTGTTGCTTGGAGAGGGTATTCCTTGGGCAAGGATTTGAAAGGGGGGGGGTGATGGCAAAGGAAAGGAACACCCTCAACCAGGTGAATTGACATAACTATTGCAGCAGTGGGCTTGAATGTATCAGAGATTGGGAGGTTAGCACAGGATAGGACAGGGTTCAGATCTTTTGTTCATAGAGTCCCTATTAGTCATACTCAATTCGAGTATTAGCACCCATTAACAACTACAAGACTGCAGACCCCTACGCTGTGCTGTGAGATCCTGGGGCGCATGGACAGCATCTCTACTGACTCCATTAGTAATGAGTTGTGCTACTAACCCATGGCCTCAAGACTCCTGTGGTTTAAATCCTCTAGTGACTCTAAGGCAGAAAGATGAGCAGCAGTCTTCTCTCATAATGATTTACAGCCTTGGAAACCTGATGGAGGATCCTGATGGGTAATAACCAACTCAGTGGCATTGAGTTTGAGCATAGCAGTATAATGTTTGGTGGACATAATGGTCAGTAAATATTGAAAATTGAAATGGATTTCATGTGGAGCCTTCCTCATGTTAAAAGTGTTTTTTGTTTGTTTATCCGGCCTTCCTCAGATATTGGGATGTTGAAAAAGTTAGATGTATTTATAAGTATTGTACCTGGATTTTATGTTGGTAGTTCTTTTTTTCCCCTGTCTGAGATGGATAGCAAGTAAACTGATGACCAAGTTTTCTTGGTTTATGTAGTTTTCTGAAGTACTGATTCAGCCTATAGTTAATTTTCATACCATTGGATCATGATTTTTGTTATATTTTTTTTAGTGGTGAAATTTCTCCATTCATTGTATACTGAGACTTTGCATCTCATTCACCCCTCTCCCAGCTTGTACTCAGCCTAGCAGATAGTGAGTGCATCTTCCCAAATGACTGTGCCCCATGAGGGCGAATCTTAAACTGGAATACTCAGTAGAGCGTCATCAATGTTGATAATTGAAGGAAAGAGCTGTGCTCTTTGTGAATATGTCCAGGTGTTCTGCAGGTTGAGGCTGACTTAAGAAAGTGTGGTATTGTTTTGATCAAATTTGGGAGACCTGTGAAAAGTCTAGATTGGCTTTGGATAAAAATCTAGCTACTGGATACCTTGACATAAATGAAATGCCTGTCCATTATGGTCATTTATATAGTTAGTCCCAACCAGCCATTGAGCCTGGGTTAACGTGTATCAGAATGACTATATTGCCTTCCCTATCTAAGCAGCGATAGCAGCAGGGCCTAGATTTCCCGGGTGCTCTCTCCTCTTGTGGCCTGGTGGTGTATAGTCTCTGTGTTGGGCCAGACTCAGGGCATCAAGCCAGCTCGATAGTTTCATTACTTCTCTCTCCTGAGCCTGTGTACTTTCTTGAAAATGAACTGATGATAGTAGTCTCTTCCAGAGGGCTGAGGAGTGGAGGAGCTAGGTTACTTTGCCAGCTTAGCAGGGTACCTTCAGTACCAGCTCTCAGGAGTGCTGGTGGCCACTATGATTAGCTCTGAATTGTTAGCTGTAGTGGTTCCTTGTGGGACGTATGTAGTATTGCTATCTGGGTCACTCTAAATCTGATTGCCTGTCTGACACGCGCTGGTACCCAGGTGTGGAGTGAAATGAATCCTCTTACCCGGAAATGAGATTTGATAAGGTAGAACACATGGAGACTTGGACAGAGAACAAGTGAGAGTCTCAGGAACCTGTTTGACAGGTGAGACTGCTGTCTGGAGAAGTGGAGCTTAGCTATTAAATTGCCCTTGTTGGTGAATCTTACTGACTGATGATGATAATGATTATCGTTTCAGCAAAACCTGCACTTCTCAGAGAGCCCTTAGAGAACTGATACAGACAAGTATTCATTCTTTTAAATAAATTTTTATTTTATACTCTTGGTTACAAGTTTCCTATACATTGTTTTTCACACTAGCTACTTCCAGTTTTCTTTACCCATCCCTCCCTCTACCCAACAAATTGTGCAACCCTGTGATTAACCCCCTACCCATTTTCACCCCTTTGCTCCTTACCCTCCCTCCCTCGGATCCTCATACTCATTTTACTTGTTATCTATTTCTCCAATAATGGTCTAATACAGTATTTGTCTTTATGGGACTGAGCGAGTTCACTTAACATAATGCTCTCCAGTCCCTCCCAAGTTATGTAGTATTTTTCAGAATCATTGTTCCTGTATGCTACACAATCATGTGAATGTACCACAGTTTCTCAATCCATTTGATGGTGGTTAGACACTTGGGCTGTTTCCTTGGTTTTGTGATGGTCAATAACTCTTGCTATGAACATTGGTGTACAAATCTTCATTCGTGGCTCATTTCTAATTTTCTTGGGGTATATTCCAAGCAATAGAATAGATAGGTCAAATGGAATTTCTGTATTCAGCCTTTTGAGGAAACGTCAAACTGCCCTCCAGAGTGGTTGTACCATTTTACAATCCCACCGATAGTGTATAAGAGTTCCTCTCTCTCCACATTCTCTACAACATTTATTACTTGCTGTCCTGTTAAACTTTGCTACTGCTGCTGGGTTGAAATGGTATCTCATAGTGTTTTGATTTGAAGATAATTCATTTTTAAAGGTACATTTTCACTATTTTCCTAAAGCTCCCACCCCCTTTCATTTCTCCTGTCTGTTCAGTGGCACTATTTCCTTTAAAGCTAGCAGTTTTCAGAATGTTCTAGGCCTCATGGAAAATGCCTCAGGTGGGGAGAGGGAGGTAGGCTCTTGTGAATCGAGGTGAGAACAGAGATACAACTGTTAATTAAATAGAAACCATTGACTTTTATTTATGTCATAGATGAAACTGAGTTCCAAATTAGATATGTTGAGGGGAAGGGAGCAAGAAGAATGATGTTGCCTGCACATGAGAATGAAGACAGTGGAACGACATTGATGTGAACCAGAGTAGGGCCATGCTCTCTTGAAAAGACCTGTTTTTGTCCTGACAACCCAAGCATGAGTCAGATTTTAATGACTACTCCCGTGACCTACTGAAGAGCATGTTATCTCACCTTGCTGACTTCCTGATTTATGCCCTCATGTTGCACTGTATTTTCTTCAAGGCATCAGACAATGCTAGCTAGACATACATAGCTCATAGTCTATGAGAAGGGTTTGTATCTTGATGATTTTTTTTTTTAAACAGCAGATCTTTGGGAGCTGGTTGGTTAACAGCAGTTAAATGTTTATAAAAACCCTCTTAACAAGTAGTTTATCCACCTAGGTGTGGGATGGACTGGGCCTTCAATAGGTGCTGATTCAGAGGAGATAACATGAATGATTTTTATTTTGTTTTGGATTTGTCTTTACACTTTGATTTAATAAAACTGTGAATGCTCAAAGGCAGTTTTTGAGAAATTTACTCCAAAAAGCCTAGACAGGAAATAGTTTGATTTTTTTTTTTTTTTTTTTGTCATGTACTGTCGAATCAGATACCACTGGCACAGGAAGAGATTGCCCTTCCTTCTCCAGGGGAGCATCTGGTGGATTTGAACCATGTGCCTTAGAGATTGCAGCGCCGCTTCTTGCCACTAGACCTCTAACAGGGAATGTTTTAAGCTTTATGTGTTACAGATCATTTCTGTCACATTCTTCAGGCTGCCTATTATAATTTACTAATCTCTGATGTAATGGAAGGTGCTTTGGTGGCACTGTGGCTAATGTATTTGTCAGAAAATCAAAAGGATGGTGCTTTGAACCTACCACCTACTCCACTGGGAGAGATGAAGCAGTTTGATGGAAATTTTGGCCATCTCACCTCTGTCCTACAGAGAGCTCTGGTGGCTTAGTGGTAAGGAGTTGTACTGCCAAATCCAAGGCATGTCGTTCAAATCCACCAGCTGCTTTACAGGAAGACTGATGGACAGTATTCTCCTGAGTGATTTTCGGCTTCTGAAAACCTGCTGAAGTGTCTTGTCAGGTGTGAGTTGGTTTTGACTCTCCAGCACCTAACACCACCACCGCCACTATTCTCTCTGATAAGCTTGCAGTGAGTCTCAGGTGACTCAGAGGCAGTGGGTTGGTGTTAAGGGAAAGTCAGGACTGGAAGAAGAACCACCAGCAGAGGCTTCTGGTAGAGAGTTTAAATGAACAAGGGTCAAGGCCCAATCCCACAAGCATTGTTTCCATGACAATGATGACTCAATTACATTGCCTGTTAGCATTCCAGGTGTCCATGGGAATATAAACTCTCAGGTGTGGGGGAAGCGATGACCCAATAGAATAAATAATTTGTAATTTCTGTGGCTCCGAGTTATAACAGCAATAGATTGATTTTACTTGATAGTGCATATCCAGGCTCCTCATTCAGCAAATGAGAAAACTGAGATCTAGAAAGGTTGATAGTGTGTCCAGCAGGTGTAAAATTTGTTTAAAAAGGGAGAGGGTCCTCAAAGGAAAATGTGTACACAGACTCCAGTGTTGTGTGCTGGCTTCCCCGGGTTCTGGGGTTGCAAGGGATAGGAATCATTGCAAACTCTTACCAACTAGCACTTCTTAGGTGCAATTCTAAATTCCTTGAAAAACAACTCATGTTTGCCCAAAGTTTTATTTTTTCAGTGGTGTGGCCAGGTGATTGTTATCTTAGTGTAGGCTTGGTTGTGGGGAAAGCACCAGAGTCACCGGGAACTGTCTGCAGACCTTTTAGCCTCAAGCCACAGACTGGTCATTGCAGAAACAAAGTAAAATATCTATCTGGTGAAACCAAAGATGAAAAGACTCAATGTTTAGGAAGTTTGTTGTTTAAACAATACCTATAATAAAAAAAATTATAGTTAAGTCTTAGAATTATGCTTGTAAAGAAAAATAAAGTAGAAATTGGATGGCTTAGAATAGCTGATAAAAAAATTTCCCCTTTTTATATCAGTTTGGTTTTTAACATAAAGAGCCACTTAACTGAATTAAGGAGTCCCTTCTGTTTCCTCTAAGGCGGATTGGTTTACCTACCGTGTTGCAGATGGCTTGCTAAGAAGGAGGCACCTGCAGCAGGACAGAAAATGCCACTGGCTTTATTCAGAGAGGCTATTGACAACAGTGGCCACATGAAACTACACCGACAAAAGAGATTGAGCTGTCATTGAGTGTTTTCCAAAAACATTGTATCATAGTGAAAGCTCAGGGTGGAGATTTTTTAAAAAATTCTGGAACATTGTTTTTATTATTCCAGGACTTGCAAGGATTGTGTCCATCCCTCCTAAGGATCTTTATCCATGCTGTATTTTAGGCCCAATTTGGAGCTAGTCTGTCTATCTGTCTCTCTCAGTCCACTTGCTGCTTCTTGGGAGAAAAGTGGACATTTTCCTCTCATGCAGTTTACTGCTTCTCAAAACCTGCTAAAGGGTCAGCTGTATAAATAGTCATAATATATAAAAGCCTTACATAAGTTTTTTCCCTGTGCTGGGATTCTCTCCCAACTTGGGGTGTGTGTGTTATTTTGTTGTTTAGAATATAAAACGCAAAACAACAATTCAGTAGTTTCTATTTGTACTCTTCACTGACATTGTGTAATCATTCTCACCTTTTCTGTGAGTCTTTTCCTCCTTTAACATAAATCACTGCCACTTATGGCTCCTGTCTAATCTTCCCACTTGCTATTGTCAGTTTAATCCCACATAGTTAGTTGCCAAAATGCTCAGTAGTAGATCCTAGACAAGGCCGCCCCCAACAAACAAAAACAAACCAAAAAATGTTCAATAGTGGTTGCTGGGTACCTTGCATTTTCTGGTCTTATAGCTCAGGAGGTATTCTATGGGGCCCACATTCCCTTTTCTCCACCTATTACTGACTCTCCTTCCTATTGTTCTAAATATTGTTAGGTGCCATTGAGTCAATAGCAACTCATAGTGACTTTATGAACAGCCACTTTGCTCTCATCTTTGCTGCTTGTAGTCTCTAAGACATTGTTTCTCTGTGTCTTACTGGTAGCCACCTACTGGAGGTGATGTGACATTTCTTTAATGCCGGGCAGGTGGTTGGATTTGCCAAGTAGTTCATTAAATGCCTTTGTGTGGGTACTGTGGCAGGCATTGTGAGATCCGCAAAGACAATTACATCTTTTTTTTTTTTTTTTTTAGTTATCTCAAGGCTTTTGTTAAAAATGTATGTCGGGGTGGAGATATAGGGGTGGCTCTAGCCAAGTGGTCTTGTCTTTTTTTTGTTTCTGGTTTTATTTAACAGAAATATCTAGAAATTAAATCTTAGCTGCAGTGGAGAAATTAATGTTGATTTACTTTTGAGAGCCTTTGAAGTAGTTTTTATACAGCAAATAAAATTCCATCTCTGTCCTGAGAGAATTTACAGTCAAGATGCTGTTATTTTTTTAGTTAGGACTTGGGGCACGGGGAGTGCAAGGCAGAAATTCCTGGCTCCTGCTTAGATGAAGGGCTATTTGAAAATAAGGAGGCGAGGAAAAATAAAAGGGTCTTGGGCATCAGAATCAGGATTTGGACACTTTTAGCTCTTTGTTGTCCTTTATCATTGGTGTTCTTTGCCTCTCCTGGTACATATTACAGACACTAGGTAAAGATCACTGACATTGAGTGACCCTGACATGCAGACTGGGGAGAAGTGAATACCTGTGAGCAGTTTGATGGTACATTCCTCATTGTACCAAACTCGCACACTATACTTTTAATGCCTCTGGATTTGGTCAGTGGGTATGAATAGCACTCTTGTCTTTTTTGTCACATCCAAAAAATACTAATAAATATTTTAACACTTATTAAAAAGAAATATTTTCTTCTACCCCTGCCTCCTCTTAACTTTTTTTTTCTCCCATGATGGGTGACCGTTCACAGAACAGATTGGCTTTCCATTCAGAAATTCCTAGACCTTTTGGTTTTGGACACTGGTTACAGTCCCCACAGTGTGACTGTGCTCTTCTACTTCTTCCTGCACTTCTACCTACATTCATGTCTTTTATGTTTTCTGAGCTTTGCTTGTGGGGAAAATGCTGCCCCCTTTGATCTTACGTGGTTGGTTCTTTGTTCTTGTGTTCTTACATAATATTTAGTCACAAATAATCAGTTTTTCCTCCTTTTTATTGTGATTTTAGTGAAAACTTGCAAAGTAAATTGATATTCCAGTCATACACTTTATGCTTTATAACATCAGTTACACCATCCACAATGTAACCACTTTTCCCTCCTCCAGCTTGCAATTTTCATTAACCTTGTTGTTCTCTACCTGTTCTTGAGTCTATTCTTGGACAAATACCACTCTTTTGGGCATTGTATGGCCAAGAAATCTGGAGAACAACCACTTGGCCAACTTACTGGAAGAGATCTATATTTGTTCTCATCCCAAAGAAGGGTGACCCCATAGAGTGTGGAAACTGTAGAACAATATCATTGATATCACATGCAAGCAAGATTCTACTGAAGATTATCCAAAAACGACTGGAACAGCACATCAGCAGAAAACTGCCAGAAGTCCAGGCTGGGTTTAGAAAGGATCATGGTACTAGAAATATTGTAGCTAATGTTAGATGGATCTTAGCTTAAAGCAGGGAATACCAGAGGAATGTCTATCTGTGTTTCATTGATTATGTAAAGGCATTTGACTGTGTGGATCATAACAAACTGTGGCTGACTGTGGGAATCCCAGAACACTTGATCGTGCTAATGTGAAAACCTATACTTGGACCAAGAGGCATTTGTCAGAACAGAGCAAGGAAACACTGCATGGGTCAAAATTGGGAGGGGCGTATGCAAGGGATACATCCTATCTCCATACCTTTTCAACCTGTATGCAGAACAGATTATCTGGGAGTCTGGGCTCTATGGGGAGAAATGTGGTGTCAGGATTGGTGGAAGACTATCAACAATTTGCGTTATGCAAATGATACAACCCTGCTTGCTGAAACTGAGGAGGGCCTGAAGTACTTGCTGCAGAGGGTCGAGGACTGCAGCCTCCAGTATGGATTGAGGCTCAATGTAAAGAAGACAAAGATTCTCACCACTGGACCAATTGGCAGCATCAAGATGAATTAAAAGACGTATTGCAATGGGAGAGTCTGCTGTTAGGGACCTCTCAAATTCTGAAGAGCAGTGGTGTCTCTCTGGAGACTAAGGTTCGTCTGATACAGTCTTTGCTATCACTTGTGAGAGTTGGACAGTGATTAAGGAGGATAGAAGGAGATGCCTTTGAGCTATGGTGCTGGAGAATAGTATTGAGGGTACCAAGGACTGCTAGGAAAACAAACAGATTCATCCTGGAGAGGGTTAAACCAGGCAGCTCCCTGGAGGCAAGGATACTGAGGCTTCGTCTAAGATACTTTGGACATGTTGTAAGGAGGGACCGGTCCTTGGAGAGGGACATCATGCTTGGTAGGGTGCAGGGACAGCGCAGGAGCGGAAGGCCCTCTACGAGGTGGATTGATTCAGTGATTGGGGTAATCAGGATGGGTGTATCGGAGATGGTGCGATTGGCACTGGCCAGGGGCAGAGTGTAGGGCTGTTGTACATAGGGTCACTATGAGTCGCAAGCGACTTGACGGCACATAACAACAACAGCAACAACAACAACAGTGGCTTGTTATTCTAAGGAGTGAGTCACTCCGTAATGTTACTGTTGTCAGGATTCATAATAAACCTAGAATAACAGATGAAAACTTCACCCTGTTTGGTATATCCTCAAGTCGTCACTATGCTAAAGCCTATTGTTGCTGTCACTGTGTCAGTCCATCTCCTTGAGGGTCTTCCCTTCTTTTGCTGACTCATTCCCAGAAGTATATATAACATGCTCAGAGTTTATGGGCCCAATTTCACTTGCCTCTAAGGAGCACCGTGGTTGTGCTTCCTCCAGTGCACATTTGCTTATTGACTAAGAGTGTTTAGTTAGAATTCTTTTAGTAGTACTACAATTCAGAGTCATCTTTGGTCTTCTTTGTTCATTGGCCAGCTTTCACATGCATATGAAGAAAGCAGTGGGATATTCCATGGCTTGACTGGGGCACCTTAGTCTTAACACTTACTCATTAGCATTTTAAAGAGGTCCTAAGGAGCAATTTGTCTTCTGACTTCTTGATTATGGATTCAAATTAAAAGAAATAATTTACTTTATATACTTGTCTATTGAAAGTTGACCTTTAGGTTGCAGATGAGTTTTAATCCAGGTACAGAGGGTAATTAAAAGTCATAGTCTTAGAGATTCCACTAATAAGCCTGGCCTTTTTTTTTAAATGTTTTTTAAATTTTGTTTCATAGTTCTGATCCCTTGTTCTACTCTATCCAGGACCTTCTATTGTGATGTAACACTATGGTTTATCTTAAACCTTTTTGGTTTAAAAAGTTGCTTCCTGATTCTTTAGTGTTCCTGCTGGTCTACATACCTTTAGAACAGGCTGATGAATTGGCACACATAATTGTGAAGCTTCATCTCACATACTTAAATCATGTTGTTAGGGAAAGATGGAGGGTCAGTGAAAGAGAGGGTGGCTCTTAAGAAGATGAGCTGACATAATGATCGCAGCAATAGGCTAAGGCATGTCAGATCATGACACTGCCAGATAGGACAGAATTAGATCTCTCGTTCAAAGGGGTTGCTTTGAGTCATATTCAACTAAATGGCATCTAACAATATCAGTTGCTACAAATAAAGGTGTATGCTCAAAGGCATTGGCTTTAAAACCACGCAAACTTACTACTTTTTGAATGAATATTCCTTGAATGACCTAGCAATCTTGTGTCTATTTGCTGAACTGAACAACTTGGTGTTGCTGTGATGCTGTACACTGTTCCATAGTCGTGTCAAATACCATAATGGTTATCCATTATGTACAGTGCTTGGATGAGCTTCCAGATTGATTTATGCTGAGAAGCAGAAGTGGCAGCCACTTCCTAAACTAGATGCCTCTGGAAACTCTACATACTCTTTAAACTCTATAAATGTACAGAAATGATGGTAGTTATAGACCAGAGTTCTGTACAGAAATGATGTTAGTTGTAGAACAGACTTTAGGTCTTTTGTACAAAACTTAGTATCAGTTGTATTCAACTTGACGACACTTAACCACTGCAGAATGAAACCAGTGCTGTTATATCTGGAGGAACACTCTTCCACTTGTACATCATTCTTTGTCAGTGTGCAGTAAAAAGTAACCTGGGTTACTGTGATGCTGAACCTTGTACCATTGGGGTATCAGATACCAGAATGGTTTCCCAATGTGGACAGTGTTTGGTGGAGCTCCCAGTTGTAAAACAGGTTTGGAAGCAGGAGTGGCATCCACTTACTAAACCACATGCCTCTAGAAACTCTATGAACTTGGAGAAATGACGATAGTTATGGAAAGGAATTAGGTCTTTTGTTCATAGAGTTGCTATGAGTTGCACTTGACTCGATGGCAATCAACAACAACAGTCATATATTACATAAAATGTGTATGAATTACTGTACGAAAGACAATGTAAATGAAAGGTATAAAAACACAATGTACGTGAGTGAAACACAATATAAACTAACTCTTGAATGAAAACCTATTAAGAAATGTAAAAAAAAAAAGACGTTTAATCTCTGGTTGATTATAGTAGGTCTTCAGTGCCTGGCACATAGCACTCTGGCATATATATGGTAGACATTAAATATTTCAGTGAACGAGCAAGTGAATGAACTAGTGAGCAAAGTAGTAGTGAACTCAGACACTCATACAACATTGGAAGCTCCTTTCTTGGTCACATTTTCTAGGTTCTTGCTTTGTGGGTGTAGTGTAGTGTAGTGTAGTTGGCACAGCCCCCTTTTGGTTTTTCTACACATGTACTTTCCCAGGATGAGCTGTTTTCTCTGCATGCTGGTTCTTTCTTTTGAGAAGTACACACACCCAGTTGTTCCTGAATGATTTATTTACTTTGGTTGATTCCCTTTGATTTGGTTTTTCTCATCCTTGAGATGTACAGCCTTGAAAGAGGTGGACTGTGTACCTCTCTTGTTCTGCCTGTCTTGTTTTTGATGTTATATGAATGTACAAGTAATGAGCGTTCACTTTTCCATATGAGCTTGACTTGCAGAGAAGACTGTGTGTTGAAAGTTTTCTTTTCAGTGTGATTGTTGCCAGCTAGCCATGTATAGTAATAAAGTTTGGGCCAATTCAGACAGAGCACAGTGAGAGTTCTTAAAGGAAAGTGGGGTCTATAAAACACACTTTTAAAATGTAAGTAAAACTGCCTGTGAAGAGAAAAGACAAGAGCTCCTCTCATCAGATTATCAAGGTGATCCATGATCCCCAGAAGATAAAATTCACTGGGTTATGGTGTTATGGTGGATTGACACTCTCTTTCTTTCCATTTCAAAGGCAGATTGGGAGCGGTGCCGAGAAAAATTTCCTTACTAGATGACATTTCATCGCAATGTCCGATCGTTTGGGGCAAATAACCAAGGGCAAGGATGGGAAAAGCAAGTACTCGACTCTCAGCCTGTTTGATAAGTATAAAGGAAAATCAGTAGATGCAGTCAGATCCTCAGGTAAGGACGAGAATGGAAATCTAGTTCTTCCTATTTTCTTTTAAATGAGGAGTTCCAGGCCAAGGAATGTGAAAGCAAGCCAGAATGTCCCTTCAGAATTAGAAAAGCAGAGTATACAAACCAAATGCTGTGTGTAGGTCTCATTTAAATCCTGATTCATACAAACCAGCTATAGTTGTATTGTTTTGTATCTTCAAATCAAAACCATCTCATAGCCCAACCTTCAGTAGGTTTTCAGAAGCAGATGCATTCCGTGCAAACTGGATTTTCAACATTGAGTGGTCACTGAGTAATTTTAGGTGTAACTTAGTAATTTTTAGTAATTTCTGAATCATCCTTTCACAATCAGTCTGATTTTAGAACCTTAAAACCCCTCAGTCTTTGTTTCTCCATCCTATTTCTTTGAAGCCATGGATGTTTCCAGCCTGCTCGGAACTTAATTTGTACTAGAATTACTGTTGTTTTAGGCTTCATAGGTCTGGTAAGCTGGAACTTAGTGAAATGTTTATCTTGACCACACCTCATTAGGACAGGACCTTTGTTAGGCTTGATTTGAGTCTGGGCAGATGCTCTCAAGTCCTTCTTAAAAGAGGCCAGTAAAGTCTTAACTTAGAGACCGGTGGTTATGGTATGAGATGGGGGTATCTAGGCTTGGAGCTCACCTATATTATAAACGCAGCTCTACCTCCTGCCCATAAGTGGAATAGAAGCCTCTGCAGAGTTTCACCAACTCATACTGCTACCTCTGAAGTCCCCACTGAAAAGCTCGCCAAATGACTACCCAACACTTTGATTTGTTTCCACTGTCCCTTGTGTTTTCAGGCCTTTTTCCTTCTGTAACTTCTGTGATGTCTGTTCTCTATCCCTTCCTACAGTTATTCCTAGACATGGCTTACAGAGTCTCGGGAAAGTTGCCACAGCCCGGCGTATGCCACCACCTGCAAACCTGCCAAGCTTGAAATCAGAAAACAAAGGAAACGACCCCAACATTGTTATAGTACCCAAGGACGGAACGGGATGGGCAAACAAGCAGGATCAGCAAGACCCAAAGAGGTAAGCAGCAGAGGCAGGCAGATGGGACTAGGAAGCTGGTGCCCTCTAAATTGCTTCCAGCATCCATCCCTTTGGCAGAAGGCAGTTGTTGGTCTTGCAGTAGCAAAGCTAAAGAAATTGGAGATAGCAAATGAAGCTCTTTTTTCTTTCTGTTTCCTTGTTGTTTAGGGCGTTTCTTGCTCCCTGCTTTTCTCCCTCTCAGCTTTCAGAGTTGATGCACTAGAGCTTCTGTGGGCAGCTTTGTCCCCAGTGACCAGTGTCTCCTGTGCCTCATTAGGGAAAGCCTCCTCACTAGAGACGCTCATGCAATGACTAGGTGAAGTTCCTTTAAGAGCCATAGTAGAGTTGTTGCCTAAACACATCATTCCTGATTGTAGTCTCTATAGCTGAGCTCAAAAGAAAGAAAGAAAATGAAGTCTTCTTAATTTTGGACCCCAGTAACTTTCCAGAGAGAGAAATCTGCCATTGTTGCCCCAAACAGTTCTTAAAGAGAAAAACACAGAATCATCATTATCTACGGTCACCGTGTAGCAGCCTCTCTGGAGGCTCACCCCACTGCCAGTATGCACTTAAAGAAGCCTCAGGGTCTGGCAGCAGTATTGTCATTAGAGCAGTAAAACAACTGCTGTGGCAACTGTGCAGTGGAGCTGAAAACATGAGGCTCTGGTCTAGTTCCAGAGCTCTTATGCTGGGTGAGTCCCTCACACTAATCTCAGACCTCATTCTCCTTTCACTGTGTGTCTTCTCTTAAGTCTATATTCCAGCCAGAAACAGTGGTGTACACATAAAAGAAGGGAGTAGCGAGGGACGGACCTTAGAAAACTGGCAAACGAAAGCCTGCCCAGGTGTGCCTCTTGGGGCCTGAAAACAGAGCTGGTTTGGTCTCATTAATCCTCTTGCCCCCTCATCTCTTGTAACCTCACTGCTCATGCAAGTGAACCAGAGAGTGACCCCAAATACAGCAGGCCTATCAGTGTCCTTTCTTGCCAAATGGAAATAACTGGTAGCAACTTTTATATAACTGTTCCCTGTGTTAAAACAGACCCGATGCAGAGTAAGGAAAGAATTCAGTCAGATGATTCTAAGTGATAACTGAGAAGTAATCTTAGAAATAATTTTAATTTTTTCCTAAAAATTCCTTAAACATAACTTTGTGATCAGACAGATGTGTTTGTTTTCTCACATTAGTCTGAAGTCCAAGGAACCTGGGGAATGAGTTCCTTCTCTGCTTCAGTGACCTTAAAACCTGACTCTTGCAAAGAGAAAATGAGACTTAGCATAGAGCCAGGCACAGTGGAAACACGATTGATACCATTTATTATTTTCATTATCATTTTACTAAAATGATACACATTACGAGTTCTTTAATGAAACAAATTTTACGTATTTCATTGTAAGTGATGAAGTACCTCTGTTACTGAAAGTTTTAGGGAGAAGAGAGTAAAGTGTCATTTTATCTTCCATTACCAAGTACTCAAATAGAAAATATCAAACACCTTTGATGAATGACAGACTCCTTGAAGCAGCTCTTCCAGCTGAAAGAAGGGTGGGAGAATGCAGCAAAATTCAGGCGCTGGTTAGTTGCTGCAACTAGTCCACATGTCTCTTGGTATCTGGCATCTGGTGGAGTGGGGAAGGCTCTGTTTTGACTCCATGATTAAGTTTGGAAATTCTTATCTCAGGCTTCTATTTTAGGTAGAATGTGATATGAGAGGTAGATCAATGGCCTTTATTTTGTAGTAATAATGAATGGACAGTGACGTGGGTTAAGTAATCCTTGGAAAAGTAAGTGTAACATTTGACCTCTGCTTACAGATAAGCCAGTGGCACTGAGGGAATTCTGGCCAAATGGATTGCTGCCCACCTCGAGTAGAGAACATTCTCCTTTGGTGGGAAGTTGAAAGTTGCTGGACAGCTACTGAGTTAAAATGAAGTCTTCATTCAGAACCTTTTTCACTTGTATTCTCGAAATAATACTGTTGGTGGTTAATTGATTGATAGATCTTTTTGATGAGCAGTTTGATAATATCTTTTAAATTTCAAGACAGTATCTTTTTATCCAGTAATTCCATTTCTGAGAGCATGTTGTTGTGGTTGTGTGCATCAAGTCTGAATCAATTCATAGCTGACTCTCCAGCGAGTTTTCAGAGACAGGAAATCATGAGAGAGGAGATTGCCCATCCTTCTCCTGTGAAGCAGCTGAATTTGAACTGTGTGCCTTTGGCAATGCAGCACAGCTTCTTACTACTAGGCCACCAGAACCTCCTCTGAAAACACTTATTACTGAATATTCTTACACAGATGTATGCAAAGATACTAATACACCAATATTTAGTGTAGTTTTATTTGTAATTGAAAAATCAAATGGGAATTGGTTAGCGCTAATCCAGTTTTTTTTTTTACTTTGTTTTCACTAAAAGAAAGTGGTGGGTTGATAATGTGTATGAAAAGATATATTCTGTTTAAAAAAAGAAGCAATTTACAAGTGTAACAAAAGAAATAAAACTCTGGGTTTTTTTGTTTTTTGGGGTTTTTTTTTCCTTCAAAAAAAAAAAGGATTTACAGTTACATGCATGAGGTTACTCCACTTATGGTGAAAAAATATTTTGTAAAAGCATATGTATAGGAAAATGGGTTGGTGTTTCCTCAGGAAGATGAGTTATGAGGAATTCTGTACTTAACAGTTTTTGCTTAGGAAAAAGATGATAAAAACTCTGCTTCTGTTTCAAGACAGCCAGCCTGTGCTTTTCTGAGCTCTTGGGTCAGAGTTAAGAGACCCAGTCAGTCCCCTTCTTTCAGTGACTCAGTTTTTCCACTGGCAAATCCTTTTGTTTTCAGTGAGCTTTGTGGGTTTTTTTTTTTGCAGACAGTAGACTACTAAAAGACTTCGAGGACTTCTCTCTCTGTATTGTAAAATGTTAAGAGACTTTGTAGACATCAAACCTGGTTTAATTTCTCACTAGACTTTGCCAGCCTAATAATCTTTTGTTGAGTACCTTCAAGTCAGAACTGACCCAGAGCTAACCCCCCAGCAGGTTTTCAGAGGCAGTAAATCTCATAGGAGAAGATTGCCCCCTTTTTTTTTCCCGTGGAGCATCTAGTGGATTTGAACAGTATACCTTTGGCATTGGTGGCACATTTATTTATCACTAAGCCACCAGCTCTGGTGTTCTAGTGGCAAGAAGATGCTCTGCAGTCCCAAACCCTTGCGGTTTGAATCCCACCAGCTGCTCTGTAGGAGAAGAAGGGGCATTTGCTTCCTGGGCAATGAACTGCCTCTAAAAACCCACCAGAGGGTCAGCTGTGAGTTGGTTCTGACTCGATGGAACACAGCAACATGCCACCAGAGCTCCCAAGAATCTATTGGGAAGTAATTTTTTTTGCTGGCCAGAACAGGTCTTGTTTCTGTTGAGCAGTCAAGCGACTGTGACTGTGACATTTAGAGGCACCCTGTCAACTCCTGCTGTGCTGTATCTAACCCCAGCTGCTTATTCTGCCTTGTCTAGTTCCAGTGCAACGGCCTCTCAGCCGCCGGAGTCGCAGCCGCAGCCGGGTTTGCAGAAATCTGTCTCCAGTTTTCAGAAACCGACACAGTCAATCAGCCAGGAGGTATGTTCTGGGGACCACATCCTGATTATTTGTTGGGCCTTGTAGTCCCCAAAGATCCTTGTTGCTGAGAACTGATAGACACTTAGAGTGAGAAGTGTGGGTTTGCATGACCTGTTTAGTTCAAGGACAAACTTGGGAAAATGAGACTAAAAGATCATTAAGGTAATTTTAAAAACAATTTAAGATACCATGGACTGCCAGGAAAACAAATAGGTTTCTTTTGGAGAGGGTGAAACCAAATTTCTCCTTGGAGGCTAGGCTTTTGAAGCTCTATCTCACATACTTTGGGGATTTGGCCAGAAGGGACCAGTCCTTGGAGAAGGACATCATGCTTGGTAGAAGAGGAATACCAAGGATAAGATACAGGATCGATACAGTAACGGGGGTAATAGGGGTAGGATTGTCAGAGTCAGTGAGACTGGCTCAGGATAGGGCAGGCTTCACATCTGTTGTACATAGGGTCACTGTGAGTTGCAGGCCACTTGACAGCACATAACACCAACAATGTACAGCTTTTGAAGAAAGACCCCAGATATAGAGTGGACTACAACTACCTGATTTATTCCTGTAGGCCACTCAGATTAAATCAGAGTGAGTTTGGAACAAAGAATAAAGTATACTCTTTCTGCAATACTTTTCTGTGCCTTTAAGATGCTAATGTATATTTGCTGTTGTTACTATAACTGAGGACATAATGGATAGTATTGCCCAGATTTATTTGCCCTGGACAGGAATTCATGATTTAATTAAGCAAAGGCTGATACTTGTCCCTTAGAATCCCTGTCTAAATGGGAATTACAGAAACCAGGATGATAAAATTGGCGGATGGCTAGAAGTCTAGTTAAGTCTGAATTTTTAGAAGACAAAAAGAACTCTAGAAATAGATAACCAGTGTTTGCTAGTCTCTTGAAACTTTGATTTGCCATATTTTTATCCTAAGTGATAAAATAAGGTCTGGGATAACACTTTTAATCAATATTAACATAATATATGTGGAAGAAGTTTATGACTTTGTCAGAGGGACTCGTTACCCTACACAATAGCTGAATTGTTTTTGAAGTTGTTGTTGTTGTTGTTGTTGTTATGTGCCGTTGAGTTGTTTGCGACTCATAGTGACCCTATGTACAACAGCCCTAAACC
>NW_006399866.1:300057-303871 GCF_000299155.1 Elephantulus edwardii | reverse complement strand
GGGTGGCATTGTATATGAGTAAGACTTCCTTTTCCTGACATAGGCCCTAAACTGGCAGCAATAGCTGCCCCAATAATTTTGGCCATTCTCTGATCTTTTCTCTTCCCTCTAGATCCCAGTTGTTAAAAGAGGGAAAAATTTAAACAAATAATTTTGAACAATATAATCTTTTAAGCTTAAGGCTAGAAATATTAACAATGTGATCATTTCCAGTTCAGAGATTAATGTTCCAATACAGTTTCTGTTTTCCATAAATGGTTTTGGTAAGAAGAATATTGTAAATGTGGATACAGTTCCACTCTTCCTCCTCTATGCCATGATAGAGTGTTATTAGCATGAGCAGTTATAAATCCATTGCCTTCCTTACTCTAACTTAATTTTTTTTTTAATTTAAATGTATTATTAATTTCAGTAAAAATTTACGGAGACTTTGGATTTCCATTCATTCATTGTTGCACATTTCTCCCCTCCACAACACTACCCTCTTGGAAAAGTAAAAGAAAAATTCTTTCGTTGTTTTCCAAACTCTCCCCCAGGTCTATTCCACATATCCCTTTTAAACAGTTTTCTCCCTCATCTGTTTCAGTGCAGTATACATTATTAAACCCATCTTTCTCAGGCTCTCCCCAGCCCCAAGGTCAGTCTTGTTTTACAACAGTGGCATCATGCAGTATTTGTCCTTTTGTGACTAAGATACTTCACTCAACATAATGTCCTCCAGAGTCACCAGTTTTGAATAAAATTGCATGCGCTCCTTGTTTTTCAATACAGCATAGTATTCCATTGTGTGAATATACCACAGCTTCTCTATCCATTCGTTTGTTGATGGGCACTTAGGTTGTTTAGAACTCCTTGCTATTATGAAAAAAGCCACGATAAACATGGGTGTGCATATATCGACTTGGATGTCAGTTATGGTCTCTTTGGGGTATATTCCCAGTAGTGGAATTGCTGGGTCAAATGGTATCTATTTGCAACATTTTGAGAATGTACCATACCGCCTTCCACAGGGGTTGCACCATTTTACACTCCCACTAACAGTGAATAAGGGTTCCAGTTTCTCCACAATCTCGCCAGCATTTGTTGCTTGCTGCTCTATTAAATTTTGCTATTTTGACTGGGATGAGATGGTATTTCATAGTTGTTTTAAAACTATTTCAAAATACAAAAAATATTGGACCATTCCCCCATTTCTTTTTTTTTTTTAAGTCATTATACTTGAATCAGATGCAACTAGTACAGGAAGAAATTGCCCTTTCTTCTCCAGCAGAGCATCTAGTGGATTCGAACTGCATGCCTTTGGGGTTGCAGCACAGCTTCTTGTCACTAGACCACCAGGGGGCTAATCCCCCATTTCATTTTATGAAAGAAACATAACCCTGATGCCAAAGCCAGGCAAAGATACTAGTAAAAGGAGAAAATTATAGACCACCATCCCTCATGAAAGTAGATGCGGAAAATGACCAACAAAATCCTAACCATTAGAATCTTACATATTTAAAAAAATCATGATCATTTGGGATGATCATACCAGGTATGCAAAAATAGTTCAGCTTAAGAGAAATGATCCGTAATCCACCACATTAATAAAACAAAGGAAAAGAATAACATGATCATCTCAGTTTATAAAGAAAAATCATTTGATAAAATCCAACACCCTTTCCTTTCTTGATAAAAATGCTTAACAAAATAAGACTAGAAGGGAAATTCTGCAGCACAATTAAAAGCATAGAAACAAAACCAGCAGCCAAGTTTATTCTCATTCCATAGCATGGATGCATCTAAAGGACATTGTACAGTCACAAAAGGACAAATACAGTATAAGGCCGCGTTTATTAAAAACTAAGGAAAAGTTTACATAATAGAGAGATTCATTGGATGTTATCAGAGAAGAGAAAAGGAGGGAAGAAGGGAATTAAAATCAGTAAACAAGTGCATAATGAGATAAGGGAAAAGAGAAGGTAAGAGGTTGATCAGTGTAATCTCAGTAAAAGAAAGGAAGCCTGAGCTATAGGAAGATTAATGGAGATCAGAAATGCAGAGAGCAGATGGGAAAAATATGGTTACATTATGGGTATTGAGATCAGTGTTATTGAACAAAATGTATAAAAATGGTTGAATGAAAAAATAATTTGCTTTGTAGACCTTCACTCAAATTACAGTTTTGAGAAATCTTAGTGTTACATGTTTTTATACAGATGCTGTTTTGGGCCTGAGTAAGGTTCTGGATGTCTGTTAGAGGAATTTGTCCTGCAGCGTTGCTTGGGTCAGGAGTGGCCTTGTGCATTCCTACTGTGCTTGTCAGAGCAGTGTTGAAACGGTTGAGGCCTTGCTCTGTACTATCCGTGGAGCAAAGTTACGGAAATTTCAGACAATTGGAATAGAAAAAAGGGACAGAAATTGCTGAAAGAGACTATTCTGCAGCCAAGGTTAAGAAGTGTGGTCCTGAAATTTGCACACATGTTACTTTACCTAACTTGCTCTTCTTAGCTGTTACTTGCTTTTCTCTTATTTTGAGAGGCAAGTAAGTGGTAAAAGACACTCCATGTTTTGTGATGTTTGCAGTTTCTGCCCTTGAGTGAATTTCACCAGCAATGTTACTCTTTCCTTGCCCTGTAGGCAGATTCTTTCAGTTTGACTCCTTGGGCAGTGGCAGGAGAGTGACCTCAGCTTTAGCAAGTACTAAAAGTAAAAATAAAAACAGGTAAGGAGTAAAAGTAGGAATTGGCATTTGCAGTATTGTGAGGACGACTAGCCCCAATTTCCCCTCTGTTTTCTACTGGACTTTAAGGCTTTCCCGGAGACTGTCAGGCTCCAGCTTCACTGACTATTTAATAAATACTACTGGTATATCTCTATTGTGCTTGTATGAGAAAGACCTGTAAGGATTCCACGCCATCCAGATAAAGCATTTAGAGAAACTGATACATAAATGGATTGTTACCAGCTTTATATGGAAGGCTAAGAGAATTGCTTGACTTGTGTGTGTGGAAGTGGTATTGGGTGGAATTGGGAAGGGAGGAGAGTAGGATATGACCAAGGAAAGTAAGAAACTTCATCAGTACTAGCTTTGTTTTGTGTCTTTACTTTGAATCGGGAGAAGAAAGTTGTTAAGCTGAATGTTGGTAAAGAAAGACAAGTCCAGTTTTTGAGGACTCAATGGGTTTTGAGTATTGTCAGAACTGGGGAATCAGTCCTGATCCCCCTCTCCCTGAACCTAAGTCAGGATCAGTTAGAACTCGTTTTCCTGGGATATAGTAAGGATTCCAAAAAGCAAGGTGTGCGTAGCATACTGCTGGCCCTTTATGAGTTTTCTATAAAGTTTAACTGGCAGGACTGAGTCCACGATGGCCTAAGTCCAGATTAGTGGAAGAGGAAAGCCTCATATTTGGGGAGTCATGTCTTTCAGAATAACAGTAATTACACAAAGTGATGCAGTAGGACCTTCCAGTGGTGGATTTGTCATGTCAGATCTCCCATGTTTGTGTATCTTTGTTAGTATTAACACTCTTTATTTTGAAACACGTGCTGGGATTTGAATTTGGTCTTTGTCTCTGAATCAAAACAAAGTAGCTTTCTGGGCATCCTAATAAATGTACTACAGCAAAGTGTGACGACAAACAAAGGTTTGTATACTGTTTCTGCTACACACCAGCTGTGTGGCTGAGCTGGCCACCTTCCTCTGCCCTGTTTTGTCACCTGTAAATCCAGTTCGCCAGCCGTAAAGTGGGCTAGTAGCCCTTGATTCTGAGGTTTAGTGTTGTTGTTGTTATGTGCCGTCAAGTCGTTTCCGACTCATAGCGACCCTATGCAC
>NW_006399866.1:296584-297501 GCF_000299155.1 Elephantulus edwardii | reverse complement strand
CTTTGCATAATCAATGAAACACAGATAGACATTCTTCTGGTATTCTCTGCTTTCAGCCAAGATCCATCTAACATCAGCTACAATATCCCTCGTACCACAACCCCTTCCAAACCCAGCCTGGACTTCCGGCAGTTCTCTGCTGATGTGCTGTTCCAGTTGTTTTTGGATAATCTTCAGTAGTTTTTGAAATTGGAGAATAAAAATCCAGACTTAAGTGAGATTCCCCAATTATTGGTTTAAATATACTTGTTCTTGCTAACCAAAGTACAGGAAATTTTCTCCCCATAATTTAAAGCTAAGTGAGATTATGAAATTCTAGTTTTTCAACTCTGTCATCAGAATTGCCTTTGGAAATATTTTTGTGTGCGTGTACCGTCAAATCAGATGTGACAGGTACAGGAGGAGATTGCCCCCCTTCCCCTGCAGAGCATCTGGTGGATTCGAACTGTGCACCTCTGGGATTGTAGTTACAGCTTCTTGTCACTAGGCCACCAGAGCTCCCCTGCCTTTGGAACTTTTAAAAAATAATATGCTTGGATGAAAAAAAAAATCCTAGTCCAGAGAGCTACAGTTCTGAAATTTTGCTAAATATTCATAGAAGAGCTGACACGAGTTCTACTTAGAACTATTTCTTTTTTTTCTTCTTCTTTTCAAATTAATTTTAATGAACATTTACAGAGATTTTGGATTTCCATTCATTAGTTGTTGCACTATTTTCTCTACCCCACCCCCCAGTTCGTTCCTCTCCCCCGCCCTGAAAGTCTGTTTTAATTGTCCCATTGCCACAGTGCTTGTCAAAACCAGTTTTGAGGGGAGCTCTGGTGGCCTAGTGGCAAGAAGCTGCACTGCAATCCTAGAAGTAAGCGGTTCGAATCCACCAGATGCCCTGCTGGAGAAGGAGGGACAATCTCCTCCTG
>NW_006399866.1:268534-289099 GCF_000299155.1 Elephantulus edwardii | reverse complement strand
CTTTGCATAATCAATGAAACACAGATAGACATTCTTCTGGTATTCTCTGCTTTCAGCCAAGATCCATCTAACATCAGCAACAATATCCCTAGTACCACGGAGATAATTCTTGTAATGCTGCCATGTGGTAGTTTATTGGTTTAGTCTTTGGATTGCTTCGCTTCTTGTTCTAACATTCTCAGTTTTACTGGGCTGACTGTCCTGTTTTTCTTATTTCAGAACACAAATTCAGTGCCAGGTGGACCAAAGTCATGGGCACAGCTGAATGGAAAGCCAGTAGGACACGAAGGTGGTAAGTGTATATGGATGGCATTGAGATGAGTGGGTAAGAGAGATGTGTGGTTGAGTCTGGATAGTTTTTGTTCTAAATGCTTACCTTTCCCCATCCCTGCCTTCATTTTGTACTGTCTGAGAATTCAAACCCAGGGCCAGTGTGGTTTTAAAATAAGAAAGAAATTCTAGATCTTTTGCATGAACTTTTCTGATTTTTAAAGATTAATACAGATACTACAGATACTTTTGTATTACAGTTACCTGAAAGAGCTAATGCTATTACTATAGTGGTGGAAACACTCTCTGTAAGTGAAACCAGTTCTTTGATTTCATTGATGATTATTGCTAAAGAAATTCCTCTTGATGTCAGTGACTGGCTCTGCCGTTCTTTAACTCTGCTGTGCTACTGATGGAGCTGATACCTGCTCAGTGTTGCCAAGATGCAGCTACTTCCTCTCTCTTGGGACTGCAAAAGCAGTGTTTTGTTGCACAGCATTAGCTTCAGGCTTGCATTTATAAATAACCCAGCCTTGGGGATTGAGTGCCTTGGTTTTAGCTATTTACACAAATACAATAAGAGAGCTATGTGGTATTTGTTATTCATTAGCACTGTGCTGACCTAGGAAGCCAGCTACTGCTGCTGCCGCAGAGTAGTTCCATAGAAGAAAATTGGGGCAAACATCTTACAGAGTTTTTTAAAGAAATGCTAGATAATTGCTTAGAATAGGAGTTACAGATTCAACTAGCTTCTTAAGGGCCAGCTCTGGAACAGAGTATAGAGGGGTTTGGGTGATTAATGAAGAGGGTCTAGGGCCATAACACACTAGACTGTGAGTCTTAGACTTTTGACAGAAGAATAGGCACACATCTACCCTGCCCCCTGCCTGTGTTCTGTGCTGTCTGGGAATACAGGCCCAGGGTCAGCAGGTAATTTTGAAAAAAGAGGAAAAAATTTCAGATCTTTTACATCAACTCTTCTGATTTTTAAAGGTTAGTCTAAATATAATAAATGCAATTTCTCATTCTCTTAAGCAGGACAGATAGAATTTGCCTCCCTTTGGGTGTCATTCTCTATCTTTATATACATACCAGGTAAAGCTTATATTAGAAAAATAGGTAGTCACGGATCTCTTAAAAAATCCTACCCCAAATTTCTGTGCTTAAGATAAACCCCTACTACTTTGAAATCACTGTGTTCCTCAGGCTTAAATGGAAAATGTTAGGTTTCAAAGCTCTTGCTTCTGTAATAGAACAAAGTTTAAATGCATAGGACTTCAGACAATGCAGGGGAAGTGCCTTTCCACCTTTTAGCATTGCTAATTTTCCCATCTGCTAGATGAGGTAGAGGGAGATGTTGTCAACTCAGAGGTACATGGTTCAAGTCCACGAACTGCTTTCTTCCCTTAACTATCTTTGAAAACATAAAGGGAAATGAGTTGGGAAATAGGAGTTGAATTGGACAAACATCTTAATATCCTAAAAATCCTTAAAAATATTTTGTATTCTTCGCAAAACCATCCTTCCCCTGCAACAGCCATGGCTGTGCGCTACCATGGCTGTGAGCCTCCACAAAGGCCACAAAATAACCAAGGATGTTGAGCAAGCTGAAGTATAGCCACTACTGCAGGTACCCACCAAGTTGGTGCAGGACTTGATCCAGGAGGTATGTGGCTTCTTGCTCTATGAGCATCACACCATGGAGCGGCTCAAGGTCTCCAATTACAAGCAATACCTCAAGTTCGTCAAGAAAAGGATAGAGACACATTTGTGCCAAAAGGAAACAAGAAGAACTCAGCAATGTCCTGGCTTTTATGAGGAAGGCAGCAGCCAAGAAGGACAGAATGTGCCCTACTATGCCCCAAAGCCCTCACCCGTCTGACATAATGGAATAAATTTTCAAAAAAATTTTGTAAAGAACACTCATAAGACTTTTTAACGGTGGTGTCTTAGGCTTTTTTTTTTCAAAGTTAGATGTAGAGAAAAAGCAGTGTAATTTAGGACAGTTCTCTGGAGGCAGTTTGGTATTAACTGTCAAAATACTCTGTTAAGTGCTGAACTAATCAAAAGATCAGCAACTCTTAGTTTGAACTGTGTTTGAAAATATCTGATGATCTGTTTCCATAAAGTGCCTAGAAAATCCTAGTTTAGTTTTACCCTGTACTATGCTCAGAGCTCTGGTGGCTTGGTGGCAAGGAGTTGCTCTGTCAACCTAAGGGCTGTAGTTCAGATCCACCTACTACTCTGGGAAAGAAAGACAGTTTCCTTCCATTTGATTTACCACCTCTGAAAAACCCACTGAAAGGTCAGCCGTGAGTCACTTGGCTCAATGGTACGTAGCAACAACATAGAGCTACTATGACTTGAAAGGGGCTTAGTAGTGTGGTACCTAATAAGAACATTAAAATACCAACATAGTCATCTTTATGGAGAAGTTCTACCTTTAGGGGATTATTCTGAATTATAGAACATTTACATCCTTTTATACTTGTCCATGTGTAAAAGTCTCCTTTATTGATTTCCATACAAGAGACATGATTATTCCTTATAACCTTATAGATTGAAGATTAGAAACCATCTTTGAAAAGTCTTTTTTTGACACTTGACTAAATTATGATAAAAAATTAATTTACTATACTAATATGATACATCTCCAGAATATGGCCTCAAGGGGAAGAGAAAAGTACAAAATAGGATATCTACATATCATAGTAACATTGCTGCAGAAAATAAGATGAAGGAACTACACTAAAATCATTGTGTATGTCTGCAGTTTTTTGTTTGCTTGTGGTTTGTTTTCTAATTGGGGGATTTTTGAGTTTTTTTGTTCTGTTTTTAAATCTTTGGAACAGGACTGAAAACTACCTGTTTTTTTTTTGTTTTGTTCTTTTGAGGCCGTTAGAAACAGGTAGATGGGACCCAAGGGTAGGTGGACGGCCTCAATTTATGCCTTTTTTTAAAAAAAAATTATTAAATTTTAGTAATTTTAATGAACATTTACAGAGATTCTGGGTTTTCATTCATTCATTGTTGCACTATTTTCTCTACCCTCTTCCCCAGTTCGTTCTTCCCTCCCCCCCCGAAAGTCTGTTTTAATTGTCCAATTGCCACAGTGCTTGTCAAAGCCAGTTCTGATTAATCTCCTTTGTCAGTGTGTCTTTTGCCATTCCCTATCATTCACCCTGATTCATAAGGAAAAGGGGATGGCATATTCTCTTAGCTACTTCGTGCTGAAAAGGGACGCTGTAGGTTTCAGGGTAATTTATGCCTTTTAATGCTTCTTTCCTTTGAACTATGTGACTGTATTAGCTATCAAAATAAAACTTAATTTAAAATTAATAATAAACAGCAGTGCAGTACTCTCTCAACCCCTCTGAGAGTTCCTTTGTGAAATGAGTAGACTGAATAGCAGAAGGGAAACATGATATTGTTGGGGCCCAGCCAAGTGGTGATAAGACTCAAGCCCCTGGATCCCTTCTTGTGATGGAGTCACAAGTTTGTGTGTGGCCAGTACATGTCTAGGGATTTTGGCTTGTCAGCTTGTGAATATTTTCATGACTCAACTAAAATTCAAAAAGACTTTCTGAATCTTTACACTCTACTTCATGTTGAAGGTTGGTCTATTTCACCTGAGAATTAATTCTCAAACCTAGGAGACCTGATTATTATGTTATTTGAGGAAAGACCAAAGTTAATACTGACACACTTACTTTCTGACCTAAGAAAAGCCTCTTGATTTCACTGCCTCAGTTTATCACAGAAGAAAACATAATGTGAAGGATTTTCACATTTGAAAATGTGGCAGGTGAATATACAAAACAATATAGAATCTTAGAAATATTACTGCTTTGGTTTGCTGTTTTTGAGTTCTACCCTTTATTTTATTATCCGTGGAGGATAAGTTTAATTCATGCTTTTGGTATCTGTGTAACGGTGAAGATGGGGAAAGAACTGAGACTACAGCAGTATTGGGATTTGCTTTTTGTTGCTTATTGCAGATCTACAATATTTTAAAGATAAGTCCTTTTGTATTTCAGCATTGCCTTTTTAACCAAATTAAGTGACTGTGAGTAAAAAATCCTTTTCTAAAGCAGTGAAAGTCCTTTGTGACACTTGGGGACATTTTTCTCTCATTGAATAATGTATGCTATTACAATCTTGCCAGGTAATAGCCATCTTGTGCATCTGCAGTAGTCCCAGCTGCATCTTTCTGGCAAAGGCTGCCTTAGTTAGTGTGAGTCAGTGGTGGTAAGAATTATACCTGAGGGAAATTTTGGGTTTAACTGCATGGGGAGGAGGGTTTTCTATACTCAGACTTTGTGTTGTCTGTGAATTGATGCCTTTGAATTGTGATTCTAGAAAATAGTGTTGAATGTACTATTCAATATACTATATTATATACATGGACTGCTAGGAGAACAAACAGGTTCATCCTGGTGAGACTGTTACCAGGCTGCTCCATAGAGGCAAGGATTCTGAAGCTCTGTTTGACATACTTTGGGCATGTTGCAAGGAGGGACCAGTCCTTGGAGAGGGGCATCATGCATGGAAAGGTGGAGGGACATGCAAGAGAGGAAGACACTCGATGAGATGGATTGACTCAGTGACTGGGGTAATGGAGATAGGTGTGCCAGAGAAAATAAGATTGGCTCAAGATAGGGCAGGATTCAGAACTATTGTACATAGAGTTGCTGTGAGTCGCAAGCAACTTGACAGCATGTAACATCAACAGTCATATACTGCATATTTAAATAAAAGAAAATCCTGCTCTTACACTGGAACATTTATTGTGCATTCATTTGTTTTTTATAAAAATTGAAGATGCTCTGTGTTAAAGGAAAAAACAACATGAAAAGATTTCTTCTCTAAAGCTATCATAATGTTGGTGAATGAAAGAAATTTATGCCCAAGTTGTAAGAGTAAAACCTTGAAAGGTTTGAAGAACTTTAGAGAAGACCATTTAGAGAAAACAATAAATTGGCAGTGAGCAGAGAAAAGACAAATGCTAGGAGCATCAGTGTATATAATCTCCTGCGTGTAAAGTTAGGGCAAGGGTCTTTTGGGGGAGACATTTAGGGAGAAGCGTGTGACATTACCTCCATGTGAGTGGGCTTGACTGACTTGTTTGGTTTACTGACTGCATCTTAAAACTAGGCGACCAGAGCTCCCTGTGATTGTCTGCTACTCTCCGTAGTAAGAGGGGCCTTACTGGCTTCTTCCAGGTACAGCTGAGTTTCCTTACCCCATGTCTTTTATAACTTTCTGTGGATGACCTGGGTAAGGCTGTGGTGTAGTGTGTCACCAAACTCAAGATTTCCTTTCGCCCTTAGGGTGCCTCTGTTGCTGTTTTTCTAGCATAGAAAGCAAGCACTGCATGAGATGCTTAAGAACATTTCTGGGCAGAATGACTTCTTCAAACATTTTGTTGAATTCATAAAATAGAACTATAGGTACTGATCTCACTTGATCTATTAAGTCTTTATGGTTTGTTTGTTTGTTTTTTTTAACAGGTTTAAGGGGCTCAAGCCGACTATTATCCTTCTCTCCCGAGGAATTTCCGACGCTGAAAGCAGCTGGAGGGCAGGACAAGGCTGGCAAAGAAAAGGGCGTCTTAGATCTGTCGTATGGGCCAGGACCAAGCCTCCGCCCTCAGAGTAAGTGAGCAGCAGCCTGGGTTGGCACACATTGGACCAATAGGACTTAACCCTTCTTGGCTTTTCGTCTTTTTTATGTGTGTCAGTTCAGATAACTGACGCTCTGAGGGTTTCAGGACATTTGTCTGGAATGTGGGACTATTGGTCCTTAACTGATCTCTCCTCTTAGGCTGTAGTGAAATGGAAGAGGAAGTGGTCATTCCTGCTTTTATTCTCTTTAGGGTTGGATTAGACCTGTCCCCTTTCCATCTGTCATCTAGAGGTTAGGTAGGGTTTTGGTGTTTGTATGATCAGAGCAGTGATAGGCCAAGAACCAGTTAACTCTAGACCTGATTCAGGTGCTGTTTTCTAAACGTAGCTGAGTTCTGTCAGAATCATTTTGAGAGTTGATTGAGGAGACTGTTCTCTAGGAGTCTCTCTTCTTAAGCTCCACCACAGTAGAATTGTGAAAGGAGAACTTGGACTGTGTTTCCCTGGGGGTTATTAGGTAGCCCAGTCAACACTCCTCTACTACCTTCCCTTTCCTGTTTCTGGCCAGGGAGTTGGCAGCATTATATGGTAATACTGCTTGCTGGTTAGATAGTCATTGTTTGGAAATAAGGTTTTCGTTTTGTTCTAGGCAGTAATTCTGAACTGGCTCTTGTATTTTGGGGTTTATGCAGGTCTTTAGATGAGCACTTGAGTGGGCCCTTTTGTTGATTAATTCCCAAAGTATTTCTGCTTATGGTAGTTTCCAATCAGAACTGACAACTTGTAAATTATCCCTGTGCAACACTTTGCTTAATATGACTGCCTTTTCAGTGGCCTGAAGAGGGCTGTTTTATGTACGCTAAATACTTAATCACATTCTTCAGGCCAGGAAGTGTATATTCTGAGGTTAAGATGAGCTGTTTCATAGTACTGTTGAAATGTAGAACTAGAAGCCTCTAGACTTCCTTTCATATCTGCATTTGAAAAGACAAAGATGCCAAGAGAACTTGTCCGAGATTACATGGCAATTGAAGAGCTTAAAACAGATTCATGTTTTGAGTCTTTGATTTCATCTTTTTACAGGTCTGTAAGTTTCTAGTAGATCTTGTTACATTGTCAATGGAGAGCATCATCTTAAAATGTTAGCTCTCTAGATTTTGGTCTGTGAACTGCAGCAGTACTTCACAGGCTGCTATAAGGAGCAGATGGGGATAAGGCCTGGTAGGAAGGGCTCCAGACCTTCTCATCACCATTGGAAGGAGAACAACTCTACTTTAACTCCTTATGAACTAATGAATGTTATTGTGAAAAGATGCCACTGTTAAAAAATTTAAAACATGGTTTGAAGAACTCACTCCAATATTAATAGGAAGTCCAATCCAGTGCTGACCCTTAAGACGCCTTTGTCCTGTGAGTGTGGATGGAATGACCATTTTCTTCAGGACTCTCTTTATTTCTTTGGGGTATTAGATCTGATTAGAATTACATATATGATTTCTATTCATAGGTGGAGAACCTACTTTTTTACTTGCTTCAAATTCTTTAAGTAGACTTTATGTTTTCCTAATCATCATATTCTTGGTATGGAAAATTCATACACATTTTGTCTGCCCCTTACTTTCCCTTACAGATGTGATCAGTTTACTTGATTCATCACTTTTGGGTTTTCTTTTCCTTTTCTTTTTTTTATTTTTTTTTTTTTTTTGGTGTTTGGTGGTTTTGTTGGTTGTTTTTTTGTTTTTTTTTAAATAAATGAGGGGTCCTTTGACCTTGAGAACCTCATACAATCCCTCCTTCCCCTTCCTCTTCCTCTCCCCTTTTGCCCCCTTTCAATTTCCAGATGTGACAAGCTGGAGGGAGGGCGGTGGGCGAAACATAATTTCTGCCACGTCTCTGAGCACCTCCCCAACTGAGCTGGGCAGCAGGAACTCGAGTACAGGAGACGGAGCCCCCTCCTCGGCATGTACCAGCGATTCTAAGGACCCCTCTCTCCGCCCGGCTCAGCCTGTCCGAAAAGGGGCTTCACAGTTCATGGGAAATGTATACCACCCACCTACATACCATGACATGCTTCCTGCTTTTGTAAGTCTTCAGAGTGTACATTTTTTTTTTTAATCCCATGATGTTGGATTGTTCATGTCCAGCAGAACCTAGTTGAAGTGGTTGAATGTCCACGTTGCATCTCCCTCCCAGTTTCTTTGCCTAATACTTTAACTTGCAAGGTTTCAATTAGTTTTGTATTTTCTCTTCCCCTTTTCAAACCTTAAGGGTCTTTGGTTTCTCTCCCTGGTGATATGGATATTATTAAATATGGTTCTTAGGAAAAAAGAGAGGCAGGCATTCCTCAAGTCCTCAAATTTACCTACCAACAACAAAAATGGGGAGATGATGATAGGATTAAACTTTTCTTACTGTTGGTTTTTGCTGGTGTTGGTTTTTGTGTTCTTTTTTTTTTTTTAACAAATTCTAATTCAACTTGGAATTTGAGCCATTACCAGAAAATCCTGTTTATTGATGTTATGTTTCAGATGTGTTCGCCACAGTCATCAGAAAACCAGGGTACAGTGGAACGAGGATCATTTCCCCTTCCTCAGCTCCGCCTTGAACCCCGTGTTCCTTTTAGACAGTTCCAGATGAATGACCAAGATGGGTAAGACTATTACTTTGTAATCATCATAATTAGAACTTACTTCTATTGGTGATAATAGAAAAGCTAATGGGCCAATATATGCAAATACGTTGCCTTTAGCCCCAGACACTAAAGTATGTTTGGTAATTGATATTTAGTGCTAGGGAAAAATACTATTATTATTATTATTTCAAGTTCCTGAGAGAATTAGCCTTTTGGGATGTGTTTTTTGCTTTTTGGTACCAGCGAGGCATTTGTCCTGAGCACGTAAAAGTGCAAATTGAGACAGAACTTCTCTCGTTCTTTTTTTTTTTTAATTGTATTATTTTTACATGTACGGTCAAATCAGCTCTGACTGGTACAGGAGGAGATTGCCCCCTCCTTCTCCAGCAGAGCGTCTGGTGGATTTGAACCACCTACCTCTGGGATTGCAGTGCAGCGTCTTGCCCCAGAACTTCTCTCTTAAATATGTTTATTCATTATCGTGTTAAGAGATTATTTAAATGTTGAATACAAACTTGAACCTATGTAATGTACAACTCATTCTGAGAATTATAATGTGGTTTTACTTGCTTGACACAAGCCCAAGGTCTCTTTTTTTCTCTTGCCAGAAAAGAAAACAGGCTAGGAATGACTCGTCCGATCCGTCCATTAAGGCAGCTGGTGGAACGAGCGCCGCGGCCTACCATCATTAATGCTGAGAACTTGAAGGGCCTTGACGATCTGGACACTGATGCTGACGATGGCTGGGCAGGTAGGGTGTGGTATTATTTCCTGATAGATTTAAGACCAGTGGTTTAGAAAAAGCTGGACTGAACTCCGTATCTGCCTACCAGAGACACAAGCCCTTTGATACTGTGCTATATTTTCCCTTGGCAAGATGGGAAGGTGGATATGGGATGAAGCGAGCAGTAATTGCTTTCTGGCAAAGTGCTGTCTTTTTTTGGTCTTTGTTCTTGAAATCAGAATAGGGGAGATTTTTCTGTTAATTTGAAAAAGAAAAGGCAAACCCCCAACATTTTAAAATGAAAATTTAAATAAAATATCAACTCTCATTTACTTGATAAACCTAGCTTCAGTAAGTACTACCATTCTTCTTCAATAAATACTACCATTCTTCTATTCTTATTTTTCCACTCATATCTCATTATGCTAACTGATTTTCTTTTCTAATTCTTACCCCCTGAGAAGTTTTTTATATATACTGAAATGTGGATCATAATTGTGCCGTTTTGACAGGAATACACTTGTGTGACCCACACCTCCGTCAAGACACAGAAATTTACCTCACCAGTCAATCTTAACTTCCTGCCACCCTGCCTAGGACTCTTACTATTATTTTCACCGTAGATTAATTTTAACTCTTACAAAGAAAGCCCTATGTGAATGGAATCTTCCAGTTTTTGTGCTTGGGCTCTGTTGCACATCACAATGCTTTTTGTGATTCTTCAGTGTTACTAATGTGTATCTTAGGCTGCATTTTCTAGAGATGCAAAACCAACAGAGCATAGATAGATGGAAGGGGGTTGGCTTTGGCACTTATAGAGGCAAGTCCCAGGTCTGTAGATAAGACCTTAAGGTAGAAGTTCAGAGGTTAGATCATCAGCAGGTAGACAGAGTATATTCAGGTACTAACCTTGGAGGCACTACCTGCTTCACTGACCTGTCTAGAATCATTGTTGGGAAGCATTCCAGCAATGTTGTTGCTGACTAAAGTCAGCAAGTATGGCAGGTCACTGTTACTGTAGGTGTTGATCATGGATCCAAGTAAAATGAAATCGTTGACAACTTCAGTCTTTCTCCATCTTCCATAATACTGCCTGTGGTCCAGTGAAGAGGATTTAGATGATTAGTTTAGATGATCCTAGTTTTGTTGGCAGCATCCAAAGCATCAGAATCAGGAGCAAGTTGAACATACGCATTCATTTCTTCACCAAGTCTGATCAAGGTGTTAACCTGTGCCACATCAGTGTCATAGAGCTTCTTCATAGCTTGTTTGATCTGATGCTTGTTGGCCTTGACATCTACAGTGAACATAATGTGTGCTCTTTTCTGTTGCCTTCATGATTGACTTCAGTGGTTTGGGAAACTTGGTGATGGCATAGCAGTCAAACTTGTTTGCTCTGGGGGTACATGGGCTACTTCAGAGTCTCAGTACCTTAAGCCACCAGATGGGTGGCATGTAGATGATCTTTGTTGTATGCATGTGGCTGTGGACACCCTTCAGAATTCCATTTTGGGAAGGGCAGGGGCTCTCTTTTGTACTTTGGGCATCATCTTTCGAAAAAGCACCTTCTTACCAGTGTAGATCTCTTATTGATAGCAGTTAAGACAGTCGACCATTGACCATTCATCTCTACCCATCGTTTGGTATGATCCCCCACCAGTCACCATTATCCTCCCCTTCTCTCCTCTTCTTCCCTCCCCTGGTAACTACTAATAAACTTTAGTCTCTGTATTTGCTTTTTCTTTTGTCTTTTTACATCATTAAGGTCAGATGATATTTATTCTTTTGTAACTAGTTTATTTCACACAGGATAGTGTTTTCTAGCTTTATCCATATTCTATCAAGATTTCTATTCTTTTCTGCTTGCTGAATACCACTGCATTGTATGTATATCTCAATTTTGTTCATTCTTCAATGGGCATTTAGGTTGTTTCCACATTTTGAATATTTTTAATATTGTCAGTAGTGAACAAATTGGTATGCAAGCCTCTGTTTGAGTTTTTGCTTTTAAGTTCTGAGTGTTCATCTGTGAGGACAACCACTTAGTCTTATGTATGTCTGGTTTTTTGTTTTCCACCACAGGTGTACAATTTTGCATCCCTGTCATCGAAGCTAAAATTTCCCGTGTCCCTGTGTTTTTTAACAGTGGTTATTATTTTCTCCGTGGTTTGTGTTTGGTTTTCTCCCAGCACCCTAAACCAACATCATTTCAGACTCAAAGCAACTCTCCTTTGAGGTCTGAGACTATAAAATTTTATTTATTTATTTTTAATTAATTTTAATGAAAGTTTATGGAGACTTTGGGTTTCCAGTTACTCATTGTTTCATGAGACTATAAATCTTTTGGGAGGAGACTTCCCATCTTTCTCCTGCAGGTCACTTGGTAGATTTGAGCCACTCACCTTTCAGTTAGCAGCCTGATAAACGTTTTGGTTATTAGATTCTTACTGTATATGAATCCCAAGATAGTTCTCCGTCACTGTGAGCTTGTCTTTCTACTTTTGTCTGTTAACTGTTTGTGCTTTTGTTATTATATGGCATCTTATCTTTGAGTCTTTGGTTCAGAAACCTTGTGATTTTTTTCTTTATTTTAGCAACAATTATAGTTTTAAATCTACAGATCTTGAATGTCTTTTGTTAATAAATATATTATATAAATAAAAATATAGAGAGAGTAGGGTTTAGGGCTGTTGTACATAGGGTCACTATGAGTCGCATACGACTCGATGGCACATAACAACAACAACAAGCTTATACTATATATTCTTGTGTTTATACTGTTACAAATAGGATGATACTGTTTTATTCCTTAATTTTAATAGTTTTTTATGGTGCTTTATGATACTCTCTAAACCATCATGTTTATAATTAGGGACAGTTTCCTAGTTTTTCTATGGATGTATCTATCCCCTTTTGCTTATGACTATCTTTTTATAGTGTTTCGTGGCCATTTGTGTAACTTCTTTGGAGAAATGTCTATTTAGATCCTACTGGTAAATTTTCTGGTATGAAAGGGCAGACTTCTCTGTGTCTTGGTGTATAGTCTCATTTTCCTGTGGCTTCAAATAAACATTTTGTCCATATTTTAAAAATTATCTCAGAGTGTTAATCTGAAACCTCACTTCTCTTCACTGTTATCTGCCTGTTTGTTCCTTTGGTGATACCTGTGTAGTTGGATTTACTTTTTAGTAGGACATGATTCCTGGCTCAAGGAAGTTACCCATAGTGCTAAAAGCAACATGGAGATTCTCACATTTTCTCATTCTTTTGGGACCCCTGTTGTAGGCCTTCATGAAGAAGTGGACTATTCTGAGAAACTGAAATTTAGTGATGATGAAGAGGAAGAAGAAGTTGTGAAGGATGGCAGACCAAAGTGGTAAGGATCCCCATCCAGTCTCCTGGTCTCTGCCAGTATAACTTGACAGAAGCACATTATACATGCTTTGGGGCTTCTTTATTTATACTGTACCTGGTATATTTCATACTTCCCTCAGTAAGCTTTCATGGTGCATAGGATTTTTTCCCATTTGCAAATGAGGAATGACAGCTCTTAAAAGACAGCCATTTAGAGTTAGAGCCAAAGTTTGCATCCAGGCATCTGTTTGAGTCCTAAGCCAATGGTTCTCATCCCTGTGTCAGTAATTCCCAGAGATTGCTTTGTCCACAGATTGTGAATTTTACGTACAAAATGTGCCCAGGAAAATTTGGGAAACTAACCTGGGCTCAGTTTATTTTATATTCCATATTCTAAATGTCTCAGAACCTTAAATGAACTAAATTGAGAATCTTTGGAGGTGGAAGGGTTGCAATAAGCAGAACAGATTTACCAAATTTACTTGACCATAACCACTCCAAAAAAAAAATCATTTATTGTCTACTTTTATTCATGTCACTTTCATTATATTATTATATATTTATTCATAATTTTAGGAACATTGACTACAATTTTTTAAACTGTTCCTAGGAATATTTTAATTTGCATTTAATGTGTATTAGGAAATATAAATGTCCTTTGTATAAAATTGCCTATTTCATTTGCATTTTTCTACTAGACTGTTACCCTTTAAAATGTTTTTCTGATCAGTAAGATCAGCACTGGCTTGAATGGTTTCACTGGGAAGATTAACTCTGAATGTGGTTTGTCTTAGGAACAGTTGGGACCCTCGAAGGCAGCGGCAGTTGTCCATGAGCTCTGCAGACAGCACTGATGCCAAACGTACTCAAGAGGAAGGAAAAGACTGGGGTGAAACAGTGGGCATGTCCCGTGTTATCCGGAAGATGCCAGAACCTCAGCCCCCTTCAAGGAAGCTTCACAGCTGGACACCAGGCTCTGACTATCAGGTATTTGAGGTGTTCTGTGTTAAGCTGGAAATACGTTACCTCTTTGGAAATTCATTTGATCAGAGTTCCAAGACAAAAGATTACATCAGATCTTCTGACGGGCTCCTGTGGTTTGCATATTATAGAGTTCAGTGGCTGAGTTCCAGAATGTCCTATGTGGACTTAAAACTATTTAAAATTTCTGACAGTCACAAACTTAGAAAAAGTTGGAAAAGCAACATAAAGGTTCTGTTCTCCCACCTTTTTGAGAGTGCCTTGTTGACTCAGTGCCTTGTCACTCTTATTCAAAGAATGCTTTGGAATGTATTTTCTACTAAAAAGGGGCATTCTTTTTAAGTAACCACAGTACAACCATCAAAATCAAGAAATAAACTATTAAATTCCTAGATTTTATTCAGCTTTTACCAGTTGTCCCAATAATGTTCTTCATAGCAAAATCATTTATTGCCTTGCTAATCATACCATTTTAGTCTCCTTCAATTTGAAATACTTTCTTAGCCTTTCCTTAACTTGCATGACTTTGACACTTTTGAAGAGCCAGTTCTTTTGTGGAATGACCTTGACATTGAGTTGATCTGTAGCTTCCTCTAATTAGGTTCAATTTACCCATCTTTGTCAGAGATTTCATAGAGGTAACAGACTATGAATTCCATTCCTTCTGACACCAGTTCTGAAAAGAAAAGAAAATGGGACATTAGGGCACCGGGTCGTAAGCGTCTCTCTGAAAGGGCCAGAGGGAGTGAGACTAGCAGAGCTCCTCACTGTCCCACAGCAGAAAGCAGATAAAGAACTGTAGCCCAGTCCCATGGGACCCTAGAGCCACACCAACAGCAAGATTGCCTCTGTTGATTGCAAAAGTCTCTCTCTCTCTGCTTGTCTGCTTTCAGATGTAACTCTCCTGTGAGAGTGGGGCTTAATCTTTCTTAGGCCAAACCTCCACACTGTCAAATTCTCCTATGATAAGCATTGTATTCTTCTTTTCTTTTTGTTTAAATTTTATTTTTTAATTTTCTTTATTGTTTTGTATGTGTGTACTGTCAAATTGGATCTGACTGGTACAGGAGGAGATTGCCCCTCCTTCTTTAGCAGAGCATCTGGTGGATTTGAACCATGTACCTCTGGGATTGCAGTGCAGCTTCTTACCACTAGGCCACCAGAGCTCACTTGATAAGCATTCTTTTAGGGCAAATTTTCCTTTTCTGTATACCCAATTACTATCCAACTGGCTTACATTTTTCCTCTAATTACAATATGTCCCATCAAAAACCTTAATCATTTCTTCCAGGATATCCTAACATTACAGAATCTTAATCAGTTTTTCAATATATCTTAGTATAACATAATGAAATATAAAGGGGAAGGGAAACACACATAGGCTTTTTTTTGTTGTGTATCATCAAATCCAGTCCGACTGGCACTGGAGATTGCCCCTCCTTCTCCAGCGGAGCATCTGGTGAATTTGAACTGCACACCTTCGGGTATGCATAGACTTTTAAAGAAATTCTCAGTTTCCTCTCCATACCCTTTAGATAAAGATCAAAAAGTAGTGTCTTAACTTTTTTTTTCCATCTTAGTAAACAAAAGTAACCTATTGGGCTTTTGTCCTCACTTTATAGAAATAACTATTTCAACTGTGTATCTTCCCAGGTCCCACTTTCACAAAACCAAACCATGTTTCTGTGAAGCTGAAACAATGAATTCCACTCTTTCTGATACCAGTTGAGCAAAGAACAGAAAACAGAACACAGGGGGCACAGTTCCTTGAGTGAGAGGGCCAGAGGGAGTGAGAATAGCACAACCCCTCACCTCCCCAGACCAGAAAGTAGGTAAAGAGCCTGTAGCCCAGCCCCATGGTGCCTCGAGATCCACACCAAAGCAAGAGGGTTATTTATTCTTTTTTGACTCAAAGAATTTACTCACAGTTGTAGTACTAAGAATAGGTTTTAGTAGGGAAATAGATTGGGGAGTAGGAGCAAGTCCAACAGTCCCAAGCCAGATTAACAGCAAAACACAATTCCTTAATTAGTAAAAGTCCTAATATCAGCTCCACAGTCAAATCCAAATCATCCAGCAAGAATAGCAAAACCTTTAACGGTGGCCTTTTTTCTCAGGGATCCTCTGATTATACTTTGCCAGTTTCTCCACAGCAGTGGCGGTCTTCTCTATCCACCACCATCACCAGGACTTCACTCTGGTCTGGCTCTCACCAGGGCCTTGCTCCTGTCTCCCTCAAGTCTTGCCAGTCAGTGGGGAAAGCGCGCGCTCTCTCTCTCTTATCCTAGTCTCAAAGCTATTTAAAATGTGCAAGACCATGTATCTGCAGTTAAGAGGCTGGAGACCAAGTTGGAAGCTAAGATAATGGCTGAAAAAGCCAACTTTAGGCTAATACTGCAGTTGATTTATTTATATTTTAATGAGCTGTAATTTGCTACTCCCATTATTTGTTTTAAAACACAGATTCTTTGCTATGGAGATTGAGAGCTTCTTCATACTGGTTTGTATGTCCTTTTTCACTCCTGTCCAATATGCTTGAACACTTTGCTTTCTGACAGAACAAAATTTCCCCAAACTTCTCTCTTCCTTACACTGCCTTGGCCCTGAGAGCCGTTGTTTCACCAAGTAATGTTGGTTTCTATTAGTGATGAATGATATTTTGAAAATAATATGTAGTCACCAGGAGTTCTCACTCTTTATGAAACTGTTGGTCTTGTTACCATTGAGTCAGAACTGACCCATCACTTACCCTCAAGGGGGTTTTCATTGCATGAAAGATATCCCATCCTTCTCTTTTGGAGCAGCTGATAGATTTGAACTTTAGGATCTGCACCACAACTCCTTACCACTAGGTCACCAGAGCTCCCTCCACCTTTGGAAATTAGGGAATATATGTGTTGTTATGTACTGTTGAGTTGGGATTGACCCATAGCTGATCCTGCTAGTGGATTCAAACCACATGCCTTTGGATTGGCAGCACAGCTCTTTACCGCTATCATTTCTCCATCTGATTTGAAACCGCCTAAGTTTACAATGATTTATTCCATAAAGGAAGATATTATTTTGAATACTTTTAGCACAGTTTACCTTTCCCATTGTACTGCTCTTTAAAGAACACCTTTTCCATATTATAAAATAATGCTTACCTTCAGTCTTTTTCCCCATTTTTTTACTAAGTACCTGTTTATTCAACAAAGTAGTCCTGGTGGAGCAGTCGTTAAGTGCTCACTGAAGTGACACTGGATTAAATATGGCAGCTCTTCCACAGGTAAAAGATATGGCGGTCTGCTTCCGTAAAGGTGTACAGACTTACAAGCCCCACAGGACGACTCAGAATCAGCTCACTTGCAGTAGATTTGGTTTGAGCTGTTTGATGTGGCACTGTGGACATTAAAGTGAAACAAAATAAACCTGGTACCACTTTTTTCCTAAGTCACTCTGCAATTGTAACTTAAATTAATAAAGCATTGTCTGGGTTCAAATATTTTGTGGAGTATTTAGTTAATAGTTAATCATAGGATTGTTTATATACATTATATATGCATTATATACATATACCGTTTGATTCTGGTGTTTAATTGCTATTAAATATATAAAGTGAATAAACATACATGCAACAAGACCATGCACAGCCGTTACAGACAGGAAAAGTGTGCACTTTGATCTCCACTTTATAGTAAAAGGTGCACTAATGTCCAAACTGTTGATAATCTTTGATAATTGATTTAGTGGGTTTTCAGGGGCAATTATTCCCATTGGAGAAGATTACCCATCCTTCTGTGGAGCAGCTGGTGGATTCAAACCATGTGCCTTCAGGTTTGCAGTACTTACTACTAGTCCACCTGAGTTCCCTTGTCTCTGAATAAGGAAAAAATTTTTAGGAGAAAAGTCCTTGAGTGCAGAATATGTTAAATAGTTTCCTAGTCAAGAAATAAGTAGTATAAAATAAAAGGCACAATTTGGGGAATTTTCTGTTTAATAGCTTTTGAAAATGATATACCTGTATAACTTGTGTCACTAAAAGTAGGAAGTTGTGCTTGGGAGGGTTTTTTGTTTGTTTGTTTGTTCTGTGTAATTTTTTGATAGTTCGCTCTCACTGAACTGTCAGAGTGACTGAGAGTTATAATTAGCCATAGTTTTGCTACTTGTGTTCTGCATACAGCCTCAGTTCTTGGAGAGCAGAGAGGAATCTTCCCTAGTTTGAGAGATAGTGTGTGTGTGTGTGTGTGTGTGTGTGTGTGTGTGTGTGTGTGTGTCTTTTTTTAAATACTACATCTTCAGCACCACAGGTGTTGCCTTGTCATTTACAGCTAGGATTAGGCTCAGAATCAAAAGAAATTGTTTTAGAAATGCTTTTTTGTGTGTCAGTTACAGTGCTTGACTTTTAATTGCTCCCTCACAATCCTGTAATTCAAGATTTTATAAGTGAGCAGCTAAGATGAGTAGTCTCCTCTTAAGATTTACAGGCTCCAGAAACCCTCTGGAGCATTAGTTATGAGGTGGTCCCAACGTGACTGCTATGAATTTGAGATTTTGTGGGTTTGTTTTGTAGAACGGTCACACTTCCTCAACCTTGTTACAAATACAGTAAAAATCTGCATGCTGCAATTGCTGTGTCACCTGTCTTTGAAAAAGAGTCCTAATCCCACAATGGTGTAGTGACCCCTTACCATCTGGAGTTTTGACCTACTGTTCATTCAGGACTTGATTGTCTTGACAGAAGTCCTCAATGAGCAGCGTGTTCCGGCAGCAATCCACTGAGGACAAAGAAGACAAGCCACCCCCTCGGCAGAAGTTCATTCAGTCAGAAATGTCGGAGGCTGTGGAACGAGCCCGCAAGCGCCGAGAAGAGGAGGAACGCCGAGCTAGGGAAGAGAGATTGGCGGCTTGTGCTGCCAAACTCAAGCAGCTGGACCAAAAGTGCAAGCAGGCCCAGAAGGCGAGTGAAGCCCAGAAGCAGGTGGAGAAGGAAGTCCCTCGGTCTCCAGCCACCGAGAAGGTGCCTCTGCAGGAGAACGGCACTGCTGTCCACAAAGGTAAGAGTTGGCCTCTCATCTCACAAACTGGAAATCCTGGATTCTTTTAATTGGCTTGTAGTTTTGCATCTCCCCAACACAGGTAACGCAGGTAAGAACCTGGAAGTTACAACTAGATTACACAGGGAGTCAGGTATCAGAGTTCACATCCCATTTCGTCATCTTAAACTAGGGTAGAGAAGATAGTGGCTTCAGGACCATAATTTTAGAAGTCATCAAGGTCAGTTGGTATAAAATAGCCCGTAAAGACAGTGTCCTATATCCTTTTTGTGTTAATAGCAGCTGGGGTGAGTAGCTGGCAGGGAACAATCTGAGGTACAACAGTTGATTTTATCAACTCTGTTCTTGCCTGGAATGAAGAAGAAAAGCAAAGATTCACAGCAACAATCTCATGGGCTAAATGGTCCAAGACACCAAAAGAACGAGATGGTGCCCAGCTTCCATTGCTGACCAAGAATTGCAGTTGAAAGTCCTGGACTGAATAGGAGAAGAATGTGGATCAAAGCTCAGAAACATAAAAAAGACCAACTATAACATACAACAAAGAATATGTATAATATCTTTTATTTTAGAAAATCTTTCTAAAATTGGAAGTTGCCTGCCATTTTGGCTTTGCTATCTATAGATTTCCTTAAAGGATGAACATTCAACTTTTAAAAGAAAGAATATTTTCCAATTAAAAAAAAATGACCATTAGTTACCCTTTGAACCTAGAACAGAACTCAACCACCTTGGCTTAATTTTCAGCCAAATAATAAAGAGACCTTTAAGATGAACTCGAGTGGCTTAGTGTAAGAAGTTGTGCTGCCAGCCCAAAGCCATGTGGTTTGAATCCACTAGTTAGAGCTAGCTACTCTCTGGGAGAAAGTTGGGCCTTTTCCTCTCATGGAATGTCCTGCCTCTGAAACCACACTGAGGAGTCAGGAATGAGTCAGTTCTGACTCCTAAGATATACAACAACATAAGATGAACAGTTAAACTGCAAGGTGCTCACTCTTTAGAACAATCAATTGCTTAAGATCAAAAGGGTAGCGTTTGTCCAGGTTTAATGCTCAAAAGACAGGAAGGAGTAGGATAGAAGGATAAATAGAATTGGGATTCACAGGGCTGAATGGGTAAACAATACAGTTATAGTGCCAGTATTAATGTCATGAAATGTGTGTGAATGGTTGAATAGGAAACTAAGTTTATAAACATTAGCCCAATAATTTTTATTTTATTTATTTATTTTAAAAAATTTTATTATTTTGTGTGCGTGTACCATCAAATCAGATGTGACTGGTACAGGAGGATATTGCTCCTCCTCCTCTGGCAGAGCCTCTGGTGGATTTGAACTGTGTACCTCTGGGATTGTAGGCCACCAGAGCTCCCCCAGCCCGATAATATTTTTAAAAGGAATAGTATATATATTTCCCAGCACTAAACATTTGTATATAAAAAGTATACATATGTTTACTGGTAGATAGTATTAATTTTGTTATTGTCACTGTTATTGTAACTACTCCTATACTATTACTGTAACTATTAGTATTCAACCAAAAATATAAATACTAGAGGACTTTAATAAAAGCACAGGATTTTTATATATGAAATTAAAGGAAACTAATTTGTTTATTAGACTAACTTTCCCTGTTACTAACTCTAAAAGAAATGGATGACATGAATGTAAAGACCTTGAATGGTACTGGATAATGAAGGAGAATTACCTCTAGTAACAGTTTGGAAGAATATGATCGATATTGTTAAGAAACAAAGGTACAATGTGTGTTTTAGGTCTAGAAAATATCTTGGGTGGGCGAGCTCTGGTGGCCTAGTGGTAGGAAGATGCTCTGCTGAAGAAGGAGGAACAATCGCCTCCTGTACCAGTCAGATCCAATTTGATGACCAGTCAGATCCAATTTGATGGTACACACATACAAAGAATAAATAAATAAATAAAAATTA